>NW_020455272.1:91720-227092 GCF_003342845.1 Nothoprocta perdicaria | reverse complement strand
GAGAGGATCTTGAGCAACTCTGGGTCTCAAGTGTGAATGCCTGATCAAACCAGACTCGCTTGCTGCCTCTATTTGATGCCTAAGACTGTGTTCAGGCCTAGACTCAGCTTCAGCTCCAAAGCTCACTGATGCAGTCAGCATCTCAGTAGCAGACCAATCTCCTTTCTGTGATCTGGGCAAAGCAGAATATATGGGATCAGTCAAGGTCACATTCATATCGGCAGCACAGATTTGAAGTGTAGATGTGCAACACGGACWCTTTTATCCCAACGTGAAACAGAGCTGCCTGGCAGCAGTGTGGATGCAAGGTCAGGAGTTCCGCCTGCTCTTTACGTTGCAAAGCAGATACAGCCTCTGTGGCCCAACTATAAAATAGAAGCACAAAATCCTTCTCCATCTCTCAAGTTTGTCATCAGGATAAAATGCACTACTGACTCGGAGCAGCTGGGGACTTTGGGAAAAAAARAAGTTAAACCTGTGTCCAAGTTGCTGTATATGTCTTGATCTATATATCACTGGCTGTCAGGGCAAAGGAAAGTCTCAAGTCATTTGAGCCCCCTGAAGTGAATGGGTATGAGGGATGGTGCTTTTCTTAACCTTCTTGTACAGATAGACTGTGCTCAGGCATCTCTTAATTAATCTGGAAAGGCTAGCAAGCTGATGGATTTGAATTGAGATGCTGGTGAAGTGCCTGTGACATCCCCAGAGGGAACATTAAATTAACCAAATAGACTAAGGATTCAGTAAGCTAATGAAGAGAGAAATGAGAGAGAGAGAGATGTGGAAGAGATAGGGTGAAGGAAGAGTCAGATGGAGAGAGAAGACAGAGAGAAAAATAAATAYGGGTATAAAAGTGAGATGGGCAGACAAAAAGAGAGGGATTAAAAGGAGGTGAGAAGAAAAAACATGGAGACAGTGGAAGTGATTAAGTGTATGGATAAGGAAGAGAAGACCCTGCAAGATCCTGACACTACTCAAAAGCCATTCGGGGACCATGACCCAGAATTAAAATGGTTCACTCTCTGCCTCTACTGAGTTGCATCTCCTTTTACATAGGTCCTATCCCAGAGCATGACTCACTAGTCACTACTCGCACCCTGCTCCCATGGTACATTACCTGCTCATGGTGCTCGATGCCCATGCTGATAGTGTTCACCAGGATCGCAATCATGATCCCACGATTGAAGTACTTGCTGTCCACAATCCCTCGGAGCTTGACCCTTACTTCCCGCCACATGTCACTACAGAGTTTCAGCCGTCCACCTTCCACCTCCTCCTCCTCCTTCTCCAGCTCCGAGGCATCCTGGTCCTTCCTGCTATCATCTCCCTCCTCTTCACTTGTTCCTCTATCCTCCTGGTCTAAGTCAGCACTGTCTAGGACAGAAAGCCTTCGGGATGCTTCATGCTCTCCCCTGTGGCATCGGGGACAGTTGGTGGGATCGGAGGTTGTGGTCAGGGCAATGGGCTGGACTTGGCCCTGAGGAGTGCAGTCAAGAGAGTTGTGTTGCTGGCAAAGTTCTGAAAGAAAAATGATCTTGCTTAATGTATAAGGCTTTGTTGGCCCCACCCCAAATGTATTGAAATTGGGCCCTATTAGGTTATGGGGTATCTAGGCTTTTTAGCTGTGAGGATGATTGAACATTGGCWTATCATCTCAAGGGTGGTGATAAAGTAGTTTGATTGGTTTACTGACTGTGTCACCAAAAGGTAYGATATTGTTCAACTGCCCATAATTAGGCTCAGTGGGTGTTCATGTCAATCAGAGGCAAAACTATTTTGTTTGGTGCAGGAATCATACCTTGAGATTCAGTGGTTTCTTTTAAGCAAGGGCTGAGAGAAAAAATGATCATGAGGGCTGCTTTGGCCTGAACAGCTACAAGTGGTTTCTGAGAATCCAGATGCTGAGCTGAACTCTCTAAATTAGGGGAAGTACACTATCAAAGTATATCAAAAAGATAGAAAAGRGCATGTATGAATGGTATCTTTTAATAGTCTGTATATTTTGAATCAGAACAGATCTGCTGACTTCACTGAGAAAACTAAGTCTGTGCTCTTTCAGTCCTAAGTCCTTTGGTTGGTCTGGGAGATCAGCTGGACACTGGGGGAATGAATCATCTCATTCCATAACACAGTGCATGCCAACTGCAGGAACTTTCCTCCCAGCAAGTAAAGAAAATGAAAAACTGAGTATGCAAGACCAGGTGAAGGAAATCCATCTTGTCACTTGCTAACTGGGAGTACTTCTTATGAAAGGTATCAAGAGGCAGTTAATTCTAGCTCTATAAAACCATTTTTGCAGTCAATTTTCAGGCTAGGAATATACTTTAAATGATATTTTCTACCTAGTTTTACAGAGCAAGTTGTGTTCTCATCAAGAACAGCTGTCTCCATTGCTCTTGCACATCAAAACTGACATCTTCAGTACCCCTCTTCTTCGGACACCCTATTGTACTTCTCACTTGCCTCCATCATGAGATCCTATAGAGCTCAGAGGAACCTGCTGTGCCACCCAGTCCCTTCTCTAATACCAATTCATCATATCCCACTAACATTATTTTTTGCCTCAGGCTGCTATTAACCTCTTGCTCTTCCAGACCTTTCCAAACCTTAGTCAGTGACTTTAGTGTTGTTCCACCATKGTTTTTAGGTTTCAGAACTGGCTTTCCCATGTTCCTTGATGGTTGTCCCCAACAATGTATTGCCCACAGAAYTGTGCTCACTGGCCAATATTAACTCTAACTCTCTGCTTCCTAAACACATGCCCTGTGGCAAACTAGTGTACAGGGTTGCTTTCAGTTACTCTCACATTTCCACTATTAGTGTTTCCAGCTTTGCACATGTAATGCTTACTATAGTGTCTCTGGTTTTTCTTCTTCATGCCCAGCTTGGCATCACTTGGCTCCACATGGCCCCGGCGCCGGCTCTGTAGGCTGTTGTAGAGCCCAAGGGTGCGGCGTTTGGCCTTGCGCACAATGTGGCAGATGTACTGGAAGATCTCCTCATAGCAGTCTCCTGGTTCCATGTAGCTGGCCACTGTGCTTGAGGACAGGTACCGGGCTCGCTGCTCTTGCATCAGCTGGTGCTCCCGCTGCTTGGTCTCTGAGAACTGCGTGGCGATGACCACCAGGCATAGGTTAATCATGAAGAAGGAACCCACCTGGTAGCAAAGGAGAGGGGATAGGGGATGTTAATGGGAGGAAGAACATGCAAGAGAGGGCGTGAAAGAGGAGAGAGAGGGAGAAATTAAACAGCAGGAAGACAGAGGAATGGGAACTACAGCAGACCTGGCATTCCAGAGGAAGCCAGGTTTGACTGACTTTCTTTTTGAGAACTCACCCAATGCCATTTTGTAGGAGTTTAGAACGCTGAACTGAAATACAGGAATAATAAGCCTTATTTTTGCTCCTTTGACTGGCTTTGAGACCTTTAGCAAGACACTTGGAAGCGATGTGTAAAGGATTTGATGAAAACTGGACTTCTTTCTTCTGTGATAAAAACGGTACTAGACAAAAGGCTGGTTTGAAAGAGCCATGCACTGTCATTCCTGGTCTTCTTTGACTTCTGGAGGACACATCAATGTTCTCAAAATATTTTATTTATTTCTGCCTTTTATACTTTAATTTACTATACAGGAATATGATACTTTAGAGAAATAAATGAGCTCTTGAAATCAAAGAGGATTTTACTAATGACTTTGAAATGGGCACTAAATATTCTGTCAAAAAAAATCCTTCCTTGTTCAAATTTATTGTTCTGATTTTTCTAACACTAGATATATTGCACTAGTTCTTATGTCACTTGTCCTCCAGCCTAGAYAGACTTTCCATTTCAAATATACAAACATAGCCCTATCCCAGGATTTCTTAGAAATGAAACAAAAAGCCACAGGTCTTTGTTATTTACCCTACAGAAGCTGAAAAGCCCACAAAGCTTATTTTATACTTTGGGACATTTCCTTTAATCTTGCTTTGCCTGAGTTTTCTCATCTATCTGAAATAATATTCCTTGGTGTTCAGAGAGCCAGGGGTAAAAATCACCATTTTGATATTATTAAATTATAGATGAATCTCCACTAGGAGATCTATCCATTACACTCAGGATAAAACTTAGGATTCAACAGAATGACCATTTCACACATGCAAAGGCTGGCAATCATGTTCAAAATCATTTTCAAAAGATATGATGCCATGACTGGTGCTTGCTCCCTGTAGAGCTGTAAGCGGTGACATGGTGACAATAAAACACCATCTGATCTTTGAACAAAGACCTAATGTCTGCATTGCTTTTAAACAGGCACTGTGCAGGGCAGTTGCTGGGAGGAGAGGAAGCACTAGCAGATAATTTCCATGTCCCTGGGACTAGAGATGATCACTGCTAAGAAGGCTGCTACTATACTACAGGGAAGTACTTGCACCGTGTTGCCCCTGTACAAAACCTCACAACTGACATACGCTCCCCATCTCTTCTTCCCGAGCAAAGAGCTCTGTACAGAGCTGCACCTAGTCCTACCCTTACCTTCGTGCACGTGTCCTCCCCCAGGCTGTGAAAAACTTAGCCCTTCCAGACAAGCAGAGACCATAAGCCATGGGGATGACGTGCTTACAGCTTTTGGAGATGGAAAAAGTAGAACATTTTCTTAAGTGAGTACCCCAGTGTTCAGCTACCCAGTCAGTCTTCYTTGCATTGGCCTTGATACTTCCCCCACCTCCAACAAACTAGCTCTCTTGGCTGTCCCTTTCCCTGCACACAGGTGTCCAGGAGCTCCATCAGGAGATACAAAACAATTGCTATCAGTATTTCAAAGGGGAGACAGCTCTGATAGCATCTGACTGAATAAGCCTTTGAAAAATGAATCAGTTTCAAGAAGCCCTGTCCATCATTATTCATAAGGATAATAAACCATTTTGAAATAAAGGTTTTTTTTTTTTTTCTTAATCCTCCTCTCATCAGCCTTCAAAGCTGTTCTAATTCTGTTCCCCTTCATCACTGAGTCCTTCTCTTCCCTCTCCTCCAATCCATATTTCAGCTTATTTTCCTTTCAGCTTCCGTATATGGCCTTAAAAAGAAAATTGATTCATGGCCTCCATTCAGAGGCCATGCTTTCCTCCATAGCTTCTGTAGTCCATGAGCTCTTGCTGTGTTTTCACTGATGAGTGTCAGAGTCGGAATCCAAATCTTTCTCAGACACATCCTCCTGCCCTCTTCCCCCTCATCCCTCACCATCATACAACATTCACACACACACATGCTTCACAGCTTCCAACAACTTCATAAATAGCAACTGGTTAAAACTTSTACCACCATGTGAGGTAAGGAAGTGCTCCTACAGTACAAGTAGAGGAGCTGAGGCACAGGGCAGTGACATGATCTGAGGAGAGTCATCTTATAAGCCTAGGGTTGAATCCTGAGAGTGATTCAGATTCCATATTGCTAAGCCCTATGCTCACAATCATTTGTGATCAGAACACCAGAAAGAGGAGGAATGGCTGGGTATGGTATCTAGCCCACATGAACCTTGAACCTCTTCGCTAGAAACAGCAAACATGAGACAAGCATGCTTATTTTCTCTCTAAGATGATAGGCAAGCCCACAGATTCTAAGGTTCTGCTGAGCTCAACTATACCTCTTAACAGGCAGAAAGTCAGATAGGGTCCCAGGTGGTTCAGAACTAAGCAAGCCACCTCAGCTAGCTGAGCAGGGAAATCAAAAGCATCTGATATGGAAAACTGTGCAGACTGACAGAGATAGAAGGAGACTGTAGATTCCAAGCCTCAATACAGGAGATCTGTTCAGTACTGTGACTGAAGTGAACCTCGATCAAGTTCTCACTCCAAGGCTTGATCCCTTTCTCTGCAATATCTAATAAAACCTGACCACTGATGGAGATGCTGGAGACTTACCTGTTATTTTCATTGCTCATGCCTGGATTTCCAACATATATGAAGCCTATGTGTATAAGCACAGAGCGCTTCAATGAGGTGACTGAGTTCTCCAATACAAATGACATCTTCAAGTACAAAATAGCCCAAAACTACCTCTACGCAAGGAGTGACACCAGAGATGGGCTAGTTGGAGCACAGACATGAAGAGACCTGGGAATCAACTGGACTTCAAGTAGGTAGACKTAAGCGGAGTGCTGACCCCCAAGAGTTGAAAGAATCTTCTTAATGTCACCTTAATGTCAYGGGTCTTTGGCAGATGGAGAAACTATTTACAGTTTGATGAGTATGCAAAATGTTTTTATCAGTTGTTCTGCAAGGCCATTCTAGGGGCCAGTGTCAGCCCCTCATGAACACTTTTAGATGGAAGCAGTCTTAGAGTAATCTGGGAATATATTCAGGTGGTAGAGCCTTCTAACTGCCAGATGAGCATTAACAAGTAATATTCTAAAATAGGTTTTCGAACATATATCTGTGTTCTTAGGTAGGAAGGAAGAAGTTATGGGTGAAAGTACTCTACGGAGAAAGCTCTGAAAATCCTGGCCCAGAAGAAGAACTTTGAGCCATAGCTAGGAAGAACATGGAATAAATAAGCCCCRAAGGTCAGGGCAATCCTACTTGTAGATAAAATCAGGCCTTTGAACTGCAGAGGAGGGAGGGATAAAGGCCATAAGAATTTGCTTCATGAGGTCCTGAAAAAAGGAAGACAAGAAAGGAGAATGTCATTGCTATAAGAAGAGTCTTGTCATAAGAGGGGATATAACACTGAGTGATTGCAAATTCATGCTGTGATGTTTCTAAGTCTGTGATGGTATCCTGCAAAGATATATTATATATGCAAAAAAGGTAGCAGAAAGGCTATATATTTTCTTGGTGTTATTCCTCCAAACACAAAGGAAACATCTCACTAATGTATCTGGCCTATGACTCCTCTGTTCTGAGCAGTCCCCAGAGTGAGCTGAGGTTCATGTGTGCCTATGTTTGATGGAAATAAACCTAYATGGTTTCTGCAAATGAGAAGGGTGTGTCTAGAAATGTCAATGACACTTGGCAGTGAAATCTTAGGCTTAAGGTTTAATTGAGGGTTTTCAGATGCCTGCAAATTCAAAGACAAAATTTGAATCACTGAGAAGCCACATGAGGTGAGCCAACACTAGAAGCACGCTCGCACTTTAAAACTAGAAATATGCATATGCAATTTATGCAGTTTGGAGTTAGGGGTAGATTTTGGAACTGGCTCCCAGGAGACAGGTATTCCTGCCTCAAAGCGTTAAACACTGGCACAGCAGTCTGCACAGTCCCTCCTGGCTCTGAGAGAAACTGTCTGAGAACAAGCAAAAAATCTGTGCTGAATAGCACGTTCTACARATGTGGATATCCTGGTCAAAGTAAAAATGCAAATACGCCTTAAAATCAGTTGCATGGTGGGAGATCTGAACAAACAATATGGGAAATATTTGTAGGGCAAATAGTAGGCATAAAGTCAAGTTTTAGCCAGGTCCTTTCAGCAGCCCTCTCAAATGGATGTAGACTTTGGATATACAATGAGATATTACTGGCTACRTGACATGGGACTAAATTGAATCCACCATGTACAGATTCTGTACTTCTTATACTCCATCTTAGGTCTTTACCTTCTACTCTTGACTTTGGTCTCCATGTGAGAAAAGTGCAAGAGTCTTCATAAAAACAAAGCCTTTTTTGTCAAATACAGGACATTCCCTCCAAGAAAATGTATTTACACGGGGGGAAAAATGAGGAACGGAAGCGATAAAGACATTATGTTTTTCACCTCTCTTTCCAGGGACCCATGCTCTTGCCTGACAGATAGTACCTCATGAGAAACAAAAGAGTAGGAGAGATGTAAATTGAGCTTGCCTCAAAGAGAAAACTTAAATACAAAGTCCAGGTAAGGTGAACTCTTTAAGCTATCTACTACAAAAACAGTCTTCACAGCTAGGCAAACTCTGATTGTTTAAATATGTTCCTTCCTTTTCCCTTTTAATTTGTCCTCCTTGCTTTTCTTCTTGTTTTCTCTTATGCTTTGTATGGAAAGCAACTCAAAAGGCCTGTGATGAACACAGAACAGATCCTAATTCCAACATCTGCAGATGGAGACCCAAAAGGTGGGAGCAGCCTGATAGAGATTTTGCTTGTACAAAAATTCTTAAAACAAAACAACCTTCACATGCATAAATCCACATGGTCTATAAACTGTTTTATGAGTTATCACTGATACATACCTCTCCTTTCATCCTCATCAGTCACAAGACATATCACACRGCCACTCTAGTTCAAGTTGGATGGCAGGAACTTTGTGAGCATGAAATCCTTATTCTTCATGATGAGGAAGCAATTCTGTATGTATGTATGTACCTTGATTCTGACTGACAAATTCAGGTGTTGCCAAAGCCATAAAACAAGAACAACTCAGAAGGTTCAAATGTCTAAAAAGAACAGGTAGGAGGGAAGATGCAGAAATGTTTTAATACGTTTTGAGGCCTACTGTTTTTGGGAATTTACTTTGAAGTGAGATCTGTGGATGAGAACATGACCTTCCACTGCATGTGTTCATCTTGAGGAATCAATCCTCCACATTTTTTTGACTGGAAGAGAAGAACCTGATCCACACTGTGTGATCTTGCCATTGACTCTTAGTGAAAATCATGTGAACTAGGCTCTTAAGCTCCTAGAACAAATAATTGACATTAATTTGCTACCTACTGTCCACGATAACCTAACATTTACCATTTTAAAGACACTTAGCTTGCAACACTGAGAGTTTCTCAATCTTATACTCACAATTATCAGCAAGATAAAGTAGATAAAATTGTAGAATGAATGGGCATCCATCACATAGTACATAATCTCCACCCATCCTTCCAGTGTGATGACCTGCAAAGACAGACAGCAACGATAAAAAGAGGAGGAAATTGGGCTTCCACAGATCATTCACAGCTTATACAGCCTGGTACTGACAAGGCTGTTGCAAACCAAGRAAGGTGAGAAACAAAAAATAATTTRAAGGAGGCCAAATTTCCATTCCAGGAAATCAGCGTGGTTCTGCTTGGTGACACTGGCATGCTGTCAAAGCCTGTGAGATCATGCTAGTGCGCAGCAGGAATATTTCATTAAAATAGTTCATTTCCCTGGATCACAGCAGGGAAAAATTTGCAGCGGGTTTCTGTGCCCCTTGGACTGGACACGGCGTACAGCCAGAAGAAAAAAAAGAAAGGCATGGATTTTAGCTCCCATCTGCAATGTGTGCTGAGAATTAAAATTAAAAAAAAAATGTAGTCCCCTTTGCTCTAGTCATCTGGAGTGAAAGGGAAATAGAACACAGCTCAGTGAAGGAATTAGCTCATTTTAGCAAGGCGCCAAAACAGTTATATGCCCCTTCCCATCTTCAGGAATATCAYTTATGGCATGTGCTCTATCTCACTGGCCAGAAGAGAGGTTACAAAGCTCTTCAGCTGTATCCCACTCTGCAAAACCTACTGTGAGAGCAAAGACAGATTCAAATGAAAAAAAAAAAAAAAAAGTCCTTGTAGGAAGCTAATTAGATCTTACCTGAAATATCACAATCCAGGCATACCCGATATTGTCAAAATTGATGGCACCTTTGTGCGGATTGGCATTGCCTGTACGGCAGACGTTGTAGTACTGGTTCCAGTTCACACACATACCACTGACGTTGAACTCTTGACGGACAGAGTTATAGTAATAGTAATCATCCTTGTCCAAACAGCATTCATGGCCCCGCTCCTTCAGAGGTGGGATCTCGTGACATCCCATAATTCCATTGTCTCCTGACAGCGAGCAGATAAAGGGCATCTCATCATCTTCCTCAGGTTGGTAATAAGGGGGAAGGACAATGTCACCTTGTCTACAAGGATAAAAAACACTGTCATGAAGTTACTGTAGCAGACGTTGCCCTTAAATGACATTTAATGAACTGCAATTCTGATGAAGGAACTGCTCTGGGTAAAGGATTTCTAGGTTTATTTTTTTAAATGAACAGAAGGCAAGGCTTCTGGGAAAGTAAGGAATTTCCAGGAACGAGTTCCCCATTTTTCAGAGGTTTGCTACCATCGGATCCTCAGACTCAAATCACACAATCTTCTTGACTGGAGACAGAGAGAAGTTAAAATGCAGGCATTTGCATTCCGATCGCTTTCTCCATTAGCATAAAACTTAAATCAGATGCAATGATATTAAAGAAGTTCATCCGGCTGTATGCGATATGCTCATGTATGTAACCATTGATGGACATGTTTTATAACATTTGGCAGCGAACCTTCTGTACTTCTAACAAAAAAAAAAAATCCAGTTCATGCATAAATGAGGCTGCACAGCTAAGGCTTAAAATCAGGAAAGGCAAAGCTAAAATTGACTTAACCTTAACTTTGACTCCTCCTTGGCATTTGGTATTATTGGTGCAATGTTTCATGACAATTTCACATGCTTTTTTCCAAATAATGCAAGCACCTTCCAAATGCATGAATAATTAAAATCATCTATGCTTGCCTGTGCTCCAATACACAGCTTTCATGTTACATGAATGCAGTCTTTTTACTAAATGTCATTGGAAGGGGACAGGTGGTGATGCAAAAGAAAAGAGAAAAAGCCTCTGATTTTAATTTAAGTGGGACAAACCCCCAAAGATCCTCATTACATATCCACATTACTGGTGTATTGGGTGCCTGTAGACTGGGTTTCTCTGGTAATGGTCAGACAGGGATTTATCCAGCATCTGTTACTTTGCAAACTGTGGCCCTAACTCACTTCTCAGTTACTTCTCATTTTGTATGGATGTAATTACGCTCATTAAAGTCGTATCATTCTTGATTTACATAAAGGACAATCATCCTAAACAGTCATTTCTCCCCAAGGAATATATAAACACAGTAAGTGGCTGCTTTAAGCAGCTCCTGCTCTACCACCCCACTGCTGTTCTGCAGATTGTGTTTTCACACTTACTTTTTCCCCAATCTGAGATAATCTAAAGCTTCAGAATTGTTTAATCAGTTTAAATTGATCTGCAGCTTTGGATTTTTTAAGCAGTTTAAATTGATCTAAGGCCTGGGATTAGTACATGTTTTTTTTAGAAGACAGTTTAAAGCCCAAGATCAGTTAAAGCTAGAAAGTCAACAGGAGGAGTTGTGCTCTGGTATTGATACTGTGTTCCTCRGGAGGGTAATTCGAGAATTCGTGCCAAGCAGGAGCTTTACTAGCCCACTGTGGTGTAGAAGGAGATCAGTGCTCTTCAGGCTTCTCCTGACTCAGCCAGAAAATAAATAAATAAACAAATAAGACTTCAGATACCTGCCATTAAACAGAATATCAGAGAGAATATAGAAGATTGTGTGGGTAAGGTTTTGTTACCAAAACTGCGCCCATTTTTCTTCACATCTTTTCTTCAAGAATCTGTGTTTTGCTTTCCTGCAGCTAAACTTCCCAACAGCCTTGGGAAGACCTGGGAGGGGGTCTTCCTTTCACTAAACCAGCCTTAGGACACCTCTCCCAACAGCCCCCCTTCTGCTGCTCACAGCATCTTTTCCAGGTAATTCTGTTCCTGAGGTTCTCCAGTAGTTTCTCCACATCCCCCAAAGCCTGTGGAGGTAATGAGCTACTGCACAAAAACAGCAGCTTAATCTCCACCTTGAACAATGCCCCTAGAAGCACCCAAGCAATATTACAGTTTTCTGTAGGACTCCCATATTTGTTTTCTGAAGCAAGAACACATCCAAAAGAAAAAGAATAGCTGCTGTTTCTAAATTTTAACTATTCCCAGGAGTAGAAGCAGTATCTTGAATTCCTGGGCACAGTCAGAAGAGGCAGCTTTTCTAACYTGAATCTTGCCCAGTTTCCAGTAAGCCCAAAGATATGTAGTCTGATCCTCCCTTTCTGATCACTGCAAGATGYAGCTAATACTCAGGGCCATATCATCTTACAGCAGGCTGGAGTCAAAAATACATAGAAAGCCAGGCAGTAGAAGACAAGAGAACAGGGAAGGGAAAAGCAGACTTCCCTTTAGGGCAATGGAGGTGGTGAAGTGGCTGGAGAACAGACCCTGGGGAGCGACTGAGGGAGCTGGGGTTATTTAATCTGGAGAAGAGGAGGCTCAGGGRAGACCTTCTCACTCTCTGCAACTACCTGAAAGGAGGTTGTAGTGAGGCATGGGTCAATCTCTTCTCCAAAATAGCTATCAAAAGAATAAGATGTAATGGTCTCAAGTTGTGCCAGGGGAGGTTCAGGATAGATATTAGGAAAAAAATCTACATGGAAAGAGTGGCTGAAGCATTGGAACAGGCTGCCCAGGGAAGCGGTGGAGTCACTGTCCCTGGCAGTGTTCAAGAAATGTGTAGATGAGGCGTGTAGAGATGTGGTTTACCAGGCATGGTGGTGATGGGTYTATGGTTRGACCTGATGATCTTAGAGGTCTTTTCCAACCATAATGATTCTGTGATTCTGTGATTCCACTGGAAGAAAGAAATGGGCTGTCATCTTTTAGCCACTCACATTGTGAAGTTCTCCTCCATGAAACAGCGGTTGCGAAGCAGCCCAGCCCACAGCTGCACCCCGATGATGCCGAAGATGAAGAAGACAAAAAAGCAGAGAAGTAGGACGTTCCCCAGCATGGGCAAGGTGTCCAGCAGCAAATTCACAAGGATGCGCATGCCTGCAGGAGGGGAAGAGAACCAGAAAGAGGAAGTATAGGATGGAAAGAAAGAGGAAAAGAGAAAGGAAAAAAATGAAAGAGAAGGAGAAGGAAAGGAAAATTAAGGAGATCGATAAAAAGACAGATGAAGATAAAAGCAGAAGTGTGTTGGAAATCAATTACTGCTCAAATCAAGATAGATTTATTATCACCGTGTTTTCTTGTCCTAACTTCTGCTGACAGGGAGCCAGCTGAGCTGCTGTGACACTGTGATCTCTTGACCCTATGCCTCCAACTGCAACACCCAGAAGAAAAGCGAAAGAGACTTTCAGCACCATCAGCAATCTGATTGACATTCCACTCTCCCCCTTCCCTACAGAAGGGCAATGGAGTAAAAACTCTGTCCCAAAGGTGTAGTTCAATGCCTCCATCCTTACACAGCTTAGACTGGAAGTCACCCCAGTTTGACTACTGTACACTGCAGCCCACAAGAATTGAACYGGTGGTACAAGCCACACCTGCCTGAGGGGGTGAATCTCTCCAGCACACACAAACAACTGTCATAAATTGGTCTTCTCAGTGATAATCTCATCAGGGGACAGTCATGGAAAGTATCATCTCTTCTCTTGGTTAGTCATCCTTCCCCAAAACTGCTGGAGCACACAAGTAGCAGGCACAGCCTTAAATGTTCTCAACAAAGCATCCTTGCCAGTGCAAACATTTCTAAAATCTCTCTCTYTTTTTTTTTTYTTTYCCTTTTTTAACCAACTAATGAATTCTTTCTGYGGTTTTATTTCTCTGCTGGTTCTTCAGCTCGGAGAGCCACAAGCAGGGATAAGGACGAACTTGTTTCTCCACTGAACTAATTACTTCCTCTCTGTTCTCCAGGGATAGTGAAAGTCTAGAAAACCTCCCAAGCATCACTATACTGCCATTACCCCTGAGCACACCTCGTACGGTCCATCTCTATTCGCCTCCATGGAAGTCTCTCCTCRAGGGACCCAGGGAATTCCACCACAGAAGATATTCCATGTAGGCCAGCAAATAATTAGCTAATTACATGTTTATAACTAGTTCATTACTTCAGATGGCAGTGGAAGGGGAAAGAGGAGTGGAAGAAAAGATTAGGATTCACTGACAGCCCTATGAGGCACCAGTTAATCCCCCTTTTATGTCCAGTGTCAAGTAATTAACCGCACTACGTTGTACATCACACGCTATCTCCATTCTCCTCCCTCCACAGCTTGTTCACACTGTGGAGAGAGGAGAAAAATGGGCTGTGTAGGGTGCGTGTAGGCATGGGGCTGCACACACACTGGTAGCAGTGGGAGGRTATTACTCTGATAGTAGGGGGTATACAGGAAAAGGGATGATTGCATTAGTAACTCTAAAAYGAAAGGTCACCGCTCTAGCCACTCAGAGGGGCTCATGAGCAGGCCATGAGTCACTGACAGTTTTCTGCTCTGTTATACAAAGCCCAGTAGCAGAGTCATGGTGCCATACAGCCTGCCCCTTCGACCTCCTAGGCTCTGAAGCAATGCTCTGCACAGTGCTTGGGCTCTAAGGCCACACATTCTCGGTGCAGGGCAGTACATCCCCAGCATTATCACTCCTTCACAGCACGACCTCAGTAGTTCCCACAGCTATCCCGGTCAACACATCAGGGAAATTCAAGTAATACAGGAAGCTGTGCCAGCAATTCAGTAAGAGCGGTTGATGCTTTTCAATATAATTGACGCTAGCTCCATCTCACAGCAGAGATAATGGCAGAAATAAGACTGCCCTTTGGGTGAAACACAGAACAGATATTCCCAGCAGAATTCTACAGATGAAAGCTTGTTTGATGAGAATTTGCAGAGTTTGAAAACAATGAAAGATTTCATGGTGATGCTATGGTTTCATCCAAGTTCCAAGAGAGYACATGTCACGTGCAAATCCTGCCTGTCTTTTCTTTGAAAACATTCAGCCTGCCCATACATTCCCACTTCTGACTCTCAGAGATGCTACTGAGGATACAGGATTTGTATTATCCATAGTTTCAGCATCATGGTAATATACCTCATGCTAGGATCTGGGACCATAACATGAGGGATTTTCTCTGGTGCAAGGGCATGATCTCTTTTCTACATCATAGAAAATTTCTGTAGTGGTCTTTCAGTAATTCTAAGTTCAAATGAAACCAATTACAACATTAAAAAATCCTCTAGCTCAACAGAAACATCCTTCTTTGCACACTGACATCTACTATGCATCCAACATTGTTTTTTCCACAAGTAAGAATGCTGAACCTATCCTCATCCAAAGGGCAAGTGCAATTCTGTCGTGGGCCACGTGTCTCTGAAACAAGAACATTTTCTTTTCCACTCATTTCACTTTGGGCAAACCCTGTTTGCTTCCTGTCCTGAATCACAAAACAGATGTTCTGGGAACGCATTCTTCATCAGATCCAGCAGAAAACAAAATGGACCTCCTCTGCTAAGTTCACCCAATTAGTTGAAGTATTCCAGGACTCATTTGAATGAAGGGTACAGTGTAAATACTAGTTCATTACCTTTGTTCCCTCTGTTGTGGCCTTTCCCTGCTGAAAATGCTGTGCTGGTTGTAATAATCATAACCAGAGCCTCTGAGCCCTGTCCCCTGCAGARCACTTGCCCTGTACTCTGCTATCAACTATCCTTACATCTCTGCAGGTCCAACTGGTGCTAAGAGTTAGCATKTTTTAATGCAGAGCTCGAATGGGGCTGGTAAGAAACTGTCATGGCATTTTGGCAGTGCCCCCTGCATTGGTGCCAGCCCATACTGGYATTTTGGCCAGCCCATATTGGCATTTTGGCTGGAAGCCTGCACAGCCTTTCCATGCAGCGCCTGAGCCAGCAGTCCCGCATGGGTCTGGCTCCAGGAGCCCGGGCTCTGCAGTCCCTCAACCTCAAGCAGGCCCAGGCTGGTCTGATATTCATGCTACAGCACCTGCTGTGGACATCCCAGAATGATTCTCAGTGCCAGGCTCCTGAAAGCTTTTGAAGGCAGGAGGAAATCAGCCCCACTCCACATGACACAGATAGCAGTGTGCTCCCAGGATCTGCACAGCCAGAGGCAGGGAGGCATATGGTGCTCGGCCCCTCAAGCACTCACAAGTTGTGAGGGGAAGGGGGAGAGAGATAGAACAGCCTGAGGATGGAGACCTTCGCTGTTCAGATAAGATCTCTAATGGATCTGCATAGGGTAGGAAATCAGCAGAAGGCAAGGCAGAGGAGGCAGCATATTTGTCAAGACAGTACTGTGAGGTTAAACCAAACCAAATTTGACCTTTCTGAAGTGGGAACACACAGCGCTGACACTCACTTTCTTAATCAAACACCTTTGGGAACATCTCTGCTCTAGAAAACCAAGACACCTTTCTACAACAGGCCAAAATGGCTGAGAAAGGTGCACAGTTCCTTCAATGGACAGCCCAAGTCCAAGATGACMCTGGTGTGTTTCACACATGAGTTCTGGAAGGCACCAGAACACAAATTCTTCAGGAAAGTCCTGCAGATAACTCCCTTCTGCCATTTCTGCCTGCCTCTTCCCCTATTTAATTCTCTCACTGTTCCTACTTTTATTTCTCTTCAGTGTGAGTCCCTGTATCTTCCTTCCTGCCTGCCTCCCCCTCCCCACCATTGTCTTTCCCCATATCTCCGTTTGTCCTTTACCATCGGCGGCACAGAAGTCACGCTGGCTCACAGCAAGGAGGGAATATGAAAGGAACAATGACCTTTTCTGAAGAAGCTTTTGAAAAAGAGCTGTGCTCTGAGAAGAGAAAGGAAGAGGGGATGGGCAGTCGGGAGGAAAAGAAGGGAAGGAAAGCATTGATGAGGCAACATTCAACAACCAAACAGGCTCCCTGGGCATCAAATATGAAAAGGTTTTGCTCTTCAAGGGGAAGAAAAACTAGAAACATGAAATATTCATAAGCGCCAGGTGTAGGCTCAGAGAGGCCTTTTCCACTCCCTACTCACCCTCGTGAGGAGACCAAGGGAAGCAAAGAAACAATACGGCATCTGCTGTGGGCCTTCAAGCGTGGGTGCTCATGGCCAGGTATCTGAAAACAACTCTGAGATAACACTTYGCTGTCACCCATCTGTGCCCTTTACTCAAGGGCAAAGGCAAGAATGTGCAATGGGTCTTCACCAGCAGGGCAGTATCCTAGGATATTCTCTAGGATATCCTCTGGAAGCAAGGCTACAAGCATAACAGAAATAAAGCTCCAACAATGTCAGGTGGAGAAGCACCTCGCAGGGGTGAGGAGCAGCAAGAGGGCGAGAGGAGTGCTGGGAACGGGGCTGTCAGAGCGGAGCAGGGAGCSACGCAGAGCCCAAGGTAATGGCAAGCTGCCGAACTCCCGCCTGCTTCCCAGCACAAGCTCACATGGGAGGCGCCCTGGGGTCCTCTCTGACAAACCGCCTTGCCGCCGGCGCTCCCTCCAGACTCTTGCTGTCACCGCCTATTAGCTGGGCCGTCAGGGCCGGAGCCTTCTCAAACACACCCACCCAGCACGTGCCAGCCCCGGGGACGGCGGTGGCGAGCGGCCTGCGACGGCTGCGGCYGAGGCGAGCGCCGCCCGCGCCAGCTGTGCCCGTGCGGGGCTGCCCAGCTGCCCACCGCCCCCGTCCGCTGCTCCTGCTCCGTACAACATTTCTCTTCCCTCCACCTGCTCTTTTGCGAAAATGATGGCCCACTGCTGATCCAGTTCGTCCCATTGTGCTAATTACCCGATGACAAGAACAGTGAGCAGGCTGTGAATAGAGGGGGGAAATCTGGCTTTTTGGGGTTTCTTACATCTCACCCATCCCTGAGGCTTCATGTGTGCCTCCCCGCTCTATTCCGTGGGACGAAGCTCACGTGTGTAGAATCAGGAGGAATTAACACTTTGAGGCAATTGTTTCCTTGCTATCCACTTAAAACAAACCAGATGGAAGGAAATATAATCCTCAGTACCCATCTTATTTGCATCACAGGCCATGTCACCAACTGTCATTTTAACTGGAGCAAAAGGAACTATCTTCCCCATCAGCATTTGTGACAGTGGCCAGCAGCACATTTTGCAGAGCGCAGGGACCGAAGCCTCTTTCTGTCTCCCATCCAGGCGGCTTGCCCAAGCGTGCCTCTTTCCTTCCTCCCGTGCCCCAGGACACATGGCAGTTCACCGAGCTAGCACTGGGGGGGCAGGATTTTCCTGTGCATGCTCCTTTACAGGAATATTCAGAAATGAGGCACCATTCCAGGAGATGGACAGTATTTGYGCAGCGAGCACACAGAGAGCTGCGCCTCCTTTTGTGCCCAGCCCTTGTGGCTGAGGTGATCTCAGTTTGTGTGTAAATGCAAGCCGGTGCTCAGCTTGCAGCYCTCCTTGCCATGGTCACTTCTCTCACAGAACCAAGGCTCAGCTGTCATTCCACTCATTATGATCATTTACATCTGCTAAAATGCGAGGCCAAACTACTTCTACAAAAAGAAACGCTGCAGTAAATGCCCAGAGAGGTTCATCATTGCTATAACCTGCAGCTTCCCTTGCCACCCAGGTCATTTTTCCCGTCGTTGCATTCTCCTTAATTGAGGTCTCTCCCACAAACCTGTGCACACGGAAGCAAGCAGAGCGTAGCTGGAGAGGCCAGCGTGCGGCTCCAGATGCCTTTCTCTCAAGCTGCAAAACCAGCCTCTCCGACATCACAGCCCGTCACCCCCCTTCCTCTGCAGCAATGCCATTGAYAGCATGCCCAAATCACTGGCTTGATACATATTAAATGAGGCTCACAGAAAGGCAGGTCAAATTAAGAGTAAGGTGTAGCGATAGTTCTTGAGCCACCTCTGCAGCTACGAAAAAGGGAGCTGCCCCTCTAGCAACGTGAAAAACTGGTCTCGTTCAGGGACTGCTAAAGTCTTTTTCTTTGGTCTCTCGGGTTCCTGGATGTGTTTGTGGGATATGGGTTTGGGGTGTTTGCACTTGCAGGTTGCCAGCATGATCCACAGTCTAGAAGTACCTGCAAGTTCCTCACCCCACTACTGCTTTGCCAACAAGCAAAGCTTTCTCTAAGTGGCTCAGACACCTCACCCCAGTCAGCCTGTTGATGAACCTGACCTCCAATTACCCGCATCTTTTTCACTTTTCAGCTAGACCAGAGACAGAATATCAAAGCATGGCATTTTCAGCACTTAATACAGCTTCAGCCAGTACAAAAAGGTGTCATTCTTTTTCTCAGCACCCAGGTACTGACTTCACCTTAGGTCACAGAATCAAGTTCAAGCATTAAGTATCCCCAGCTCTTGCCTTCAAAGTACTCTTCAGCCTAAGCCTGAGGTAGCCAAAATAGAAATTAAAGCTCCAGAAAAAAAAATCAGTGGTCAAAACTTCACCCTGCTGGGATGACAAAGCTCTCCAGAGCAGGTTTAAAGTGTACTGATATGAGAAAAGAAACCCTCTCATGCTTGCTTTGAGGCTGTAGAAAGAATTCCCTCAAGATCAAAGGACTATCACAAACCTTAGTACTTTTTGCCCTGAGAGAAAGATACCTTAGATGGACCAGATCAGGGCAACAAAAAAAAAAAAAAAAAAAAAAAAAAGGGGGGGGGGGGGCAAAAACACACTAAGAACACCATCACTACCAACGCCCACATAGTCAAAGCAACCACCAAAAGGATGGAAAACAAAACTCAAAACGTTCTGTTTCATACTGTCTTTCTCCAGAGGAAGACAAGGAAACCGCATGGCCACACTGCTCGAGATACTATGGAAGAGGGAAGAGGTCCCACAACTAGGTGTGAACTTGAAGCTTGTATTCCTACCTTCCTGTCAAAAGCCACACACATGCCAAGGAAATAGGCCCATCCTAAGAAGACTTAGGACGCAGAAGTGTCAGATACCTTGAAAACATTGAAATGATCATCCCCTTTAGCAGGGTTTATCATGCAAGTCCCGAGGAGATCACTTCTGGCTTGATTTGCTGAAGGCCCAGCAAGCCCCGGTGGGGCTTATAGCACAAGTAGTTAGTATCATGTTTCTTTGCTGGAGGAGACCCTGCAAATAAACACACACTGAGCTCTGAGCCCTGATACGGTCTGCAGAGGGCAGTGAGTTCAGTGCAAAATTCATCCACTGCTTGTTCAGKGCTACCATAGTATTTTTGGTATGTACATAATCCGCAATGTGAGCAGCATCTAAGATGCAAGTGCAGGTCTCAGTCAGGAGCCCCCTTCTTCACTCTTTCATCTCATTAGCCTTTACAAGCTCTTGGCTGTTAAGTAACGTTGTCTTGGAGAGTGATGCCAGTTGTTGGATTATTTCTTAGACAGGTGTCTCTTTGGGGGATTACGGCCTTTCTGTTCCTTTTCCTCATACTGAACATCTAATACGTAACACCTACTACCACCTGCACCTGCTACTGGTGTTCATTCACTGATTATCTCTTTTTTTTTTTTTTCAGGTTACCACTGCAGTAATGATTGTATTCTTCAGGGGAAGCTGTGTTTAAAACATGCCATGGAAGTTTTGTTTTCAGAATTGGTAACTCCARTGCTGCAGTTGTGAGCCACTTGCCTTGGTTCTAAAATTACACCCTTACATTCTTTACACATCTCTAGTACTGTATAAGTAGGGCAGAATAATGCAAAATATTATGTAAAACAGTGTAAATGCAACTTCTGGTTAAGATTTAACGGAGTTAGTTTCCTCTTGCTGTCACTAACATGAATCATGTTTCATTCTGCTGCAGCAGTGACATGACATTAGGTGAAATGTGTGTGAAAGAGGCGAATGCAGCCCTAAATACACAAAGATCAAGAAATCGAAGGTTATGGTTGTAAATTGGCCTGCCCACACACACACAGTGTAATTTGCGTTAGTGTATATGACATTATCTTTTACCCTCATAACGCACTGTCATTATTGCTCCCATTTCCATGGTATCCATTGCTCGATAGGTCTCCTGGGACAGATTTTGCAAAATGGCTCAGCTCCCATTTAGGCAGCAGAGTAACTGGCTGGGCTTTTGGGATCGCTGTGTACACTGATAGCTGAGCTTGTTTGAGAAGGCAGCAGAATTGCCACGATGGAGCTGCCAGGTTCTGAGCATTTTTAAAATTCTGACTGTGCAGGTTCCCCTGGAGAGGAAAGAAATAAAGATTCCAGCTAAGGTCTCTTTATGACTGGGTTTTTTTTTTTTTTTTTTTTTTTTCTGGACTTGCTTTACTTCCAGTAACACAAACTCAGAAATGCTGTTGCTAACTCTTGTGATTTCTATCAGGAGTCTTGGGATGCGTGGCATAAATCTTCAGGCATGAAATCTTGCTATGACTTGACAACCTCAGATCACAGTAAAAAATAGAAAAAGTTTCTATTCCTCACTATTGTGGGGAAACAAAACTTGCACAGGATCTGAATCACAGTCTTGCGGTCTGAAATTCACAAGAAAAATAAAAAATTGAGTTTTTTTCACCTTTTTCTTTCTTCAAATCGCAGAATTTTAAACTCAACTGATGATTTACAAGAATATAATTTGTGACTTTTGAATAATGACTTCTAGCAACATGGAAACTGAAACATTCAGAGTGTGAAAGATGAACTTCTCCAGTGATCCGTGACCTCCCAAAAGGGCCAAATGTGTGATAGAAAACAAGACATTGCCATTCCTGTGCTTCTTGCACTTTAGTGTTCCCCAGATTTCTTCCATGATGTTGCACTAACATAGGGATACGCCTTTTTCTTTTCCCAAATTTGCTTTGAATATCCACTTAAAAACATGGCACTTGTTTTGTGTTTGAGTGCATCCTCACATTCTCTCTCCATTGCCTATGCACAGACGTGGGCTGCCCCACTGCCGAGGTAGGAATGCCCTTGCAGGTCTTACCTGTCACATGCTGCTCCTTGTGCCCCTCTCCCTTGAACCTWGCTCTTTCCCTGCACCTCTCGCTCTTCACACCACCGTGTTTGCTCTCGTGCTCTTTTCCTGCATCCCGAAAATGCCTGTCTGATCAAGGACTCGATTGACTTGATAAAGTGCCAGGCTGCTTGGCATGTAGAGAGGAGTGCTGCTCAGCACTGCATTTCCACCTCCAAGGAAAGTTGTCCTCTAATAGCATGATCYGAGCACAAATTACAGCTCTCTGTTCAGTGGTTTGGCTCCAGTTGGCTAGGAGATTGGGATGGGAAGGCAGGATATAGACTGGGATTGAGCCTGTCAGTGCTTAGTTTCATCCTTTCACTCCTTGCCTGCCAGGGTTAGACCCTACACAAAGCTGGCAGCTTCGTTTTCCAATGCATTTGAGTGACAGGTGGCCTGATTAGGGAATGAAACAGGCTTTTTGACCTCCTAGCTTATGCATATGGATGCTCTGAGAGAACATCAGTCTTGTCCCTGCACCAGCCTGCCCTTGGCAGTGGCTGGTGTGGATAAGTACGTATGTGTATGCACACATTTGTACAGTGATAAGTACAAAGTCTGTGTATAGCAGTGAGATGTGACTGTGTATAGTACTCTGTAAATACTTAAGAAGAATGAAGGACAGGTAGGTTTAAATATTTGGAAAATACAMTGACATCTGAGTTTAAATTTTCTGTTCGCAAAAGAAAGGACTTCCCAAATGGTCCAAAGGAACTGCAGATTTTCTAAAACTGAATCAACTGTTTTGAATGAGGAAAAGCAAGTGAACACCTTCTTTCCGAAAGACAGAAGCAAAGACCCTTCAGATGGGTTCTTTGGCAAGAAATTCCATAATCCCTTTGTGTTCCCAGCTTCTTGGACAGGACTCTACCCGTCACATGCTCTTGCCTTTCTGTCTGATTTAAATGCTTTAAAGGAGGCTCTTTTACAGCCTAATATATCTCAGTCAGAAGCTAATTTCACACACGCTCGTCAGTGAAATTAGTTCCTCAAAACCAGATTTAGAGAAGTAAATGTCATCACTTTTCCCCTGTGCCATGTGTGAGGTTTGTAGCCTCATCACTGTCTTACGCACTGAAAAGGCATCGGCCACTCATAGCTAGCTGTGGAATACAGATTTAAGGCAAGCATAAAAATACAAAACAAATTCTGCTTTTCCCATTCCAGGGTTCAGCTGCTTCAGATTATTTTTATATTGCTGCTTTGGTCTAGTGGGCTGAATGCACCGCTAAGTATTAGGAGATATCAGTTGTATTCTCGATTCTAGTGGTGACTCACTGTGTCTCATTCACCCTGTTAGAAACACGAGGATGATTAAACTAACAAGCTTTGGTTTATATTTCTGAGATCTGTAGAAGAAAAAGACAGAAATCAGTTTTGTTGTTRTTTTTTGACCAAAGGCACTACTATAATTATTATTATTATTAATAAAGAAAAAATGGGATAATCCAAGATTTTCATCACAATACTTCTACCAGTCAAAAATGATACTTCATTGAAATGGAAACACATCAACATACATATTGTCATAGGTACTCAAGCTTCATTTAGCAAAAAATAAGGATGATAAGAGGGGAAAGCATTTTGATAAAATAGAAATGAACTGTTTCAACATTTATAGAATGGGAGGGTGAGTTGTGTTTTTTTTCATTCTAAAACATCTTTGTTATGACAAAATATAGAAAACATATCAAAAAGTTAAATTATACTGCTTAAATTATATAGGATAAAGCTGTACTAAAAATGGGAGATGTTTATTCTTGTTCTGATAGAGAATAAAACAAATTTAGAAAGAACAGAAATCCCTACAAATCTGACATTCCATTTCCTGCACAGCTAGAAATTATTTCTGATGTCTATACATCCACATATGTATTACTGCACTTACACACCAAATATTAATAAGTGWATACACTTGCTAGTCAATAAAGTTGCTATGCAACACTCCACAACAGACTCCTTCACTTCCGTACAGTGCGCTCAGCTGAAGTATCTGCTTCCAAATAATGAATCAGTTACCAAATTGTAAGTGGAAACTGGAAGGCATCAAGCACAATGCAGAGATGCTTCTTTGCATGAGACCAATGCAACAAGAACGGGTAAATTGAAGAACTGTTTTCTGCTCCGATGTCAAAAAGCTAATAACATGAGAAAGAAATTTGAATTATCAGAAATGACTACAGACTCTTCGTTAAAAAGGCAGGATAAAAAAAAAAAATTAGCCCCCCTGCCAAACCTTGTGCATTGCCATGAGAAGAAATGATGAAAAAGCTGGCAGAAATAGCAACATTTCACCTAGCAACCTGCCACACAATTGTGAAAGGACAATAACTACAAATGGATGCAGAATTTCTTTCCAAGCCCAGGACACAGACATGCCCAGAGCAGGAAGCAGCTACCTTTGACAGAGATCTGAAGGGATTTTTTCCTCTTTACACTTGTTTGGCAACTCACTTGKCTTGTCACACCAGCCCAGTAATATGAAATTCAGTCACATGGCAGTAATACCAGAACAGTCTACTATTTTCTTTCATGCATTTCCAAACTGAACCCCAAAGGGCAGTGCTCCTGGGGCTATAGTCAGGAATGCAAGAGACAAGCAAGAATACTAATGGAGGGGTAGTAAACATTATAAAAATAGGGCTCTTCGATTTTTCTCTAGTACACTTTAAAAATTACATGTGAATATAGGAATCATCCAACAGGTCAGAGGCTCAGGCTACTTCACTGAAAAGTGCTATCTGAAATTGCCAATAGCACATGCTTCTGAGACTTGCAAGGAATGCAATTAATTGCTTCTAATTGGTAGCTCTAACCCTGAAGCACGAAGGTTTGAAACCCACTGTCTCCATGTGTCCTCTTCTCCCTTTCATGTATCCTCTGATCCCTTTAGACAATCCTATTTCATTTACTACGCCCATTAGGTATCTTACTGGATTTGTAGCTGAAAGGCCTTCCCATAGCAGTGGAGTCCCACAGCCTAACTATGAACTGGGTGAAGAACACTTTACTCGATGGATTTTACATTCATCACCTTTTGGAGACACTGTTCTTTTCTCCTTCTGTCATGACTCAGGCAGAAAAGTCTATGTAGCCTTTGCTCTACACACAGTGATTAATGCACATATAAATAATGCTTGTCAACTCCTTGAGGCATATTATTTCAAAGTCTTACAGGTCTCACGGTAAGGAAGCGCTTTCAGTAACATATTAGCAATGAATACAGGTAAGCAGAATTTAGACATACCCAATTTGGACGTTTAGCATTCAGCTTGCACTCCTGACCAGAATATAAAATAAGTGAGTTTGTTTTTTCTTTCCCCTCATTTATCTAATGGGTGATTTTTTTTCCCTCTGCAATGTTTCCTCAGAGTCATTCTAAATAACATCCATCCTAATTTCCTGGTGTCACTTCTTTTTTGCCTACCAAATTTCTCTACAAATTTCTGTCTCTAGTATGGACACCTTTCAAGTCCTTGTGGATTATTAGAGTATCATAACCACCCGCCAGACTTCACTTTTTTAACAGTCTTCCCATGCAACCATCATGCAGCTTCCTAATCATGTTGTTTACTCTGCTGATAATAAACTGCCATTATCCAAGTGCACTAGTCTAGATAATGGTCTTGTAAACCATGCTCACTGCCCTCCTGAATCATGGTTGCCATTTTAAGCAAACCCCAAGGCTGCCACACTTAATTGCAAACTTGTTCCTGCTTTTTGCTCYCATTCACCTTATTAGCCAGAGATTATTAAGAATTTGCAACTGGCCTGTAGAATTTTGAGGAAATCAACTCTCAGAAATGTCTTGATTTTTGGAAGAATGCAGTCCACTTGGTTAAATCCTGCTGTAAAATTGATCCTCATCCAGATGCCCAAGTGAAAGCCCTTGAAATGGCTAGTGGTAAATGCTAGGCCATCTTGTCAATGGAGTTTTCTGCRTGATCTGTCCAATCCACTGAATATCTTGGTTTAGGTTTAGCATCCCTGTCCCTTACCAGATACCTCAAACKTCTATCAATGCCTCAATTTCCCTCTACCTCCTGTTGCATTATTTCCCTCTCTCTTTGCTAGCACCTGCAAAGTGCTAAGTGGAGATGATACCTCCAGTTTGGTATCATCTGCAAATCTCCTTAATAGACTTCACTCTTGCACCAGTTCAATACTGAAGAACTTAAAAAAAAAAAATTAAAAAAGATTTGTGGCCAAAGGTCCCATTAATTATGTTTGCTGTACCCCACTAGGCACCTCCCTTCAACACAGCACACYCCCATTTATCACGAGCCTCTGTTTACAGCTTCTTAGCCAGTTTCCAATCCACAAGTCAGTGCCTCCTYTCCCAGGGATTCTGATTTTTTTCCCCATTAATTACAGGATGTCTCTTTAACAAAAAGTTCTCTGCCTACAGTCAAGGATTTATGGAGCAAGAAAGACAGGCAAAGGTTTAACAACAGAGTGGAAATTGAAACAGCATCTGTTTTATACAGGTGGAGTTTTATATTGGCAAAAGGACAGCTTCATGGGCAGGGGCAATCAGGTGAAGTTCAATAGTTTTTGCTATGCAGAGGTGAGGGTAGGTGATTGAAAGCTTCCTGGGGGCCTCGACATCTACACGAGGTCCTCAACATCTACACAGATGAGCACACTGATGCACATCTCGCTTACACCACTCCTCCCTAAGGGTAATTTCGGTGAATAGCGGAGTGACTCCTGCTGTTCCCAGCTACAAATAAGAATGAAACAAGGCCTTGACTTTTTTGTCAGTCAGGGTTCACTCCTGACTGCTGGTGTCCAGTAATTAACATGTCTTTGGCAGATGTTTGCAGGAGTAATTTGGATGTCACTCAAGATAGTCCCRCTCATCACAAAGGCTAAATCTGCAATGATAATAGAGATCAACTCTGGAGTGGTCTTTGAGCACAGACTCAAGGGAGGCCTTATGAAGCAGAGAGGAGAGGCGGTTGTGCACCTTTCTGCCACGGCCACATGCCCCAGGCTTTTCCCCTCCCCTTGCCCAGCTCCCACCCCAGAAGGACTGTGCCTCCCATATGCAGGTAGCTGGACACTTTTCAAAAGTGGCAAGCTCACTGTGCATGGGCTCAGGGACAGCCCCCTCATCTTACAGACAGCTTTGAGACAAGGTGGCCCCCAGCCATGGCTGCGTGTCCACAGCAATGGCCATGGCTCGCTTCCAGCTTCCTTCCTCCGTAGGGGCAGAGAGAAGGGGCAGACAGTGAGTCATGGTCAGGGGCAGTTGTTCTGCCAATAGTCAGAAGACAAAAAGCCATTCCTGGCTGTCGTGTTTATTACCTCCATAGCAGACCTGCTAGAGGCCTGGCTATACAGTCAGACCCCAAACCAATCCTTTCTCTGCCTGGTCCCTTCCTGCCACACTGGACACACATGACTATGCCTCAATATCCTGTTCATATCTTCAGCATCCTCCACCCCTGATACTGCCCAGAGATAAAAATACATCCAGAAAGAGGGACAAGACCTAGAAGGGCTTTGCCCTGCACAGGACTGTGGATCCTACAATCTGTCTCCATAGTATGTTCAAGAAATGGGTGGTATCATGCAAGTGACTTCAGTGCAAGGAAAAGCATATGGTGTATACTGGAAGGCCAACTGTGCAAAACTTTCCAGAAAAGGAAACATCTGAGCTTAAAAGAAGGATTAGGAGAGCTCTAACAAGGTCTTAGTGACTGCAGACAGTCTGGTTAGGGAGATTACAGGGAGGAGCAGAGAGACTTCCAGCCATTCTATGAGAAAGAAAAGCTTACAAAGGAATCACTGTAAGTCTTACAAGACTGCATGTGGCCGTCTTTGAACGAGGAATAACCAGAAACATCAGAGTGACACTGCAGACCAAGTTYACTGCTCTTGCAACTGCCCAGACACCAACAGCATGCAGCTTGCCCACCGGTCCAATTCCATCTGCCTAGTTACAAACACCATGAAGCCTGAGCCATCGCTATTGATATATCCTGCAGTTAAACAACAGCGAAGCTTGTTTACTTGCTCTAGGGTCACAGGACTAGCAGTACTGACTTGAGAAAGACAAGAGGCAGCGAACGCAGCAGAAGGGAAGAAGAGGAAAGAAAAGAAGTTCAGATACAGCTGCAAAGCTCAGCAGAGAGCTGGTTTTCCTCCCACCCCCTGGCAAAGGAGGAAGTGAAGGCTGCAGAAGTGCAAGGCACCCAACCGTGTGGCCACCAGTACGGAACAAATGGGAGTAGAAAATAAAACAGCCCCAAACCCCAGTATGGCCCAGACACTGTGTGAGAGGGAAGTGTAACTTACTGGGTACACGGTTGATAGCTTTCAGGGGTCTCAGGACACGGACAGTACGAATTGCAGACAAGTTGATATTCTGGAGATCCAGGGAATACTCCACCATACTGCAGAAGGAAGGAGAGAAAGAGTTTAAAACAATCCAGAATCTGGTTTGAGATATATGGTCTGCAGCACAGGACTGCAGCACAGCAGGATGGTCCCTGTGCTCTACGTGTTCCCGCAGTGCAGGATGAGATCCCTAAAGGTGGCTTAAGTTAACCTGCCTTATTTCATGTAGAAGCAAATTGTCTGCTTACATCGGTTAACTTCTTCWGCTGCCTCAGCTAGATGGGAAAGCTTCTCCCATAACTGTGAATCATTCCTTTCCAACACCAACTTAAAGGGGAAAACATACATTTTTTTTTCTTTTCTAACCCAATAGCATGCTCCCCAAATAATCTCTAGATGCAAACAGCTATGAGTAATGAAGATGCTGAGAGGCTGGTGCAGGTAAAGAAGTGACCTGCCACAGTATCCCTTTGTCCAATGCTCTCCTTACCCATGAGGCAAACATTCAAGAAATTTGCCTGCCTCTTGGAAAACTTTGGGAAAAGCTGGACTATAACTGTTTATCCTGGCCAGGTTCCACCACCACTTCCACCTGAGTATCTCAAAGTATTTTGCACACTACAGTGAACACAGATGTATGACATGTCAAGGAAAACATGGTTTGTTGTCATCATCTTCCCTTGGTGGCAACCTGATGGGCAGAGGGGATCAAAACAATGACAGTTGCCAGATGCAACAGCAGCAGAGTCAGGAACAGAAACTGTCTCTCTTAAATCTTTTCCCAAGTACAAATAATAGAGCTACAGAAAGCCCTCTTGGCCTTTCATGGTGTGCAAGAGATGGAATGGGTCAGGAAACACAGCCTTGTACCACTGCATCCTTTTCCAAACCAAAAGCAATATACTTAGAAAGACCTGCAAGTCAATAGCCTAGCAGTCTAAAGCCCACCCAAATCCTTCTGCCCAGGCACCACTGAAGGTAAAATCAGAGGATCTACAGGAGATGTTCAGTGAGAAACAAGAGAAGAGCCAGTTCATAATCAATGTCTGGGATGGGATTTGAGTGGAACTCAGCTTACATGGATGTGGCTCTGTGTCTGGGGCTGTCCTTTCCCCTTCTCTCACAAGCACTGACCTCCTTCTCTCATACAGTTACTTTCTCCCAGTCTTTCCATGTACTCCAACTCCTATATCTTTTACAGACACTGCACCAATGGACTCATCCTTCTTCTGATCACCCTCTTCATTCCAAAGGACCATGAAGAGTAAGTGTCTACACTTACTGTCAACACCTTTTGCAAGAGGGACTTGTCAGACTGATAGATTTACAAACACAATAGGGTAAACCTGTCGAAGTGTTGTGATTATTCTCTCATGCTCTCTTTCCTTCCCTCTCCCGTTCCTTTCACTCTGTTCTTTCATACACTTTTAGGGTAATTGCATGAGATAATTCTTTCCCTGAAATGCAGTGGCATTCATTTACCTCCCTGGAACTGTCAGTTCTATATACACAGAATGCAGAGAGAGAGACAGAGGAGGGATTTCATGCAGATAATCAAAATATTCATATTGGGGGAAAAAAAAAGATACAACTGAAAAAAAAAGCCAAACCTGATAGCAATACATATATAATCTGTAGAAAGCATTAGTGATAGATAGGGGCTTGGGATTTGATCAGCTGAAATAGGGAAGTGACTATAAAAGGAGGAGGAACAGTGCTGCACGACACACAGGCACAACTAAAGGGCATCAGAAAGGACATAACTGCGTAGTGCAGCGAGCACTGGCCCTTTGCAYGAGCACAGACCAACCTCACTGCAGAAGCACAAAGCAAGACTACCTCATCAGGGTGAGATTGCTCCAGAATTTGATTTTGCTGAAAGGTTTGGCTTGGAGTCATACAAAAAAGCCTGGCTGTRCTTCTTCCAGGAGTGGAGCTAACACCTTTTCACAGCACAGAGACAGAGGCATGGCTCAAGGAACAGGGGAATCTATATGCAGGTGTATCTCATTTCCAAAAGCAGTCTTTGCTCCACAACAGGTGACCAAATGAAAGGCCCCAAAGAACACTATCACTCTCACAGCAACTGAGCACACTGGAGCAGCAAAAGGCTAAGCATCAAGCATCAAGATGAAATCTGTCTTCCATTAAACTTGGTCATGTAAATTTTTTTTAAAGATAGAACCTGCATTTGCCAGCCTTTTCCTTTTTCATCCTCTTGTGGCTACACTCATTTAGTCCTTATTAAATTGGGATAATCCTTAACCAGGTGCATTCATCTCTTCTAGAAGAAATGAGCTTATCGTCTATGCGCCACAGTCTCTGTGTTGCTAGAAAAGTAATAGTGCTCGCAGCAGTGAGTGCTGGTGCTTTTGGAGCAAGGCAATCAGAACGGTACCGTAGCTGCAACTACGCGATTCCAAGCAGCTGGAACGTCAGCATCGCTGAGCCCTCGGGGGCTGTGGATTTGCTATGATATATTCCAATTCACCTCGAAAACCCTCAGAGCAGGCAGTTGCTCTGCCAATGAAAACAGCAGGCTGTTCTCAAGGATGGGTCAGGAAAGGGCAACTGCTAAATTTTTCAGAGAGTAACTTCTAACAAAAATGAGCTCAGCCCAAGCAGGCCCCAGGGCTTCGGCTCATTTAATATGCCCATTCTGCCTATGTTTCTCCCTAACACCTTGTGGTCTTGGCTGTAGTAGCAGGGACATATCCAGGATACTTAAATCCCTTCAGCTTAGTTATGCCTGTTGGAGTCACATACAGCATATCCTGAACAACTCCAACACAATTCCATTGCAGTTTTGTTCTAGGGCCTCTCATCCTCCCTCACCTGTTCATTCCTAGCATAGTTCTGATGCTTCTCTTTGCAGAAGGTAGCACATCCATATGAAGATAAGCTGTTAGTGACAGGGATAACATGAAACTCTAGTAATTATAAACAATGAAAAAAAAAATCTGGATATGGAGAACAGATTCATCCAAATGTTGCYTCCTTGCCCTAACAAAAGGGAATCTCTCAGGGACTTGGCTGTAGTCCAAGACGATTACTCCTTGTCAAATCTCAGGAGCTTTCTAGGCTTCTAGTCCTTGCTCCACAGTGGCTCAGTGCAGTGAGTGTCCTCCATATTCTGATTTAGCTTCTCTAATACTCCATTCCTTCTTGACTACCTCATGTATTTTTGTTTATAAAGACCTTGAAGCCCCAGAGGTAGTCAGACAAAGCTTAGGATGTGGAAAAAAAAGACAAAAATGCAGTGTTGAATGCAAGTTGTCCTTTCCTCTCACCTTGACAGGGCATTGGGGGACGCACCTTTCTCTATGGAGATGGCAACTCATTTCTGGTGCTGCTGGAGTATTATGCGGCCTGTTTTGGGTGGGTGAGTGCAGGGACAGGTTAGGAAACTGGAACTACACTAAATCAGAGAGAAACTCCTGATCTGTGAAGGAATTTGAGCACTGAGCTGTCAAGATAATTGAATTTATTCAGTAGTTCTTCCCTCGGTAGAGATTTTCTTTTGCAAAACTTTCTCTGAGAAACTTTTGGAGGAAAGGAGATAGACACATCAGCCATCCCTGCTCAAGGCTGACATATAGTGGGAGCACCATCACGGTGGGAAATGGGGCAGGACCATCGGCGGCGTGGCAGGATCCATCCTTGAGGATGGGGAGGAGCAGGGGTGGCTAGCAGGGGATGCCTGGATGAAGATGGAAAGCAAATAAAGCCCTATTTGGAAGCCACGTGAGTCCCATTCTATGCCCAGGGTGGCTTCCAGGCCGCAGAGGGGCCAACACAACTCATCAGGGCCAGCAGTAATTAGCAGGGCTTGCTGCAGCTTGAGGCTCTGAACCCCTGGGAAGGGGACAGCCTTTGCAAGCAGCAAAGATGGGAGCAGAGAGTGAAAAGAGGGAAGAGGTGGTGTGAGGAGACACACAGGCTTTGCCCCATGCGCTTTATCCATCAAACCAACAAGGTCCTTGCTTCACAGACACCCCTGCAAAGTAGYTGGTCTCCTGTTCTCCTCTTGGGCTCTGCCTCTCTTCACACCTTCAAGGCCTATCTCCCCTTCCCTCCTGCAGTGCTCTCTCAGCCTCTCTGCCTCATGTCCGTTTGCAGCACTTCCACCTCTCCTTTAAATCCTTCTGGCTCTTCATTCCTCCCTTTGCACTTGCCTTTCCCTCTTCCTTCTCTGCTCATTTCCTACACTGTCATTCCCGTTTTTTTTCTTTCCTCTTCCATTTTCCTCTTTCTTCCTTTTGTCCTTTCCCCTTCGATCTCTTTCCTCCTCCTCCTGCTTTCTCTGCTCCGTCAGTAAGCATTAACCCTCTGCCCTGGCAAGCCTGCTTAGCTGAACACACAAGAGACCTCGAGTTTAGCAGAGGAGAGGCCTTGCTGGYGTGCAGAACAAATTCCCTCAATCTGTTAGCACATTAACCCTGTTGAGGAGGCACCAAGAACACCTCCATCCAGTGCCAAACCACTGGAGCAGAGAGCGAGCAGACAGCAACAAGGGGCGACACACACTGCGAGCACCACGAGCCCACGCCAGTCTGAACTACGGCTCTGTCAGCTACCACTTGGCACTGCTTTTGCTCCTCTGCACCCAGGAGCTGGACAGCGGGCACGTGGCACTGCCCGCCTCTCCAGTGGCACCGATCCTGGTTGCCCCACAGCAGCAGAGGTGCTGTGCCAAGCTGGCCATGGGCCAGGCGAGGAGAAGCAGCCTTGCCAGCAGCAGCTGCGAGATGGACATCTCTTCGGTTTTCCTCTCCTCTGCAAGTGACTCACACCATTCCTAAAACACACGCAGAATGGGTGCAAAAGAGACATAACAGTAACCATGAAATAGCTACCTGATGAAGACACGGAAAGAAGATGAAGGAGTAAGAAGTGAGACTATTTAAAATAGATGCAGCAAGAATAAGCAAGCCGTGCAAGGAATCAGACTTTATCTTGCCATACGCACAACCCAAGATATATACTTGTGCAGTGCTTGGCTAACRGCTTCCCCACAATTACACTCAATGACATCCATGATTAAAACAGTTCAATCATTTTCCTCTCTCTATTTACGTCTTTTACCTTTATTAAATAATTATCAACTTTCCTAATCTTCATCCCTGAACTATTTGCTAAAAATTAGCTCCCCAAAATTAATATTTAAAATGTATTCTGTAAGCATCCATGAAAAATACTGAGGCAGTATTTTTCTTCCGACACAAAGCCAATATGTTTTTGTTAAATTCAAAAGCTGTCTAATTCCCCTTCCCTGATAGGAGTTTTCAATTGAAATCTAATTAACTGCAGCCTAATCAATTCATATTTCTTTGTCAAATACGTTTGAGCCTGGCACTGAAGCCAAAAACTTCATGATTGTGACTTTCTAGCTGTAATTTCAGGCTTTCAGTGCATCTCAGTGTAAAGTGGAGCTTTTTCCCTGCTTGGGGATTTCTGGATGTGTAAACATCTGGAATGACTGAGGCAGAAGTCTTGTTGCTCTCTGCTCTTAATTCCTTTAGCTTCCTAGCTTTGTCAGGAATCTAAATCTGATGTATATTCATGCTATAACTAGATGTGATTTAGCAAACATTTGCTGTATACAAGAGTACGCCTGTTTGTCCTTATTCTCCAATCTGGCTATCAAATTCAATGTATTGAGCTTTTTTCTCTTTGGGAAACCTAGAGCATGAATGTCACAGGGAAAACATAACACACTAAGACTGCCAGTTCTTCCTGTCTGAAGATTTCAGTGCCAGAAGTCTGATCTAGTTCAACTTTCCCATGTACCCCAGAATATCAGCCCACATAGAGGTGTGGGATTTCACTTCTAAAAAACCCCATCTGCAGATTGTAAGGTGAAGGATGGTGATTTATTCCTGAATATTCTCACCTCCCTAGTACACACAAGGATCACCAGGGTAAGAGCTAACTGCCATTGCATAGCCCGTGCTCTAGCTGCAGTGCACACATGGAGCAAAGCAATAAAGCACAGTCATCTCCTTGGAGGTGGGTCCCCTTAGRGTCCCACGTCTCCCCTCTTGATTTACATTATCAAACTCTTCTGATTAAAGGAAAGGTTCTGCGTTAGTTGGTCCACCCAATCTTTGCTCTCTGTGGCCAGAGACAGGTTGCTGTGACCAGGGGATGTGGGTATTGGGGCTGACCAGATGCCCCAGGGTCTCTTTTAGCTGCATTTAGGGCATGCAACAAAGGAGGCCAGGCAGCAAAATCCACACTCACTGGCACTTGTTACCTGGTTAGCAGGGCCATCATCACCCAAGCAAAACAAGGAGACAGGAGAATGAGTATACAACTGAACTACCAAAGCAGGTGGCACGTGCCATTAAGGACACCTCCTGTCAGCCCTTGTTAAGGCTTCATGTGCCCTACCTTATATGCAATGAGACGTGCAAGCAGCAGGCTGCCGTTAGTGGATGAATCCAATTCCTCGCAAACCGATTTGGGTTTGGAGCGGAGCAGAGCTGGGAGACTTCCACGAGGCCTGCCCAAACACTGCATCAGATACCAGCACAATTGCCTTCAACCCGAGCTTGCAGCTCTTGGCCACACACGTATCGGCAAAGCAACCCACGTACAGCACAAACAAACAGGCTGTTTATCAGCTAGTAGGGCTCCAGGGACTTGTCTTCTAAGATCCCTGCCTTGTGACAGCATTTTTGCTTTCTAACTGGAGCAGCACCCTCATTTCTCACTGAAGGTCCCAAGGGCTACAGCAAAAATTGAAAGTTCTCCCTAGCTACCCCATTGCTTCTGCTCAAGGGATTGTGTCATGGCACATTCCCCTCTCCTTCGTTTGCTCAAACGATAACAGGGCACAAACTTTACCAGCAACAGGAACGGACAGGAGCTTTAGTCAGCACCGGGCACCCGCTAGTGTGGGGTTCACTAAGCTCACACAGCCCCCCAGTCAAGCAGGACTGCAGGCACCTCCAGAGTCACCTTCAAAAATGCCTTCTTCATAGCTGCTCCCACTCTTACTTGACTGATTTTGGAGGTCTGCCCTTTTGCAAGTTGGACCTGGGTTGCTCCTTGTTGCAGGAGGCAAACTCTGCAAGCAGCGGAGAGTGCTCTGCTTTACTACAAAGATACTAGAAGAGCCAGTCACACGGGCATTTGCACACATTTTGCACAGTTTGGCGCCTCCGAGACAAGGCATGAAAATGCACCCTAAATAGATGAGCCGAACTCCTTCCTTACCTACTGTAGAAATGATGGAGTTATGTCATATGAGATGTAGCCAGACATTACACAGCGGGCCTCTAAATTGCTCTGCAAACCACGGTGTACTCAGCTAAGTAGTCCTGTTTATCTCTTTTAGAGTTAGAGCTCATCACACTGTTAAAAAAACAACTTTCTGCTGACATAAAAGCTGGGGGATAGATGTAATTTTTGCAATCCTTGTTTTACTTAGCAAGGTGTTTTTTTTTTTTTTCATTCCTCCCCTTCCCACAAAAAAATAAATAAAGAGGTTTTTTGCTGTTAGTGAAAAGTAAGACATTTCTTCTGGGAGTGATAAATTAATTACTAATTACACAGCCAGCTCCAGGGCTATGAGGCATAGCATTCTTAAAAAAAAAACCTTCAAATGCCCCCTCCTGTACAGAATAACTTCTTTCTTTTTTCTCTTTTAATTTCTCTCCAAGCAGAAGCTTGCAGAAAGCTTCCAGACTCCATGAAAACAGTCCCTTGCTGCCTCCAATGCGATTATTTCACACCCCTCAACATCCAGACTTCTCTCCAAACTGCGTGCTAATAGAAAACATCAGAGTTTCTTAGCAGTTTCAGAGACATGATACAAAAAGACATAAGCAGGTTTTCGCTCTGTGAAGAGAAGGCCAGAGGGACTGGGCAAGCTCAGACATCTGAGAATGGGACTGTGAGGGCTCGTTTTTAAAAATCAGGAGTCTGAAAATCAGCTCCTGGCTGAGATGTGTGTTGCACTGCTTAGAGAAAAGGCTCTGCAGCTGGGTCCTGCGAGCCTGTTGGGGACAGCCATGGCATTTCCCAGCACACAACCCCATTCCTGCCCTCTGCAGCCTCCTTTTGGGACCAGGTGAGAGTCTCACCTTATTCCCCAGCTGCAAGGGGGTTGCAGAAATGTGCCCCCTCTCTGCTGAAGCTCTCAGTGCCCAGCCATGCCCATGCAGGCAAGGCTGCCCCTTGCCCCAGCCCCTCTCGGCAATGTCAGCGACCAGCCTGGCTTGTCCACAGCCCCAAGCTGGGCCTAGTTCAGGAGCCACGGCTTGGATCACCCCGGCCCGTGCCCCCTTTTCAGAGATCTGACCAGGCTCTGGTGACTGCTATTCAGCCCTGGCACGGAGAAGGAGGCAGCAGAGACACCCACCTTAGAAACAAGGATCTTAAGCACAGTAGGCAGCTTCCCAAAATATAAGGGAATATCAGATCATTGCAAAGCTGTGAAACTCAACCTATCCTAACTCTAGATGGTTTTTTTTTTCTTTTTTTTTAAGTAAAGCTAGGGATTTGTGTGGTAGGGAACTAGCTTTTAGAGTGCCAAAAAAAAACATTGGAGGCAATAATAGAAAACCACACAGAACACACGGAGGGTACCACTGCCTCCCTATTTTGATTCTTCTCTCGTGTGATTCATTTCATTTGGATGACTCCTTTCATTTCAGCATGTTGCATATCTATGGGGAGTTTTACTAGGAGGAACTAAATGAAATAATTAGTATGATTAAGGATAAAAAAAGGGTGTGTGGAGGTGAGGTCTATGATTCTGATATTTCTGTCTTTGGTTAAAGCGCTGCTTTAGCCTGCAGCTTGCTGGATTCTGTCTTTATCTGATCATTGCTTGAAATACCTAATTGCTGTATTTATTACAGTTTTCTTTCACTTGCCATAATTTTATAGAAACTTTAATTTGGCAGCAAAGATCAGCCAGCACAGATTTTCAGAGTATTCGTCTGTTTACACTACTGCTAATAAGTATTTAATGGTCTGAGGTTTTAAAGTAATAACTATGCAAATTCTGGCCAGGTCCCCGAAGGACCATAGTTAATTAAAAACAAAGAGAAAATGAAAGATTGGCAACAGACTTCCCTGTCTTCCAAGATTAAGACCTATCAGCATTTCAAGCTGAGCTGCATCTCTCCTACCTCTTTCACCTAATGTCATTTTTATCAGCCTTTTTTATCACCCCCACCACTGCTCAACACAGATTGGTGGCTGTGAGACCAACCCACAGCAACTGCAGACYAGTCCTGTTCATCTCCAGCTGTTGTGGAAGAGTTGCAGTAATTTTCTTTCATGGTTATGGACAGGCTTTTGGGAAGGAGGCTGATTTCTGTGGTCCTCCAGAGAGCTGCCAGCGCCCTTTCCCAGGTGAAAATGCAGTGGGATAAACTTAGAACCATAAATCGGTGGCTTCCTGAAAGGAAAGGAGTATTTTTGCCAGTGCTGATGCTTCACTGCCCTGACAAAGACACATCTTGTAAGGATCATTACTACAAGTTAATGGAAAAAAATGGAAAGAACAGCTAAGAAATTAGGGGATGTGGAAATCAAGGCTGGTAGATAACTATCAGTAAGGTGAGCCCCCAAAGAAAAGAAGAAAACAAACAAACAACCCCCCTGCCTTCACATGTAAGCTTGTAGAGAGCAATACTTTCCAAGCTCCCAATGTAGAAGCAGCAGAAGGCAGCGTTTCAGAAGATGCAGCTGGCCAAAAGGTACAGAGAGCTAGGAGAAATGCTCTGCTCAATCTAGGGGGCTAACAGGCATTTAAAGATGTTTAAAGATGCCAGAAAACACTGCAAAAGCTCTATTGCTTAGCAGAATGGAACTTTGGAAGGGCAACCAAGATGTAAGGACAATTGTGATGCCATACTATAACTGGAACAGGAGATAGAAAGGCAAATTTAGAAAGTTTTTCAAACTTTCTAAATATTATGTCCTGTTTCTAAATAGGGCAATATTCCACATACAATGAGACATTTTGGATTTTTTTTTTCAGTGTGTTATTTCACGGGTTATAGACAATTTCTGCTGGAAATGGACAAGAAACCTCCAGCTGATCTCCTTGGTGCCCTATCCTGACCAAAAGGCAAAGGAGAAGATGGAGGCATCTGGTGAAGAATTACTGGCGAGGACAGAAGACTTTCATTTTACAGAGTTTTGGATTACCTTCAGAGGAAGTATAAACATTAACCACCATTTAATTAGAAAAGGAGTTTTTTTTAGGATACTGACAGCAGACCAGTTAGGAGATCATTAAATGAAATACCAAAGGGGGAAAATGATGAAACTGGGGAAAAAAGAAAGTTAATCCTCGCAGTCTCCATGTCAAGAACAAAACTAATCAAGGCACTGAAAGATATAAAGAGGAGAAAAATTGCATCATCTATACACCAATGCCAGGGGCCTAAGTAATAAAGAGAATAAGAATTGTTCATTTTATGAGCATAAACAGTCTAAATGGCATTAGGAAAGCCTGGTGGGAAGATCTGCATGGAAGGAATATTAAAATCAATGATTTTAGCCTAGCTAGGGAGGCTCAAGTGGAGAGAAAGGGAGGGGGAGTAGCACTCTTTGTCAAAAAATGGCCTTCTCTAGTATGAAATCAGTGACAATTTGGAAATGAATACTTATGGATTCATTTTCTGCCATATAAAGTGGAGGATTCCTTTGGGTAGGGTAGCAGGCTGACAGAAGCCTTATTAAATTTAACAAAGAGAAATGCAGAGCCCTTCACCTGGGCTAGACCAACACCTTGTATTGGTACTGGGTGGGTTATGGCTCTGCAGAAAGGGATCTGGGGATCCTGAGGGGCAGGAGGTTGCACATGGGTCTGCAGGGCRCCTTTGCAGTGAAGCAGAGTAGTGGCATTTTGGGCTGCATCAACAGCATCAGGGAKGACACTGATTATTTAACTGTGAACTTATTAGTCCCTGTCTAGAATAGCACATCACATTAAGTTTTGGGCCGCCAGCACAATAAAGACATTGAGGCACAGGAGTGAGGACAGCGGAGAGCCACCAAGATGCTCAAAGGGCTGGAGCCTTTGAGCTGTGTCCTGTGAGGACACAGCCTTGAGCCTGTCCTGTGAGGAGAAACTAAGGGATCAGGGCATCTTCCCTCTGGGGAAGAGAGGCCTTCTGGGGCACCTAACAGCTGCCCCCAGGAGCTACAAGGAGGTCAGGAAGGAGATGAAACTGGGCTCTTCACAGTGGGGAACAAGCAACAACAGACATGAATCCAAACAAGGGCACATCGCACTGGGTACACAATAATTAAGTCTAGAGAGATGCTCAGTCTCCATCCTTGGAGGTTTTCAAGAACTAACTAGGCAACCCTGAGCAACTTTACCTTTCACTGCTGACCCTCTCCTTTGAGCCAGGGATTGGGCTAAAGACAACACAGGTCGTTTTCAACCTCAATTATCCCATGAATGTGGTTATACTCATTAGGTATGCCCAGTGCACACTATAAAGTGTGCACTGACTGGCTCTGCTGGTATTGATCCATAACTTATAAGAAAACAACTCCCATTATCCATCCTGTAAGAACTGAATTTAGACAACATGTATTGGGCTCCACCTGAGTTGCCTCACAATTCCCCTGCATTTAAAATGATGAGCTTTATAACTCAAAGAATATTGTGCTTAACTGTCTAAGATATAGAGATTCCCTATTAAACTTTTTTATTATTATTAACTTAAAGCTGAGACTGCTCAATTACATATCTTGATTACATGTTATGTACAAAACAAGTGAGGTCATCAATAATAATAGATGTATACATGATGGATTAGAAAGATCGTATTTAGGAAGCCAAAAGCATGCRGAAATAACTGTGCATCAGCCCAGTCAAGATAGCAGGATAAAGATTTAATTCATAAACTGTAACTGATAAACAAGAAGGGTTTAATTACATGTATTTTTATATATATAAAGTATTGAAGAAGCCATAATTAAGAAAAGAAAGGTGAACGTGCTAAGTAAGAGATTACACTATAAATATAATAAATGTGAGGGGGGAAGCTCATATCAATGAACATAAATTAGAAGACAGAAATTTTAGAAAATTTGTAAGAGAATCAAACGRACACATGAAATGGTACAGGTCAGTCACTGGAACAAGAGAATAGAATTGTCATGAGCAGTGTTAAAAAATTTAGAAAATACTCAGTTCTTTGGGGCAAGGTCAGATAATGCATTCATATCATAGATGATAATGAGCTGTTTTCAATTCCAATCATGATTGAATATTTTAAGCTGTACCTACTGAAAAAAAGGGTATGCTAAAACGAACAGATCTGGAAAACCTACATCCAAGAGCTTGAAAGGAGATGACTGGATAAGATCTGGACCAAGATCCATGATTTTTGATTAGTCTCAGAAGACTGGGAAAACATCCAAGGGTCAGAGAAATTCTGATGCTGTGCCAGTACTTTAAAAACACAGTGAGATGAATATTTAGACTGACTGGACTGATGACGATCACAGTTCAGTAATGAAATCGCCAATATGTGGCTTTGATAGATTACAGATTAATGGTGGATAATGAAATTAAACATAATCAACACAAGTTTAAGGAAAAATAGACATCATCAAACTAATGTGCTATAATTTCTTATGAGATTACGAGTCTGCTTCACACAAGTAATTATGTTGATACGACTGGAATGATATGAAATCATCATGACATACATTAGGAGGAGAAAAACTGGCTAAGTAGTAAGTCTCACATGTAACAGTAAATGGGGAATCATTTGCAAGCACATGTACTTCTGTAAGGCACAATTCTTGCCACTCTGTTCTTTATTTATTTATCACAACCTGGTAGAAAATATTTAAAAAAAAAATCACTGATGAATTTTGCAGTTGATGCATATTTTGAGAGAATAAAAAAGAAATGAAGAGGATAAGTCATCAGTATAGAACAGTATGAACTGCCTTGCAAACGCAAGTAATATGTATTTCAATATGAACAAGTGTAAACCATACATCTGGGAACAAAGATTGCTGTCCCTACTAACATGAAGAAGTAGTCTCTCTTCAGAAGAAGCAAGCAAGAGGGACAAAAAAAAAAAAAAAAAAAAAAAAAAAAAAAAAAAAAAAAAAAAAAAAAAAAAAAAAAAAAGAAATAAACCTGGAGTCAATGAAGAAAGCAGCTGACTGCATTGACAGTGAGATGCTGTCATTAGAGAGGCTACTGCAATTTTTGGCTGAATTGGGGAAATATCAGCTGGAAATTGCCTGGAATAGGGAGACTGTATTACTAGTATATAAGGCACGTAAGTGATGACATGGAGAACTGTGTCCTGTTCTGGTGTCCATAAGATATGTAAAATGTATCTTAAAATGCAAAACTGCACAAGTCATGTCATTTGTCTCATCAAAAGCAACATTTGGATGCGATGTGATGATAGCTTGAGATCTGCTGCAGCAAACCAAAGTTTGATAATGGAGGGAGGGAAATACGGGGCATTTTCTGAAAGATATACCAAAGACTGTCCTCAACCACCAGACTCCAAGCAAGAACTAAGGAAAGGCTTGGGAGATTGTGGGGGCACAAGCTCTTGATCACAGTCACCCCTCTGGCCAAGTAGGGAAGTCCTCTCATCCTTAATCTACCTCCATATTTACAGGAGTATATTCTATGGTGAAGTGTAGTCTGCCACAGRAGAGGGCAAAGGCAGATAGTCTCCACTGCATACAGCTGGTTACAGCACTTAGCTCAAGAGAGGCACAACAGGCCTCATAGAGATTAACGCCCCAAGGTGAGGCAGTTCATACGAATGTATTCCTTGTATGAATCCCTCAGGACAGAGTCATGTGGAGGGGCATCTCCCCTCCCAGAGGGACAGTGGCACCATCTSTAACCACATGTGAGCACTAGTGACACACGCAGTAGTGGGGACAGCAGAAATACCTCATTCTTTTGCTGCAGTTGTTGCTGCCTCACTCTGTCTGACTGGAAAGGTCGGTGAGTGTTAGCTCACAAATAAGGGACTCTTCTACATTCATGCATGTAGTGACACTGGCCTAAGTTTCCAGAGTGATTTTTCTCTTGACTTTTAAAACATAGTAGGCTTTTGCTTTCTGGCATTCTTCAACCCAAATTACCTGCTGTAGTTTTAGGAGCTCCAATGGGAGCAATGAAGAACATTGACATTTTTTTTTCTTTCTCCCTAATCCATTCTGGACAAAAAAACCCAAAAAACATCGAAGGTGGTTGGAATAGGGACTGCGCGAGAGGGGGGAGAAACTTCTGGTGATGTCAGCTCCTATTGCCATGGAAACGGAACATTTTTAGTGACAACAGTGTCTTCCTCGAGCTGCTGGGTGGTGTGGGGGGCAGGGGCAAGCAGGGCAGGGGCACACAAGGAAATTCAGCTAACTGAAACTATAGCTTCTGGCTTCCAAAGGAAGTGAGGAGAAAACTACAAATGAATGCCTGAATACATGGTTTATGTAACCAAACACCGTCTGGAGCAATAGCAGCAAATAATCATTATGCTGTTTGATAAAACATGCTGTCACACAGAAAGCCAGATGGAAGTATCTCAGCCATCCAGAGCACCCGACAGAACAGCCCCTAGGCTGCTCTTTGCTTTCCTAGGCTTTAGGGTATTCTTCCAGTCTTTGCTGCCAGGCTTGGAGTGCTGCTTCTGACTTGATTTGGGAAGGGAGAGGGGAGAGACGGGGCTGGGAAGTATAGTTCTTCTATACTATAAGAACTATAGTTCTTCTTTTTTTGAATTTGAAAGAAGCTGCATGACTCCTACGTACTGCTTCACCTTCCATCACAGCCATTTTCTTCAGAGCCAAATTTATGACCCCCTGGAAGTCAGTGAGAGTCTAGGATTATGAAAAGGAGAAGGCCCTGGGAAAACAAAATGGATTTTACACTGATCAGGATCTAATTCACTGATATGAAGAAAACAGGGTAGACTTAATGAAGGATGTGCTGTATTAGTCAAAAGGCTAGGGCAGCACTTAGACCCAGAGAGGCTGAAACCATGATTTGGGAATGGATCCAATCAGGATAAAACTCAAGGCTTGACTCTGAGGTCAAATAAAAGCCTATGCTCTGTATGTAAGGACAATTTTGAGCCTGTGCTTGGATTTGATTTAAACAGTGCAGACAAATTTAATGAATTTCAAAGAATAATGAATTAATAACCACAWGCTTTTATAACTCAAAATACATTATATAGTCATTAGTTCTATATAACTAAATGGAAAAATCTTTCTTTAGCAGAAGTCTTTTGAGATCAGATATTCTAATCAGATTACTATCATTTCAGCCTGACATCTCATGAGGCGATTGTATAGAAATCAGGAAACAAATTTCTTTCAGTTATGGACCTGAAATGAAAAATACTCCGCAGTGATTATTTCATATCTATGGAGTTGATTCTAAGTCCCCTTAGCACTTAGAGGAGTTCAGAGATGAGCTGCTTTCCCTGCACTGCTATCAGATACACAAAAGACTTCCTATGCTCTAGAGTTTCTCCCAGCAATGGTGGAAGAGAGAAATACATGTAAATGGGGCTCACTCACATCTAATTTAGGCAGCATAGCTTTCACTCATGTCCTGTATTCTCTCATTTCCCTGACTTCTCTGCCCYCCTAGATAACACCATTTATGAACTATGCTTGCATGTGTGCCAGCCAGAGTGACCTCCCTGTCCCATGTCCCTAGTCTCTCRCAGCAGCATTGCTGCCCCTCTTGCCCCCTCTCAGCAAAGCACATTATACATCACACACAGGGGAACACAATGTACTCCGAGGTTCCCCTTTCAAACACATCTCTTTTTCCCTTTTCTTGCCCAAGGTTGTCAAGATAGGGTTCCATTTTCCCTGCACCGGTATTTTTTTTTCAGTCAGGAGTTCAGACTACAATCTAGTTCTTTCTTAACACCAAGCATCAGGTGCTTTAGCCAAATCTTTACTGATGAACTCACACTCCCCACACTGTTAGACCATTTTAAATCACTTGCTACTCACAGCACTTGGAAAAAGCTACAGTTTTCTCCCATCTGTCCTTCATTCACCTACAAGACAGCTCATGTCCAAGAAGCAACTTTCAATCTTATACCACAACTAAACTGAGTTGGAAAGTCTCAGCTCCTCCCTAAGGAAATAGTTACACACTCCTCCAGAGGAAATGACTTTCAAGTCTTGCTACAGCAGAAGCACGTCAAAACAAACGCACAAGACAGTGTGCTGTTTTCCACCTCAGGGAAAAGCTCTATAAAGTAATCTTGAGCTCACTTCTGGCTCAGTGAGTGATACACTGACTTCCAGGTGACAGTGAAAGCTGATAATTCCTTGCCAGAAGGAAGAGGGAAATGAGGGTTTCGCTCCAAAAAGATGTTCATTCTTGTTTGTTGTGAGAACACTCTCCAAAAAGATGTTTACTCTTGTTTGTTGTGAGAACAGCAATGTTATATTTCTTTTTCTCCCTGACATTTTTGCTATATCACAAGACAATCTATTTGAAAATGGAGAAATCCACAAAAGCACATGCTCATTTGTAGCAAAGAAGGATATTTTTCTATGATTCAAATAGGCAAATTTTGGTAAGYTTTCCACTTCGTAGAGGCAGAGTAGAAATCAGAGCTTCACCATAGCAACTTTGTAGCACAAAACACTCAAATGTCAACTTGTCCCAATGGTGCTGTGGGTGAGGCCGATGCAACACAAAGACAAAAGCCCGGAGTAGCAAAAATAACATTCCATCCTTAAAGCACTGCTGCTGGAAACAGAGATGTTGGCTTGGTTCAGGCGAAGGTTATAACATTCCCATTCAGTTATTTAGAATGAAAAAGGGTTCTGGTCTAGCTCTGCAGCTGGTGCAGATTAACACCCCTCTTTTAGCTGTGCAAGCTACGCTGATTCCCATCAGCCAGGAGCTAGGCTGTTTTGTCTACTACTAACCCCAGGACAAGGCTGACTCCAATTCTGCAGAACTACCTGGAGCAGTATCAGGGTTTAAACTTCCCCCTCAGTTACAAACCACGGTAAATCAGGAGTAACTTCATTGCCTTTGTGCGGGTTTACTCTGACCTTCCATCAATATATGAGGAGGAGCTTAAAACACCTCACTACACGAAAGGAAGCACGCCTATAGTTGCCACTAATCTTTGTGTACTTCTGTATTAGGGAATTCATTTTGTTCCATGCAAAACTCAAAAAAACACAKAACAAATAGACCTCTAAACTTTAACCTACCCAGCCATGACAATGAAGAAATCCAGGCGGTTCCAGGTATCTCCAAGGTAACATTTCTTGCCAAAGATCCCCAGGGCCACCATCTTTAACACCATTTCCATGGCGAAGAAGATGAAGATGAAATCATCAAATACCTGCCAAACAGAAAATCAAGAACAAGTTTAACATGCCTTCTTGGCTTTGTACCTCAAAAYGAAGAATATAGATATCTGCATAGATTCTGCTTCTCCTACAGACTAGTGTTTATGGAGGCCTTCTTTTTGTGGAAGCAGCTGGCAAAGCTGGTGCATTAAGGGTGCCCATGGACCATTCTGGTGTACCTGTTGTTTCTTCCTTCTTTGGGTATATACTGCATGCCACTTGGTCCACAAATTCAGTAGCACCCTTGCTTATCAGGGGAGAGGCACTGGGGACTCCTATTGCCTCCTGCCTGAGAGCTATAGCTTCCTTATTTCTCCCGAGGTATCTCTGAGCTGTGTGTCTTGCAGTTGTGTTAGGAAGACTCTGGATATGCATAGAAGCAGGAAGATTCTGTATTATCTGGCCACAAATAGACTTCATTCATTATCCTTCTCTCTCCTTATTCCACTCCTCAAAGCAAACTCTTGTCATTTTAAGACAAGATAATTTGCTGCTAAGGATGTCTTTGCCAACCTTTCTGGGAAGGTGCTGACCACACACAAAAGGAAAACAGACATTTGCAACTTGTACTRAGCCACAATCATGACAGGAATGAAATCTGCTTACCTGTAAGATTTTACATCTGTCAGAAAGACAGTCCATATCCTCGCATGGTTGGTACATCCCCAGGGTAACACAGTTCAGCAAAATCACCATCATGCTGACACACTCAAACCAGGTAGAAAAGAGTCAAGGAAAACTTCATAAAAGCATCATGCCCAAGATAAGCTTGCTTTAAGCTTGGAATGATAAAATAGAAAGATTAAAGGAAATAATCACTAGTTGGCTGATTTATTGCACTTCCCCCACCCTCGGTTCCTCACTGCTCTATGCCTTGATTAAGCCAGGACTCATTTGTGAAGGGGAAAATAAAGGTAATASAAAGACCTAAGGTACATGTGCAATCATTGCTGTGGTTAAACACACAGTGATTGGCCCCATCGCTGCTTTACTGAATCTTACAAATACAGCAGGAAGAGACTTTCCATGGTGTCCTATATTCAAATGCAGCAGAGATCTGTGGGATTTAGGAAAAGGCTTTATTGAACACAATGAAACGGACAGATGAATCCCCATGTGAGCCTAGTGACTAGAGCCCTTCTGGGAAGAGGTACAACATACGGCTAAAAACCTCTCTCTCCCTTTCCGAGAGAGACTTGGAGATAAACAGTTGACATACTAGAGCAGGTCAATGGTCCATCTAATCTGTTATTCTGCTTCCAGCAGTAGCCCACACTGGATAAATCCTCACAATGTGTCTAATTAAGTTATTCAGCAACCATGGGGGGAAATTGTGTTTCTGACCCCAGCTGGTGATCTGCTTATGCCCTAAAGCATAAGGACTGATTGCCCTTATAATTGTTTTCTCAGCTACAGTGGGGTCCCTGCAGATGCTTTGCTTATTCATTTGAATCCTTTGTTTAGAATCTGACTAAAATGTCTGCTTCAGTAATAGTCGGCAGCCATGAGCTACACTGGCTAATTATACTTTACATTAAAAGTGTTTCCTCCTATTTATTTTTAATTTGTTGCCTTTTAATTTCATCAAGTACCACTCCATTTAAATATTTTAGAAGAGGGTAAAAATGGCTAAKTCAGTGACCTTCTCTATGCCCTTCACAGTTTTTGCAGACGTCCATCTGCCTCTTCTTTCCCACCCCTCTTTCCAATGAAGCAGTCTTAGGACCTGATTCTGCCTTACCTACCCACTCATTGACAGTATTCTCATTCTGAAAGCGGGCTTGTGTTTCTGTGCCTTCTTTCCACCACTAGCATTGCAAAGCAGTGATGTAGATCAAATGAGAATGGGTCTCCAACATGGAATAGACCTACCATTCTTGTGCATTTTAACACATAAACCCTGCTTGGCTTCCATTTTTGGATTTCAAAGTTTTTATTTTTTATTTAAGCTAATTGAGCTGAGAAATTATCTACTTAAAAACCTACCTGTTGCTTGCACCAATTTTTCCTTCTTAAAGAGTTAAATTTAAAATGGTGGCCTATATCTCTGTATACTTGTGAAAGATACTCCAAAATCCATGGTTTGTTCCGTGCAACTCATCCTTGTTTATTCTCTGACAGTGATTCATGACTAACTTGCACAATCTGATGCAGAAGATTATTAATTCCTTCTCTTCTCTCCCACCTGGCTTTCAGAGCTCTACCTTCAGTTGTAAAACTAGAGAAAAGCAAGGCACTGGCTGTGCCAATCATGCTATGAGGTGAGCTCAAGAACATGTTATCTCTATCACACACAAAGTTAATCCCAAATGCTGTGCAAAGTAAGGCACATGCAACCCACCCTAGCCCCCTCTAGCCATAGTCCCCTTCCCTAACAGGGCAGGCRCACTACTGTACTGCCAGCTTTGAAAACAAATAGTGCCCTTTGTTTAAGAGAAATACTCTAAAGGTCACGAATAGAAGATTTGTCCTGAAAGCTCTGTATGATGTGACTTCAATTTCCCACCCTTCTATCTCCTACGTGCTTTGTTAATGACCTGATTCAAACCCAAGAGAGCAGTTGAAGATGTTTTCACTGTCTCCCACAGGGATTTCAGGAAGACTGACGTTTTCTTCTGAATGTTTCAAATCTGTTTTGCATCATCTCTCACAGAATCACAGCATGGTTGAGATTGGAAAGCACCTCTGGACGTTATCTATTCCAACTCCCCCTGCTTGGAGCAGATCAGCTGGTTCTCAGAGCTCAGTGCTGTGTCCAGTCATGTTTTGAATATCCTCATGGATCAAGTCTCCACAGCCTCTCTGGGCAACTTGCTCTAGTTAATGACCACCCTCTTACTAGAAAAAGATATATATTTTTTTCATATTTCAGTGTACTTTCYTGTCTTGCAATTTGAGCCTAGTGCCTCTTGTTCCATCACTGGATACCACTAAGACTCTGGTTCCCTCTTCTTTATTGCACCCAGGAGGTATTTATACACACTAATAAGATCCCCTGAGCTTTCTCATGTCAAGACTAAACAAATGTTCAGCCCCTCTTCACATGCCAGATGCTCYAAACCCCTTATTCATCCTCATTGCTCTACASTGGATAGGGTCTGTTCCATCTGTATCTTTCTTGTATTCTTCTTGGTCTTTTCTTTTGTTCGTAAAGGTACACCATCTTTTTCCTTATCCCATCCACATTCCTTTCAGTCCTGTTAGCAGTTCTTCCCCATCTCCTCCATCATTTTTTATTCCATATATCTATTTCTTGGCTTGATTTCTCTCAATTAATGCTCTCCATTGCACACTCATTTTCCACAGTCTCTCACCCCCTCCATTTCCAGAGTCACCCCTGTTGCTCCTGCCCAAGCAAGCAGTGTGGGCAGAAGCCACCACAACTTCCCTCCACCAGGCCTGGAGCTTAGCTGGAAATCCTTGGTTCTCAGCACATCTGCACACTGCCAGAGGGGTGGCAGGGAAGGCAGGCCAGGAGGAGAGCCCTTTTCACTTGAGTTGGAGCACGAAAACCAAATACTCTCCGCAGAAGGCTGCAAACTCCAGGTTGGACTGAAACCTTCATTTCAGAGTCTGGCACCTTGGGTGCCTCCACAATTTCCTTACTGGTTTGCTCCATCCATTCAGTAACAGGCATTTTGACAGCTGATTGAAAGGCAGCATTGGAGCAGCTGTGCCAGCACRACGGGTCCTAAATGAACTTCTCCTACGGGCAGAGTTTTTGTGTGGGCTGGGCCGCTGACTGCAAAAATGTCTCTCCCCAGGCACCAGGCAGCAAGGAGAGGTCCTGAGCGCAAGGAGAGCCTGTACTCAGAATAACTCCGGCTGAAGTAAATATGTATAAAAGSAAGAGCAGGAATTGTTTTAAAAGCAGGAGGGGGTTCTTCAGGAAACAGACAAGAGGACCTGGAGGCAGGGAGTCCTATCCAGCTGCCACCAGGCTGATAATTCACAGATAATTCAGGTAATCAGGCTTCAATTCAGAGCTTCATTTTGCAGAGATCTCTACTTGGCATGTGTGCTTTGTCAGCAGTAAAGCGTGGGTGCTCGGGATGCTCCTGCCCTAACGTGGCCACTTTCATTTCCCTGGCGGGTGCCACCAAGTAACCTGATGAGGAGGAGGTGTCCTCCTCAGTGACGCGGCTCCAGCATGGCATCATTGGGCATCTGGGGGGGCAAGATGCCAATGTGCAAGACCTGKGCCAGCTGCCATGAGCAGTTTTTAAAGCTCATGATTTGTGGGAGGCACAGAAGGCCCTGAATCTTTTTTCTTAAATATCTAGAGCTGTCCGCACTCCATTTCTTCCATGCCTTTGTTCAGGTACCGGCTCTCTGAGTTTGCCAGGGTTGTCCAGGCTTCCTGATGATATTGCTGAATTAATCACTGATCCCACGTGGCTGAAGTGACATTCGGAAAGGTCTCTCTCCTGCCACCCCACGGCTTCCCTTTCAGAGCAGGCGGGGGCCCAGAAAGATGCATCGGAGCTGCAGCAGAGAGGAAGAAAAGTGCCAGGAGAAAACTGGAGCATCTCCTACCCCGCACCGGGAGGGGTTGCTGCCAGCGCAGGTCGTGATTATAACTACCTGCTGCCATGGATGKGTCACCGCTGTCAACCACAGCGGCTGACTCCAGTCGCCACGGCAACAGCCTGGAGCCAGGTTTATAATCTGGCTTCCCATGCCGCCTCCCCCGTGCAGCCTCCTCTCCCCTCCACCCTTGCCAGTGCCTGAGCCTGTAATTAATTTCAGCTGCCGACGAGGCTGGTCTTCACAATCTGCATCATTCACTCAGAAGTTTCATTACTAATTAACTTTTTTTTAAGTTCAAATCTTCTAATTATGAACGCGCCCCCGCAGGTGCTCCCTAGGCCCCTCCTCAGTGCTCTGCTCTCCTGCCCATCATCTCCGGGCATCTCATTGCAACAACCTTCAGGATATTACTGCCCTTTGTGTCAGTGAGGCCCAGGCCCTTCCATGACGGAGACAAGAGCAAGGCCCAAGTGTTCCCACCAGCCCCTCACTCTTGGCCACTGCAAAGTGATTCAGAGGAAGGAGCCAGGAAAACTGCAGCGATCCATTATGTTCCTAGTGCTGTCACTTGGTGCTTGATTCAAGCCCTCAGGAATAAAGGGGTCATGGCTCTCATTTAAAAAAAAAAAGGAAAAAGAGGAAAAGACAAAGGTTTCCTGACACCTTTAACTGTGCCCTGCTCTCATTCCCATATAACTGTCTCCACTCTTAAAAGCCCTGTTAAACATTTGGCTTCAGCGCTGCCGTGTGACTTCAAGATCCCTATCTAGGTTAATTGTATTTTGCCTAAAAAGCATTTGCGTGTACCGTTTTGATAGCGGGTGCCTTTCTGTGTCATCTTTGCCAATGGCGCAGCCCCTTGCTCCTCCTAGCTCGCGTGTGCAGCACTAGTTGCCAACCAGAGGCAGCCACCAAGTGTGGCGACCCTCTAGGCTGCTGCTTCCCTCCCTCCACCAGGCAGGGAACAGCAGGACCTGTGTCTCTAGAACATACCAGGCAAGAAAACCACCTGCCCTAAAATATACAGGATGAAGTCGGTGCTGTAAGCTACGCGTTAGAGGACCACTGGAGAGAGTTGAATGTTGTAGTAGCAGTTGGCAGCATGACTGTGCATGATACAAGCTCAGGGATGATGTTAGAAAAGGATGATGTGATCCAGACAAAGTTTTTCAGTTGCATTCCTGTAGGAAAAGCAGCTGAAGCAAGGGATGCTGTATTGAAGCCATAAATATACTGGATGTCGAAAAGTGAACACCCGTTAAGTTCTTCCTGCTAGCCTTAATCTCTGCTTTCTCACAGTGACAACAAACCGAAATGAAGCTATACATCCATGTTTTATGAGTATTACACTCTTTGGACATCCAGCTTTTTGGTGTCTCAGAACCATTCCCAGTGTATATATACCTTATGTCAAGTCAGGTCTTGAATATCTCAGGCCCAGTTCATCTGCCCTAGAAATGCCTTGGCTAAAAAGGTTTACGAGAGAGGGAAAAGCCAGCTTTGTTGGCTGGCCAGTCTTGGTAACTCCTGTTCCTCGCCCAGAAGGAGAACAAGCGWTTGCAGAGGCTCTGGGTGCTGTGCCAGCGTAGTTAAATGACTGYACTAGCAGCAGAAGGTGCCAACCCCAAGAGATACGTAACAGGAAAACACGGAGCTCCACACGATACATCCCCAGCACGAGCTACCCGCACACATGATCCATTGCCTCCCACCCCTGAGCTGGTGCCAGCCAGGCACTTCCCTTGCAGCTGCCACCTGCCTCCAACAGAGTCATCTGTGGGCACCCTGCCCCCAGATGAGACATCACATTTGCACATTCTTCTTTTCTCTGCCTCCCTTTTTGCTTCTCRCTACCTCCCTCTTTTCTGTTTTTTTCCACTGGGTAGATCCCTTCATTCCAATTTGGTGATTGCATTTGCTTTCCTTGCTTTTCAAATAAGCTCTCTAAGGAGAGAGTTGTGTTTCTTCCTTAGTTTGCTCTCTCCTGCTTTGTGACCCTCGTCTGAAAAGCCAGTAGGATGCTGTAAACTGCTGCAAGACGGTTAATATTTCATTTATAATGGAAGGAGTGATTTCTATTGTGAAGGTCAAAGACAAACAGCTCTAGGGAAAGAAGTTCTCATTTTCTCTCCCTGTCTGCTGCTAGCTCTTACAGATGCCCTCACAGGTAGGTCTCATTTTTTCTCCTTCCCCATTTTTCTTATCACCACTCACATTTTTTTCCTTCTTCTATGCTGATGCATAGGAGTTTCTCTCTCTTTTTCTACAAAATGAGTCTACAGAAGCAAGATGATTCTTTCTAGCCTCAGTCAGCTAAGCTAGCCCGCTAGTAGCTGGGTGAACATCAGATGTTACATTCAAAGGAAACTACTCATATCTCAAAATGTGCTTGTCGTCAAATAGATCAAAACAATCAAAGCATTTCTCAGAACAGATAGCTTTAAGAATCCTCTTTTAGAAAGGCTGAAATGTTTCTTCTTTGTCTTTTCTTTAGTACAGAGGGATGTTTTGACATTACATAAATAAAGGTTGTGTTTTTTGACCTGACTTRGCAATTCCTTTTTTTTTTTTCAAGTTTTGAGTCAATTGGAAATTAAATGCCAATATGCAGTGTTGCAATATCAGATCTGTTTGGCAGTCCAAGTTATAGAGGGCAAGATATAAAGCTTTATATGGAAGCCCTCAAGGTCTATATGTTCTAGGTATTTGTGTGTTATGTATTTTAGACAGCTAAGTATGCACTGCTAATTCAAGCCTTTCACAATATTTATGCCAAAGAAAGGACGAAACTACTGCCACGTACAGCAGGATTGTTATATTTTTTTAAAAAACACAAGAGAAGACTTCTACAATGTTTGATAGTGTTCCTGGGAAGCAGGAAAATGAAGCACAGAAGACAGCAAAGATGGAGCTATTTTAAATACATAGTAAAACATCAATGTTCCTGCCCCTGGAAAGGAACTTCTTACCAAAACCTGATTTGCTGGAAAAGAAAAAAGCCTTAACCATATCCACAGAAAGTCAGATGAAGACCACCAAAAGAAAGTGCCATAGGTCATCCTTTCTGGTCTAACTTTTCAGGCTTGCTCAGATTGGGGGCCCTGTATCAGGCCAGGTAGTCTTGATTAATGAGAACTCAGTCAGTTGTATCTCATACACTATATCATCTCCATTGGGAAACCAGGCAAGCACTGAAGATGGCTTTTTGAATGTTATTGTCATTACAGAAACAAAATGGAGTAGATCACTCGTTTCTTAAAACTTCTTCTGTATGAGTTATTCATATAATGATTATATTCATTAATGATTATATGATTATATTCATTGAATGTTCAAGTCCAGCAAAAGCAAAACTAATCAAAAGTAATTTGAACTCTGATGGGAAAAATATACAAAGGAGATGAAGATGCTTAGAAGGAATCTGAAGTACAAATGGACAGACACAGTAAAACAAATCCTTGGCTATTTTAGAAACAAGAAGCCAAAGAGAGGGTCTAGTCCTACCATAGGGCCACCATGGTCCCCAAAGGATTCCTACTCAAATGGAAAGCTTTAGAGCTAACTCCAGGCTTCTTTATAATGTTCCTCACCACAGCAAGCACAGGATATCCCTGCCTATCATACAGCCAAAGCCAAGAGTTACACCAAGAACTCTGGCTTTCATATCAACTGAATGCATATACATTGAACTTCTAAAGCAACGTAGTGTTTTCTTCAGAAAAGCTGTGCAGATGCCACCATTAATTATTCAGGCATTTCATAAATATCATGCATCTTCATCAATGCTGCTACAATCCTCATAGTAATGATTATGTCCTGTCTGTRACAGCTGGACCAGCTTTCTACAGACATTATCTACTGGCAATTATCCATTTCTGAATTGTAGCTAACTTTCAGGATTCAACAGGGCACATTCTCTAACATTTCTACAAAGGTGTTTACTCTAGGAAGTGTAAAAAAATATATAATATCTGAAAGAAACTACTCAAGGATCTCTTTTCTAGGTCAGAAGAAACCAACTACCCAAATTTAAACTTTAGCAGGGTATTAGAGATAATAACTCTACTCCTGGAGAAAGATCTTTTTAATATGCTCAGATGGCTGGGACCGTGGCTGCACATCTTATTTGTCAGCAAAGCAGTATTCCACATGCAGTGGGATAAGTTCTGGACTGACTCGAGGAATCACACCTCCTGCTGACTCACAAATGGTGCATTCTGCAGTGTTCTGGCTCTGCCTTGGAGTTCTCCATCCAAAATCTGACCTGGTTTCTCATTAGGAAGTTCAGCAAAGTCACAGCATGAGGTGATATGGCTGCAGCTCAGAACACTATACTATGAAAGAGTTAAAAGTATTTTCTTCTAAAAACTTCTAATGCAAGTGCATGGTTTGGCATCTGCTTCCTGCCACAGTTGTACTGGTGATGGAGAGTGGAGAAGAAACACCAAAGGAAAACAACTGAACCATAAACTGTGATCCACACTGTAAAGTTGTCACTRTTTATCCAGATTTCCATTAACAGAGTCAATTTTCTACTGAGTTCGGCAGCAATTTAGTGACCTTAGAATTCAGACTTCATTTTTTTGCACACTGCTGGACCTCTGATCTGAACCTATGAACCGGGTAGACCCAGGCAGCAGGTCATTTGCAATGCAAGAGTGATGTKAATTAGAAATGTTTTACAGATTTACAGAATCTGGATTTGAACTGGGCRATCGAATGCCCTGATACAGGGTGCTCCTCCTGAGTGAACCTGGGTTGTTAGAAGACCCTCAGAGGTGTACTCAAATCAGAGAGATTTGAGAGATTGGAGAAACCCATGGTGCCATCAGAGAGGAGAGAGAAAACAAAAAAAAAGAAAAAAAAGCATTGATCTCCTGATTGATCTCCTGTCCACATTGCTCCCAATTTTCTCATTACTTATTTTCTCCTCCTTTGTTTCTACCTCTTTYGCTTTCCAGAGCTGTTGCCAGCAGGTCAAGGGAGGTGATTCTGCCCCTCTACTCAGCTCTGGTGAGGCCGCACCTGGAGTACTGTGTTCAGTTCTGGGCACCCCAGTATAGGAGGGACGTGGAGCTTCTCGAGMGGGTCCAGAGAAGGGCAACCAGGATGATTAAGATACATCTCTCGTATGAAGAGAGGCTGAGTGAGCTGGGCCTGTTTTCTCTGGAGAAGAGACAGCTCAGAGGGGATGTGATTAATATGTATAAGTTCAGGAAGGGAGAATGCAGGAAGGAAGGGGACAAGCTGTTTTCACTGGTGGCCAGCGATAGGACAAGGGGTAATGGCCACAAGCTGAAGCAYAAGAAGTTCCGTCTCCAGGTGAGGAGCAACTTCTTTACTGTKAGGGTGACAGAGCAGTGGAACAGGCTGCCCAGGGAGGTTGTGGAGTCTCCTACTCTGGAGGTCTTCAAAACCCGCCTGGATGCCGCCCTGTGCCACATGCTCTAGGTGTGCCTGCTTGAGCAGGAAGGTTGGACTAGATGATCTCTAGAGGTCCCTTCCAACCTTAAATATTCTGTGAATCTGTGAATCTGTGAATCTTTCCATCACTCATCAATATGGCAATAAGCACGTGTTTATGCAACATTTTGCATAATTTGGGTTTGATTTTGGTTGGTATCATTGAGGATGTGTGGAGATACCTCATAAATAATACTGACATTGTTTTAATATTGATAATGCTTAGTGCATTCACAGCATTCAGCCACCCCTAAAGCAATGCTCAATACTGTGGGCAGTAGAGTGACTGAGCGTGAGTCATGCCGGCTCCTTTCCCTGGCATGGTGTGATCTGTCAGCTGGCCAGAAAGCTGACGGGTTTAGAGAATACGTACCAGGCATCAGGAGCACCTAAATTCTAATAAAGACCCTGGTAGTTGCTGACTTTTTGATCCCTGGGAAATATTTTTCTAAAGAAGACTCTGATCTTTGGCCATCCAACTTGCAGCAGTGGGAACCTGATTCTCAGAGACATGGTGCACCACAGTTATTTCTGGCTTTGTTAGAGATGACAAGCCTTACATGCTCCTGAATATCAGTCTCTAAGGAACTCATACATTACAGAACACAAAGCAATGCCTCCTTTGGAAAAAAATCTTCTCCTGCTTGTTTTCCAGTTGTGAAATGGGGCAAGTATTACSTTACAAGGTAGTTATGAAAATTAGTAAAAGTTTATGCAGTGCTCTGAAGGAGGCACTAGATGATTTAAATAATATCTTTCAATTGTGTGCTCAAGCCAAGCAGCTCTTTGTTGCAGGATGTAAGAGGAGGGAAGGAGAAAACAGACATAAGAAGAGGAGAGCTAGCACATCTGTTCATCTGCCATGGGCTCCTTTCTCCTCCTTACATGAGAGAGAGACTAATTAATTAGCATCTCCCCCACCTCACAGGTACCTCTGTTGCTCTGCTGCTTATACACGTGAGTACCTTCCTTTTCAGGAGGCCATCCATAACCCACTTGTGTACTCAAAGAAGTGCCAGCAGCTGCTGTGAGCCTGTGTGGTTGCGAGCCAGATAAAGTCCTTAGCTTCCCGCTATCTGCTGAGACAGATTGGCTCAGTCATATGCAATTGGTTCTTCCTTCAGGCACATGTCCTGTAGGCCATCGGTGCCAGTTCTTCCAACCTACCCTTTGGGAACCAGGGCAAAGGTTTCTGGGATGCATCCAGCTACAAGTCTTCAAAAAAAAAAAAAAAAAAAAGGCAATACTGAAAAAAAAAAAGGCACCCAAGGCTGAGGGGACTGCATCGTGAAACTCGGAAAAAAAGTCACTTTTATTTAATTACAGCCAATATTGAAAATTATATTGAAAAAAAGAACAGGGGCTCATACCTAGTTCTCTCTCTCTTTCCTTTTTGTTTTTTTCCACTCTATATTTTGCTTAGKCCATATGCAATTTCTTCTGAGTGACCCTACTGAGCACTCCCTACGCTTCTGAATTAATCTTTATTTACTTTGCTGCAAAGCTTAGTGTCACCACATGATTTTATTTTTTTGTATTGAAGCACTCCTCAAAAAAAGCCTGCAAAGCTAAACACCAAGCACATGATTTTGCGATGCTGTGCCCGCTGCAGGCTTAACCTAGCTGTGAGAAGGGAGAAGGGCAAGGTGTTTTTGTTTTATTTTTCTGCTTCTTTAATTCAGACTGATACCAGAATCAGAGTATCCTCTAAGATTGATTAGCTTTGGAAACCGCTTGTGTGCAGGAAAAAGATGCTCACCTGAGATCTTAAGYGATCTCTCTGAATCTCTCAGATTCAGCCTACAGTCATGACAGCATAAAACTAAGTCTACTCTAATTCTGACGCACCTTGTTTTTTCAATCTACCAAATTTGATATCTGCTACCTGATTAAAAGAAAAATGCTATGTGCAAATTATTGACATGAATAGCTGTAGAATTAATGGTTCCAAAAAAGGTGGTTACAACACAGCATTCTGCCAACAGGGCAGGCTGGCTGAAGTCTCTGTTGTTGGTACAGAATAGTTTGGCTACCTCTCTGATGTCTTTTTGCCCGTTGTATTCAACACCTCTCCTCAGATTTAGTACTAGGAGTAGAAATATATGCCTCCTCATATTTACAGCCTAATTTACTTTTTCTGCACAGTTTCTAGTCTGAAACCATGAATATGCACTAATCTCATTTTATTTTGGACGTACTGGTTATTGTCTAGCTCATTGCCCCATCCATGCCAAGTATTTCCATTTCTCTTTTCAGAGTCCTTCCTCTGAGCCAATTGGTGGGTTTTATTTTTAACAACTGTACCCATTCTTGTGTGACTCTGCAGGAGCTGCTCCCTTATTGAATTGCTCCTCACAGCCTCACAGCCATCCATCTTCTGGCCCGTTAATTAYGGCGCACATAGCGCGCCAAAGGATCGCTCACGTTTCCAATGTCCCTTGCACGTTTCGTTGCCTTCTCTACTAGTCACCCAGCTTCCTCCACCACCACGGTGCATACACTATTTAAATATTGCATACTTAACTATTTCCTTTCCAGGTATCTACTTCTCTTTGCTTATAATAAGTTACTCCAAAATAAAGAAGAACAAAAAACGATTTGTTTAGTTGGGATGTACCAAGTACAAAACACTAGTGAGCAGAGTACAAAACTCAACCATGTGCCCCTRTCCCAGAGGACAAAGATCTTGTAGGGTCATGGCAGCCTGCAAATGTTCATCAGAAGGAAAGCTGCCCCATGCTGTGAACATTTCACCTCTGAGATTCCCTGAGTCAAGAGATCAACAAACCAAATAGTAGAGCTTGGACTAAAGACAGACACAAAGCTATTGATAATATGCAGAACTAACCAAGCTGAGATAGTRCAGCTGGGTATGTACCAGAGACCTGCTCTACGTGATAAACTTGTTCCTCATAGATGAGGATGGCAGCAGTTCTGCCAAGGGCCCAGCAGCAGCAGCTTATAATGCTGTTCTCTGAGATAACATAGTGGCTACTACCAGATTTAGGATACCTGCAACTGGCAGATCCATCACTGGCTGAAAATTTATTCTCTTTTCTCTTACGCAGTATGGGACAGTATGTCCTTTCCCAAAAGAATTCAGCAATGACTAACAGGACTCCRGCACTTCTTTTCGACACAATCTTTTCATTCATCTGAGAATGATTCTTCCCGGCAGATATGATTAGACATGAAACTAGGAGTGTATTGGAAAAGACCACTGTAGAGGCTTTAACTTTAGGCTTTCTTACTACTAATCTACCTTTAGATTTCAACACTTCTTTCTTACATATTCTTACATCACTGATACCAAAATGCACCGTGACCACAGACTCCTCCACAGCTTTCCCTAATACACTTAAACGCCTTGTGGGATTTGACACCTTGGTATCCAGTAGGCAAATTAGCTTACAGGTCTCATGGTCATGATACATTCAGCTATCTGCATTTCAGACAGCAGAATAATCTTCTTTTCCCRTAGCCTGTTTGCACAGCACATCCACTCTGCTTATGCAGCCAATGTTGTGACAATCAAACCCAAAACAGAAGCTGTCTGTGCTCCTGCTGATGTCTCTCAAATCCAGAATGACACCTGTCCGGGAAAATAAATCAGACGCAAAMTGATAGTACCAAGTGCATCTTCATCATCACCGTCAACAAGGCACTACTGAGCTTGACAGGAGCTSTGGACAGGAGAAATAAGTATGAGATTTGGGGAGAAAGGGAGTCCCTTTCTCTAATGCTCTGCTGACCACCTCCACAAACTTCTCCAAGCAATAACAGACCATTGCCCTTGGCCTGCMACAGTTCAGCTTAATCATAGCACTCAGCAATGACCAGACTTGACAAGGCATGTGAGAAAAAGCTGGAAACCATTTTCTTGGAGAGTCAAGAAGCAGAGTGATGAGAAATCATTGTTGTGACCAGTGCCTTGAGCACCCATCCATTTCATTGCCAGGATGTGCCTGGCTTCACAAGTTCATTCCTGTGAGACACTCTGTAGAGCAAGAAGGATCTTATTTTGGCCTGAATCAGTTAAAGGACCAAAATATTTCTTCCCATTTGGCTGCAGCCACTAGTTATCTGGGAGAAAGAGAAGGAAGGGTTCCACCACAGGGACTCCTAAGAATAGCATAAAACTCCTCTGCCTTTCCAAATTTTCTGGCAAAGAGGTGATCATGCATATTCCTAGGGAAGGAGGCTGAAAGGATGGGACACATCATGCTCTTCAGCGAAGTGAAGGCTCCCTGCACCTCCACTGCATGTGAAGCACAGCCTCTTCATAGGCACACTTTGAGAACATGMGTCGCTTTACCAAATTTAAAAGGTTTTAACATTATTTATGACACTGAGTGGAAGTAAACGAAAAACCAGAGCTTAGGTCAGGATAGTAAAGACAGACTTGGCATGCCTGGAAAAGCCGGCCACTGAGAACTCACAATCACTCTTGAAAAACGAGCTCAAACGAGCTCCCATCATTTTTCCCGGAAAGAACAGCCTGKCCCTAAAGCCAGCTCTGCTTCCAGCCCCCCTCCACCGTCGGGAAGGATGACAAATCACCAGCCAATGGCAAATGGCCGAGGTCCTGTGTCCCCTGGGGCCTATGGAGCCTTGCCAGGCAGACAGCTGCAGGCYAGCACAGCCACTGGAGGCTGGGATGGCTGCTGAGTGCCAGGTCTGGTGTCAGCCACGTGCCCAAAGCCCTGCACGCTGTGCTAGGCTGATAAGATGTTTTTCCTCTCTTCTGCTCTTCACCCTTCCCACCTGCCTGACACCAAGACTTGGGAGAGGAGGAATGGAGACAGAAGTCACAAAATTGCACTTCTCTTTTGTGCATGAGTGTGATGACCTCTCTAATTTTTCTTTTTGTTTAAGCCCAGCTTCATTTCTCCAGTATAATTAGTTCTAGTGACCCTTCAAACACACTTTTCAGCCTCACAGAGCTACAAATTTCAGAGTAGCAAGCATCACATAGGGCTGTACTGCCATGTACAAAGCTCTTTACTTGTCCTGTCTATCTCTCCAGGCTTTGAAAAAATTTCAGTGAAGCCTCCCCACACACATACACTTGATCCTTTCCTCCCCCATTAGCAGTTACACTTATCTCTCACACTCCTCCTTTCAGCTTCCTGGATGCTGCCTTTCAGGGTTTTGTTTGAAGGAGTATAAAAAAGAAATGATAGACTGTGTTGGCCCTGTTAGAGGCTGCTGCGTGACAGCTTTCAAAAGGATGTATGCCTATGCATGTGTAACATATACAAGACCACATACATGGAACGATCTTCAGATAATTCAGGGCTTTCATTTGCGAGATACTTTATACTCAGATATTTTGACGCCTTGCCTAATGCTTTATTTCTTAATCTAACATACTCAAGCTTTTGGATGACATATTTTTGATGGACTTTTTTTTTTTTTTTTTAAATGGTCAAATTGCTCTATTTTAAGCTCATGATGTCTGTTTGCACACCCAACCTTTCTCTTGGGAAAGTTCACTCTTTCCGTGTTTGAGAATTACCCTAGGTTTTCCAATTAATCTTAACAGAAGACCAGAGCAAGAAAAGAGCTTGTTACTTCCTATCACTGTGCTGAAATCCAATGCTCTGTTGTGATCCCTTAGCAGCTCCTCCTTGGCTACCACCAAGGTCCTACACAAATCCTCTAAAGTCAGCAATTCTCTACAAGTTTCACAGAACAGGTGCTAAAGGAAAGGAACTGCACAGGCACAGTGAATCTTTCCAAATAGAAGAAAGTCCTTAAGAATTTGAGATGGGATGACTGAACCACTTCCAGATCCCTTTTTCAAATACATCTTGGTGTACATCTTGGTGTGTATATCTCAAAGGTGCACAAATAGCAGGAGAGGTAATTTTTGACATCCATACTCCGAGCTAATTTGTTCCATAATAGACTGAGCTGGAGCAATGTGGATGTGCAAGACCATGCCTGTTTTTGATGGTGGGGAGTGGAACTGAATCATTCCCTTTTCTCCCAGCTACTGGGATCACTTCGTGTTAGATGTTTTGCAYTTCATTTTTTACCTTGGAGCACCATCCCTACAGGAAGCTGCATCAGCACAACTTGTAAGGCAACATGAGAATCAGATAAAGCAACTGGGAGCAGAGGAAAGTAGGAACCTGTGAAACTTCCTTCCCTTCCAGGAAAACACTGTGCGTTTGGTACCTGATCCAGAGGAAGAGAATCGCCCTTGCATAGAAAGAAGTCTCCTCTACTAGTTCGTGTGGTTCCCCTTTTAGTTCTGAAATGGCTCAATACCAAAATAATAAAACAGTTTAGCAATGGAAAAGCTATCATAGGTCATCTTTTGAAAACACTGATGCTCCATCTGAGCCCCAGCAGAATTAAGTTCATGGCAGCTCACATTGCTAATCCTGGTAGGCTGCAGATGGAAGGGACAGGAAAACAGTTGCAGTAAAACAAAACCTAATTCTCTAACCCTTTCCTAATACAGCTGCTTTCTAATGTGCTTTGGGACACCCACTGGAGCATATGGTGGTGTGATTGAAATGTTTTATTAACGCATAACCTGTATAACTCAATTGTAAGTTTTAATCTATTCCAAGCTATGTCAATAATGCTTTCTTATCTAATCACCATTCTCCAGATAGAACAACAGAGAATGGCAGYTCTGTTAGAGAGGACATGAGCTGGGACGGCTCCAGGGCTCCAATCAGCTTCTTCCCAAAAGAGTCACGTATTTAGAGGTGAGTAGCTGTGGTCTATATCCTAGTCAGCCAGTGGAGCTCTCCACCAGCTTAAGGGTATCTTAATGCATGGTGGGCAGAAGGCTGCGGTGTGGGGGCAGATATTCATCCTGCTCGGTAATTCCTGCTAGGAAAATCCTCCCAAAGTGGGGAGAACCAAAATGTTAACTGCTTCAGTCTTGGCAGTGTGACCCACCAATACGCGTGCACAACATCCCACGGCTGCAGCCCAAACTCAAATGTATGACAACCTACTGGATCACTTGCATGTACATAAATCACACTTGGTGCAATACAGATACAGTTTTGGTCTTCCTTGACATGGTTTTGAGATAGAACATGCACCAAATACTTGGTTTAAAATTATCTTATAGTAGGTCTATGATGAAATCTCACACCAGTCTTCTGAGAGAAGTAATTGGAGCTGGGCTGCTTAGGATTTTCTTAAAAAGGAGTAGAAAACCCCCCAGCTCCCACTATCTGGTAGGAAAGGCAGCTGGAGAGCCTGAAAGACCTTTCTCAGCTGTAATCTGGAAGACAGTGATACATATGGGGTTTATCAATTGCCATACACTGAAAACTGGATAGATCTGGTGCTTGTGACAGCATGTTGAAGAGATGAGCTGAAATCTGAGGTAGAGATTGCAAGCAAAATTCATTCACTTAGCTTTAGCTTTATAATTTTTGATTTGCTTGGCCATAATTCAGACTAAAACTTCCACTTCTTTCTAGCAGGTTCTCCAGCTGGCAGACCCCAGCTCTGTGCAGGGGTCATTGAAATATTCAGTTGAGGTCATAAGACTTAAAAGATGTCTTTCCTAAGCTTGATTTTATGAGGCTCCTTCTCCCGGTGCCTCATGATCCTGACAGGATCTCTGTTCAGGCATTTYTACTTTCTCAGCCATTAGGTTACTCTGCTTCTACACTACACAGTTATTTTATGAAGGGTCAGTTATGAAGGTGCTCAGCAGTGGTACAATTTATTTGCAGATTATCAAATCCAAAAAAAAAAAAAAAAAGATCTCCATCATGTGGCTAGATTTGCAGGGAGGGGGAAATTGTTTGTTTTTCACTGACCCTTTAAAACAAATATTTTCCTGCTGGATTAGAAAACATGCCACGTCTGAGTAAAATTTAACTCAATCTCCTTTCTGTTTTCTGTTGCTCTTCAAACAGGGAATTTCAGAGACTGCTTCTCTGATGAGAAAAAATGGATTTGGTTTATTTCAGGAGCGGAGGCTGTGCCTCGGTTCTCTCTGATATATGAAACATCCCTTGATTGTGCAAATGCATCCTGATGGTGTCTTTGTGTTCCTGTCACTCCTGATTTATGGGGGCCTTTTCTCCACTCAGAGGAAGAATTTGCATTTCAATTTCCATTACTCGTACCTCTCCCTGCAGTGCTCCAGCCCTGCAAGCAAGGGAGCTGCCATCTCACCCCAGCCAGCTGCTGCTGCCCCACACGGCAGCGGCACAAGGGAGGACATAAGGGCTGGCAAGGGCAGGGAATGAGCTTGCGCCCTGGGATCTCCACCGAGCCTTGGGGCTGAAAGGGGCTCTTGGCACGTGTGATCCCGTTTCACTCTGAGGTTTCACCTCTCTCCACCTGCAGCCCTCAGCAACAAGCTCCTATCCCAGCCGAGGCTCTAGGGGCTGGGCCATGTGCTGCCTGCTCTCACGTTCATGCAGCCTGGATTTGCTGCCACTGACAGCCCAGGTGTGATATGAACCCTCTGAGCCCACACKGTGGATGAGTTGGGTCAGCAAGGTGTGGGGGAGAAAGCACATGGCCCATGTTGCAGACCCCACTATCTACTTTGCGGCATAAATTTTTGCTTTGAGAGGTGCACTCCATGTTCTTAAGCAAGCAAGCAAGAAAGAAGGAAAGAAAGAAAAAAATAGTGGAAAAAAAGAAATGGAAAAGAAGATAAAAGCTTCAGAAATGGAGGAGGAGTTGCCAGGACACATCAAGCTTTAAAGATTTGAGTTGCAGAAATGCATTAAGGCTCATTCTTCAGAGCTGTCAAGCTCAGTAGCCCTCATCAGCACAAAACTCCATTAAAAAAAAAATCAACCAAGCAAAAATAAAATAGACCTGATTGTTTGTTTGGACATTCAGGCCATAGATTCCTAATGGGCTCTAGGAAATCAAACATCATGCAGTGTGCAATAAGACTATGTCTTTCTAACTTGCAGTGGCCCCAAATGAAATATTCAGAATATATTTCATTTCAACTTGCTTGAAACATGTTGTTTTATCCTAAGGGTCTTCACTATTACCCACTACCAGGATGACTTTTACAATTTTGTATAAAGTCAAAAGGAAACATATTGAACAGATTAAAACATGCCCATAATTTCCTGGGGATGATCATTTTAAACATCCACTCCCTGTAATTTCACTGAATCAGGACTTTCCAGATGAAATGGTCTTTCCAGATGAAATTGCTTTCCAGGGCAAACACCACCTGAAGCAGCAGTGGGAGCTCATGCACTGTGCCCAACAGGGAACCGACACATGTATGTACAGGTGGATTCGTATGTTCAAGTTTGGTCCCTTTTTCTCCACCGTGCCACTTTCTGCTTCTCACAGACGCTTGTACAGAGCACAGAAATATGTTACATAAGGCAGTGTCTGTCCTATTTATCCAGCTCCCAGCTGGCTGCAAAGGAACTTTCGTCARTGGGTCTAAACTCACAAGTGCTGTCATAGAGATTATCCACCCTGTGAAGAGTGGTTTAATGAGATTAATCTGTGGGAGATCCCCATCAGTCCCTTCCCTACATATCCCTACAGCAAAGGACAGGCATAATCTCCCAGCCCTATGGTGGGTGGGCTGGGGTGAGGAAACCGTCCCATTTCCTAGAATTTGCTAAGCCACTTCTGCTCCCTTGGCTTGGTGCATTTTGCTTGCTGTGGGTTGTGCAGCACGCACTGGTGACACAGTGCCACGTGCTGACAGGGATATGGAGCAAAGTCCGATGGACCACCAGGTCTAAGCAGGATGGTGGAGTAGGGGTCATGCCTCACATGCCTGACTCCAGCTCACTCGCTTGCATTGCAGCAGAAAAAAAAATATAAAACATTTAGCAGGCGAATGCAAGCCCAGAAATCACATTCCCTCAGCAACTCATGCATTTCCATGGAAGGTAGAGCAGCAAAGACCAATCTAGTCACATCTCACATATCCTCCAAAATAAGGGAGGAAGGTTAGACATTAAAATTGCTACTATGGACTTAAAAAAAAAAGGATTTTTTCTTTGCACCAAGTCCATCTTTAAACATCTCAAAGGGGGCTGATTTTGAAATGAATTAGAAATCCCGGCAATGGATGATGACTAATACACTACGAATGACAGATACCTGGTGGAATGCTAAAAAAGCAAATGGGATATTATAATGCCTAGCTGCAAGTTATACAGCAAAGTGGGATTAAGTCAATGGGTTGGAGGAATAATGTAGTCTTTTAAATGCTTTCGTGGAGTTAACTCAGAAACCTTAACACTCTTAAAGGGGGAAAATTCTGCGTGCTGAGGATCACATCATTGACTCTGTGAGAATTCACAACGTCAGGAGTTGTAATATATTTATAATCCCTTGCTGCACATTTATCATTATGGCTCTAGATAAAGACAACTGGGTGTGCAGTTTTGAAAGAAGCAGTGGCATGATTTAATAAAATGAAAATGAGGAAATTCACCTGTAAGCTGGCACAAAGAACACAACACATCTTCAGTGCTTTAAGCAATTGCTCCTTGGAACAGCTAATTCTAGCACTCACAAGAAAGAGCAGCTATTCTTGACTTCCTTTTCAGTAACACAGAGGAACTAATTCTAGAAGTGACAATATCCAAGCCTTTAAGTAATAGGTCTCACTATATAATTAGGTGTAATATCCTACGGAGAAGCAGTGAATGGAAGGATACACGACGGACACTAAATTTCAGGGAAGTGTTTACAGCACAGTGAGAGAGTCATTCAAAAGGACATTAGTTAAGAGTAAAGAAAGTGAGCGTTGTACAGATGGTTTGAATAATATATTAGTGGGAATGGAGCTGTCAGAGAAGGGTCACGGAATCTGCAGAGGATACTGCTGGGTAGATCAGAAAGTCTCTCAAGAASAGAGCCTCTCCAGACCAAGCCTCTCTTTGCTACCAGAGTGAGAATTAACCAAGAAACGTAGTGACAATAAGTGACACCACATCAATAAAAACAATGTGATCTATGTTGGAGCACCTGAATTAAAGCCTTCCCCAAGTCACYTTGCAGTGTCTCAATCTGAAACAACCTGTGAAAGGGAGCTGAGGTCCCTCTTCCCTGCTGGGAGCACCTTAGCTAGCACATTGCTCTCAGACAAGACATTTGGCTATGAAAGGGTTGGGAGGACCAGTCACCTCATGTTGTAACTAATTTTGCACAATACGAGGCTGATCAGAGAAAGGCAATGAGTGATCAGTAGACTGGGAGCACTGTCAAGACAAAAATTTTGACCTGCTCCTCAGAAAAGAAAAATATGCTTTCTGGGGTCATCTGGGCCCGTTTACCTAGCAAATACCCTCATAYTGCAAGTATCAATTACATTAATAATTCCTTGACCCATTCCCAGACTGCCTCTAGAGCACATTGTTGTTTGAGGCTTTTGATCTGCTATTACACAGGTCTTACAATGGCTGTAGAGACCTGAGACCTATTTCATGACCTCTGATATGTGCAAGAGTACATTTCCTATGGCACGTTTTGGATTTTACTGCATAATGACCCATGATTGCAAGGGACTTGATGAGGCAATTTGAGACATCCTTTTTAGGCCTTAACCTCTGAACCAGAAGAAAAATTACAGAAGCATGTAAAAAAAGAGAAGGTAGCTGGGGATCTTCTGCACTCCCAGATCATGACACAGGGCCCAAAGGATGCAGGGGACAGGCAGATGGCAAATCCAAACATGGTAGATCAAAATAACCTCCACAACTCCAAGCTATACTTAAACAGCAGAACTCACTGTCACTGGAAGGTGACAAACCAACATGATTCAATGGGAAACTAAGCAATCTACAGAGAATTAAATCCATACTCGGTTATCATCACTAGAAATAGAAGTGTAGGTCTGTTGGTGATGGTAGTCCACCACTAGCAATTATTCATGGCACCAGGTAGACCCAAGTTCCAGCTCAACCCAGCCATTCCTTTTTGATCTGAACTGGGCAACATTTAAAGCAATCATGATTGCTGCTTGATCTTCTGAAGTGCCTAAGTGTAATGGAGTCACAAGCAGACAAGCAGCAGGTCTGAGCTGAAGCACAGAGTTAAGTAACATATCATATGAGAGCAGCTGTGAAATACAGCAGATGAAGGGGGTTCCATGCCCACCTTTCTGATACTAACCTTTATTTATCTATTTATTTTTCTCTTTTCCCTTCCAGGAACAGTTTGCTTTCATCATTCTCAGTCAGACCTTCACAGATCAGGCCCAGCACCCTTCCTGCTTGGTGCCACATGGCCACTTTGTAAGAATAATGTCATTAGCATCTATGTGGCTGTTGCAATTCATGCTAGTTAATACCCCAGAAGGTAGAAACAGACACCTTTTGGACAGCTATCTTCCAAACCAGTCATTATCAGAGGAAGGGCAGGCTGGTGAATGAAACTCTACCCCAGCACTAAAAASGCCTAACATATTTACACTCTTCACATCAGCTTTCTCTACAAAATAAACAGGTAGAGGGATGATTACTTCACTTAGTATCCTGGGAAGATGTGGATAAAAGATTATATCACACTGGGACACTACAGTGATACAAAATCCAGTTTCAAGTTGCTTTGGCAGCCAATTTTTTTTGCTGTATTTTTATCTAGTTCAGCCTGAATGCCAAATGCCCAGCCTTCTCCAAGTTCTTTTCAGTCATGGCATTTGATCATCTTTTATTTATGGATTTCCAGCCAGTCTGAACAGTGCTATCAATTCCTAATTAATTTGTCACTCATTTCCTTATTATCAAGAAAGTGTGTATATACAGGACTGCAGCTTACATGAGTGCATTATGAGCAGCCAGAGTATGTGTCACTTCCTTTCAGTGTAAGACTGGTCTAACTCTCTACAACGTTGCTCCCTTCCTTCTACTCCTTTCAGTCCTCCCAGGATATTGTTATTCTTTTCTCACATCCCTCAGGGCTTTCCTCATCTCTGCTTCATTTTGCAGCACTTCCCACTCTTCCCATCTTCCACCCAGGTCCCTGCCCCACTGTTGCAATTCTTAATTTCTCTTCCGCTAGGCTCCTACCACCTCGCTAGAAGATGTCACTACTTACATTCCTGCCCTGGCCCTGGCATACTGCACATCTCACTCTGCAGACATCCCTTTCCTTGGGAAAACAAGGTAAAAAAAATAGCCACCTCATTTTTATATACAGCACAGACACAGCCTGTTTTTAGATCAGCTTCTGGCAGAGCCAGTTGACTGAAGCTGCTTAGGATAGCTAATGATCTCATCTTCTGCAAACCATGAGCTTTTCTCTTGGCTCGTTCTCTCTGACCTTAGTCCAGCCTTAAATATTGAGCTGTTGCCTCCTCCTGGAATCCAGCATTGACATCTCTCGCTCCTGCCCTGCTTCGCCTTGCTTGTTATATAGCTGTTCTCCCTCTTTCTGGAGACAACTCTTTTCCGTGYTGCTATCTCTGCATCTGGTCTTGTTTGCTGTGGTACTCTGAGCCCCTTTTCTAGATAAACCTTAAGAGGTGCCTTCTAGACACCATCAAGACCTGCAAACTGTTGCTGTTACTGATGGTGTGAACCCCCASCCTGAGTCACTCCTCATGACAGTACCCAACAACATCAGCCCTCTCTTCTAACGCTTGTGGCTTTTGGCTACAGACAGAGAAACAACAATAGGTCTTTTAGTTGGCAGGTAATTTCTATATTCTTTCTTAATTTACAGGAAAGCTCATGTTTTTCTCCCTAGAAATAGGCAAGTCAGCAATAGCAGGTATATGCAGCAGTCAGGCAGTTTCTCCAGGCTCCTGCTAGATGGATCCTAGCAACACTATTCTAGTGCATTTGAGCAGAGTTGCAAATGTCACAAGCCATGGGGCTTAAGAACCTTGCAGGTACAAAGCTCTTTTAAATATTCAAAATTCTGTGCCCCTTTCCTCCTTCATAATCCTCTAGCATCTCTATAATCTTAAAGCAAATCCTCTCCCTCCCTGAAACAGAAACTTTTCCTAATGTCAAGGGAGAGCCTGGAAGGGATTTATTTATTCCTAAGTCAAACAACCCATAATCAGTACTTCTCATCTTCCTGCTGAAAGAAACCCCAATACTTCCAATGTCTTCAGCATTTTCCTTTTTTTCCTCTTTCACTGTTTTCGCCTTCCTAGAATCACCCCCACAGCACAGTACAGGAGGTGCCATGGCCTCCATCCCACAGGACAAAGAAGCGTTACATCTCAGGTGATACCTTGGTGTACACCAGGGCTGCAAGCACTTTGGAGCAGGGATTACCTTTCTTATATATTTATATAGAGTCTACCACAACCAGTTTCTGATTCTTCTACATAATGGTGAAAGCAAGGTGCTGTGTGAGATGCAGAACTTAGGAAGCTTTATTGATTTAGGTCTTACAACTCCTGAAGTCTCTCTGTCAAGATATAACTGTCTGCCACAGTTTTCTCGAGGATCACCCATCCCATCTGAAAGAGGAGGGATGCAGGGGATGAGATAAATACAATTTAGGGGATGAGACGTTGCTTGTTCTGCTGTTCCTAAAACTGCCCAATTCTTCATTCTCTCCAAGTTCCTTGCAATATGTCCCCATATCAACCTTTCCTGCAGCTCTATATACCCTACATTACACCACACTGTCTTCTTTCCAAGTTCCCAACAATTTCTTAGATTGCTCTTTTTCTCCAGCCTGTTGAGTCAATTCCTGGACTGCCCCTTGCTCCTTCCCTTGGGTCTAGTTTAGCACAGYGTGACCCACCAGCTTGGCAAGCAGCCACACACACAGCTCCTGTGCYAGACAAGTGCTGACTGGCCATATGGGTCAAGCAGCCTGACTGTCCAGGTGGTCACTCTGCCTCTCAGTGGCTGGTGGACCAAGCAGAAGAGAGGAGTGCTCAGTTCTGGCCATGCTTCCTCTAATGAGGACATCCACAGGACTGCTGTCCTCCCTCTGCCTGCCATGGGTTATGTGTCTGAAAGGGGCCAGCAGGTTCCTGCAGGGGTGCATTGATCACCTGCACTTCATTTCCTTAGGAAACAGAGCTAAAAATAACCATGGCACTAACATTAATAATGCAGCCAAGATTGCACTGAACTTTTCTTCTGATACATTGATTTGTAACTTCACATCTAATTTACTTACACTTATTACCTGTAGGACTTTCTCAACATGTGCTGCACATCTGACCAGCTTTCAGAGGCACAGATGGAAAATGTTATTTAGTGGGGGAGTGATATTAATCATTGTTAGAGCTCCCAGAGTCTCCTTTCCACAGCAGCCTTCATCCACACTTTCATTCCCTTTTATCTTGACCCACTTCTCTATTTTGCTTCAAGTTCCACTTCACTCTTGCATGTCCCCAATATTCCTGTCTTATTATTCAGATCCCACAAGAAAAAAGCTAAAAACTCTCTTGCACTTAAATAACTCTATTACTCTTCATTAAAAAAAAAAAAAAAAAAAAAAAAAAAGTAACATTTCTCCTTCCTAAAAATTCTTCTCCAGAAGAGATTTTTTTTTTTCCCATCATTTTCTTCTCTGAGAGTGAAATAGTGATGCCAAAGATAGAGGTGCCAGGAGAAAAGGCTCAGGAATAAATCATTTGAGTAAAAACAAAGAAGCTTCTRCTTCTAGATAGTACATCCATGATCTCTAAACTTAGAACATGAGGGCTCCATCACTAAGAAAAAAGAATCTAAGCAATATCCACCAAATTAGGGAATTAACAGGCATCAAAAGCTATACAGTATACTTGGAARAAAAGCCCAGGAGCCAATCCAGGGAACTCTAGACAAGGGAGCTTTTAATTTAGACCTAGAAAATGAGATGTGATAACATTTGAAAACAGAATATCTAAGCAYTTGGAAGAACATGCTGTGACAAACTCTACTAAAAGAGTCTGCCGAGGAAAATCGTATCTTATCCACCTCTCAGACTATTTCAAACATGACACACTAGTGAATGAAGTTGGTCACTCCAGTAGGATTAAAATGATTACTGTAACAGTGGATCAATTCTGTGATGGATAGCCATTATGTTCTATGCTATGTATGCTAAGCATATTGCTTAACATACTTATTTGGAATGGAGAACACCCAGGCAGTGACAAAATTGCAGACAACACCAAGTTATTTGAGGTAGCCAAGACCAGAGAAAAAAAAAACAGGGAGAAATTTTAGTGAGAGCTAAGAAAATGGACAATGTGATGATAAGTTATATTCAATGACGGCAAATGCAAATAATACCTGTAAGAAGGGAAAACCGTACATTATTCACAAGCCTTTCAGCATCATGAATGCAGTGTCACAGTCAAAGAAGGGAATTGAGATGGTACTAGAAACAGCTGAATGCTGCTTACTGTGCAGCTGTGGCAAAAAAAAAAAAAATTTAAAAAAAATCTGCAATGTCAGAACATAAGAGGAATGGGATAAAGTGATACAAATACTGTKCTGAGTCTTCCATTTAATTTAGAGATAGAATCACATCTGAAATATTRTATGTAGTGCTGGTCACTGTCTCAGGAAAGAAAAATAACAGAAATAGGGAAGCTGGAGAGCATATAGCAGTGTGCATCATCACACTGAAAATTTATGAGTAAGATACACTGACAACTAGATGGAGTACCAACCTGATCTAAGGTAATTCCCTGTGTTCCTATATTCTCCACTGTATTTCAGGATTTCCCCATGTATCACTCTGATAAGATGCTCCAGGACTGGCCCACAAGAATCCTATCTCGCACTGAATTTAGCTTCCATGTATATTAAAACTCATAGCTGGAAACATCCCTTTCTCTTGCTTTGTACTGGTTGATTTCCCCATTCCCTCTGCCGTTGCTATTATTGAATTCTGTACTTCTGTTATGTAAAGTAATTTGTGCCATTGTGCTCTGAGAATACAGCCAGCACAGCAGATAGCACGCAAAATAAGACGACATTGTACTGCTTATCTGAAAATCTGTGCTTGCAGCAGARAAGAAAGACGTAAAGAGGGCGCCTGCAGAAATAGCAGGTGGAGGAGCCTGAGAGAGTATCTGGAATAAAGCAGTGAGGTGGGCACTGGCTTGTGGCACGGCATATGTTGCTTGACGGAGCACACCATGGAGGAGACCCTCCAGGCAGATGGTGCACGTGCCCTGTAGATCCTTGGTCACCGCTGTCGCAGGCAGTACTCAGCAACAGCTGAGGAGCTGGGCAGATAGAGAGAGCAAAAGGGGTCTCCCATCCCTGTCATCCCACGCCAAGGAAACAGCCTGGAGCAGCACTGGCTACTGTCAGCTCTCTGGGTTACCAGCTACTGGCTCCAGTTTCATGTTTCTGAAAGAAAAGCTGGGGCAGAAATGATAAAATTCGCCTCCAGTTGGATAAGGCAAAGGATTTCACAGCACACGGGTTTGCTTTGGCTAATTAAAACCATGAGACCATGCAAGGAAAGCAGTGCTTTAATCGCTGAAAGTAGCTGGAATTAAAACTAATCATGAGCATTTAGCAAGCCACCGATAAAAATGTTTGAAGAGTCTTTCTGCCAGGGGCCCGTGGGCTCCCTTATACAGACACAGGAGAGGTAGACAAACTCCCTTGTTGATAAGGCCTCACATAAACTTGCTTGTCTGTATGCTCAGCCATACTCTACTGGGGTTTGAGCTCTGCTTGGGAGGGGACAGAGCAGGAAACAGTTTCAGGGCTCTACTCCTCAGAGTGGTAAAGTCTGGCTCCCAGTGGAGGAAGCAGAGGGAGTCACTCTGGACTGCACAAAATCTCTCCAGAAAGTGCATTAAAAGGGAAAAGAGCAGATTGAAGGGGGGTTGAACTTTTAATCCCATCAAAGACAGGGTTCAAAGCCAAAGGATTGGTGACTTTTCAATGAAATCCACAAACTCAGTGGAGACTCCAGTGGCAGAGTCTTCCCCAGCAAATTCCTCCCCCTCATACTACAACTCATCAGTCCACAAAGTCACAGTTCTGCCTCTGAGATTTTCCTCTCCTCACACTCACTGCTGATGGATGGTGCTCTCTGGTATGGGAAGTGCCACCAAAATGGCTTTGATGCAGCTGTCCAGAACCTGCTCAGCCTCCCTTATGAGGCTGCAAAACAGGATCCATTCACAGGCCATGAAGTATTTGTGGAGTATTTGCAGTGAAGAACGGACGGACAAGCTCCATCAGACACCTGCCCCAATGAAGCAAATCAGGCTCTTGCCACATAGCCCAGAATCATACAACTCAAGAGCCCCCAACTACTCTACTTACTCCATTAGTAGGACCTTGCCTCTTAATGCAGTAAAATATTAAGTCCTTGACTATCCTTTGGATATTTCTCAGTAATGAACATGGACAGAGTGCAGTTTCATCAAGATCGACCTCTAACTTTGACTGTTTTATTCATTTTGTGTCACATCAGGATACAGCACTCCCTCTTTTTCCACTTCTAAGGAAATTTCTGTCTCCATTTTTTAGTATCCTCCTACAAACCCTAACCTCWAATGATTTATAAACAAATTCATAAGACAGGGCACTCAGCCTGCAATTCTGATTGGTTACTCCCAACAAATCATCCGTTACCTCTCTTGCTGAATTTCTGCAACATTTTTCAGTATTTAGACTCCTTAGGAAATGCCCTGTAATTTACTGACACCATGCTCTAGTTACATACACACAGTTAAGATGCAGAAGGAAATAATTCTAACTCATAATATTTTCAGTTCATCTGTCCACACACAATGGGCATTGAAAATAAAATATCTTCCAAATAGCCATTCAGGGTTATATTTTCATGAACCCATAGTAAAATAGTGATGGTAGGTCAAGTGGGTGAAGATGGCTGGTCCTTTGGAGACAAGCTTCCATGACGTGAATGGCAAAGGTCTGTCACACTATCCCAAAATTCAGAATTTAAAGTCCATAAGAAAATTCAGACAAACATACTATTCAAGAAGCACTTTCTCAAATATGTTTTCAGGTCTTGACCACACTCAGAGATGCCAAGGACCACCTTGGTAGTGCAGTCATCTGCTCTGACCTGTGTAACAGAGTGGTAACAACATGACAGTTACCTCAGAGACCTAAATACCTTCCTAGTGCTTGAAGGGTGGAGAGGCTTGCAATGTGCTTTGCTTGCAACACAACTGAATTAATACTGCTAAATGGAAGATGCCAAAACTTCACAATTTCCAAATGAAGAGCTATGCAACGAAGTTATTTTTGGTGGCTTTTTTTCCCCCCTCTAAAAGAAGGTGGCTTTTTCCCCCCTCTAAAAGAAGCAAGCTTGCTCTGTCCAAGCTGCAGATTCATTTTTCAGAAGCTTCCCTCACTACCAAGCATTTCTAGACTGCATTTCTATCAAGCTCCATCTTGCTTTCAGAGTCCTCAGCAAGTGCAGATAAGAACAAACAGGACTGCATTAACAGTAGTGTAACTAGCAGGTGGAGAAAAAAAATGATTATTTCCCTTTAAATGGTATTTTTAAGACCTTTTTTAGATACTGTGCCCAGTTTTGGACCTGCCTATTCAAGAAAGATAATCATCAATGGAGACAAGCAGAGTGGAAGGGCCACCGAGATGCTCMGGGTGCTAGAGCACCTGTCCTGTGAAGACAGGCTGAGGCACCAGGGCTTGTTTAGGTGGGAGAGGAGATGGTTTTGGAGCAACCTAATAGCAGCCTTCCAAATACCTATGAGGAAGTTAACAAGAAGATGGAGTCAAGCTGTCAAGCTCATTATCGAGTTACATGGTGGAAGAATAAGAGACAACAATAATTAAATGAAATAGGAGAGGTACAAAGAAGATACAAGGAAGAAAAAAAAGATCACTATAGATAATAATTAAGTGGTAGAACAAGTTGCCCCCACGTAGTGCAGTCTCTACTTCCAAGTGTTTATCAAAAACAGGCTGGACAAAGCACAAAGTGGCTTGAGTTCAACTGTTGACTCTGCTTTGACCACACATATGGACAAGGGACCTCCTGAGATCACTTCCAACCTGAACAATTTAATGATCTTTTGTTTCCTTCTTGAAACTACAGCACCCATTTCCTCATCTTCCTATCCTGCCCAAGTATTCTACTAGAGCAGGCATCTCCGTAATTGAATCAAACTAGATTGTTTTGCAAAACTAGCTCTATTCAAAAAAAAATCACTAAAAATCACTAAGGAAATCAGAGGGAAGCTACCCTCCCCGCATCATTCAGGCTGACAGTGTTCTTCTACCCTCCATCATTTSCTGAGAACAGATGCTCCATTTGCTCTTTCACTCTTGTTTATTAGGTTACAGCTCTACTGCTGCCACTGCTCTAGGATTTTGCAGCCTTGTTCTCTCGTCAGCCAAGGAAGAAGTTTCTATAAAGAGATGTCACTTTTGTATTCCTGTTGCTTTCCCCAGATGCACATCACTTTCCGAGTCTCCAAGGGAATGTTCATATTCACACAAGGCTGGAAATGAATATGCCTGGATCAGCCCCCAGACCAAGCATGCAGCTACAGCCTTGTGCTAACACACCCACCCACTCAAAGATTAGCTCAATTTTGACCTGATTGCATCCAATTAACCTGAATTTCTCACTTCTTTGCAAAGTAATTTCTTTGGCAAGCCTGCTGGCCTTTTCCTTGTGGCTATAAGTACAATGCCCTAGAAAAATTGGAAGTGAGAGGAAGGCAAGGAAAACAAAAGAAAAGGCAGTATAATATGACAGCATAGAGGGAAAAAAAAAAGGTAAGGGAAGAGGTAATTATTATGGCTATATATATATAGCCCAATATACATTTACTAAACCAATCATTTAGGTTTTATGCTTATTCACGGTCTCCCTGCAATTCTAGCCATCGAACAAGTATTTCACCTTTGGACACATCAAGAAAGCATCTCCCCTTGTGCAGGTGCCCACAGTGGCAAGGCACTTGGGCACATGCTCGAGGTTAGCCACATGCTGAAGGAGATAGCGCAATCCCAGGCAAAACGAGAGAAAAAGAAAGTGCCAAAGACTGTCAATGGGAGGAAAAGAGATAGGAGGAGGGGAAAGTGGGAGAAATGGAACAAAAGAGAAACATAAAAGAAAAAAAAAAAAAGAAAAAAAAAGAAAATGAGTGAAAAAAAAAGGAAACTAAAGCTAAATAAGATAAAGGCAGCAGAAATAAAAAACACTAGCTGGTGAAAGGAGCAAGCGTAGTAACAAAAGGAAGAAAAATATTAAAATAAATCAGTACCAAGAGAACAAAACTCCAATCCATGAGTAAAAATATAGAGCTAGTTGGAAGTCAGATGGATATGTAGACTGAGATCCCACAGTTCCCTGGACCAGATAGGGAAACCTGCCTTCTTCACTGTGTGTGCAGCTCTGCCAGCACAGATCCTACCTCAGCTAAGGGCATTTCACCTCGGCATATTTCTAATAWATAGTCACGGTGACGTAGCAGAGAGAATAGGGGTCAGACAGAGAGAGAAAGGGGTATAAAGAGAAGGCCAAAAAAAAAAAAAAATTGGTAAATGTACTTGGTCTCATTTCACCACACAAAGCAAAAAAGAGATAAGGACTTATTTTTGGATTATGTTTCTGAACCCTGTCCCCTCCTGCTTGGTCCCGGACCCCACCTCCCTCCCTCAGTTCATTGCTCTATTCGGGGTTTAATTATACACCATGAACAGGGACTGGAGCACACCAGGATCTTCCCTGGTATGGAATTTAAAGCTCTTCTGCTTTCCCCTTTTCCCCCTTTCCTTTCATGCCTAGCCTTATGAGAGCAAGAAAAAAAAGGAAAAAAAAAATCATTCTTTTGTTTCTCAGGGAAACGGGAACACTGAGGAACATCGCTCCTTTTTCCCCCTCCACCTCCATTTTCCATCTAGCTCRTTCCCTTTGCCCTGCGGTACAGGCTGTCACCCATGAGGAAGGTTTTACGGGGCCATTTCTCCACCCGTCACACGAAGGGGACGGCTTCAGCCGTGGGTGAGCAGTGCCAGCAGCACATGCACGCTGCAAGGAGGCTGCACTGAGGGTGGCCAGGATGGCCCAGATACTCCTAGACGTGCTCCTTGACAGCCTGCCCCCAAAGCTGCCTACCAGTACGTGATCAGTGGAATAAGTGGAATTACAGGGTACTTTTTCTCTGCAGCATCTAAGGGCAGGTAATGCAATTTCTCCTCGCAGAGGGTTCCCAGCATAGCAGACGTGTGGTGCTTTGAGATCAAAGGGAGGATGATGGAAAACAGACAGAAGTCAAGGTAGCAAGCCTCTGCRGTGTATAACCTGTCATAACCTGTGATGGACACTTGTTCTTTACTTTTAAGCAACGCAAAGATGAATCAGTGGATGTATATGACAGACTTGCAGCTCAAATATATGATTGTGAGCAAATGCAGTTTAATAAAAAAAAGATTAGGCTCTTACAGAACACAAAAGGACAGAGCAAGTCAGACTGATATGGGAAGCTGATTTAACCTTAACCTGAGCCAAAGAGATTTGAAAATTACACGAAATGCAAATTTAGTCTCGAGACAGCATAAGCAGCCATTTCAGGTGACATCATTCCACAAAAGCCCCCAAAAATCCCCAGASCTGAAAAACAAAGAAAACTACAGTAACAATCAAAAGAGACAAATTTTCAAACTGGAAATACGAAGGACTGATCCATACCTTGCCACAACCATGGAARACCCTTTCATGCCTCCAGTATGGCTACATCAAGCCCTAAACACACTGGAAAACAAGAGCCAGAGTATATTCTGCATTTGGTCCATTATGCTAGCGATACTTTCATACAAGAAATGTTTTTCCAAAGTTATATAGTGGCTACAGCCAAAGCGTCCTGCACACTTGCAAAGCATGAACATCTTCAGTACAGATTAGGGGTGGACCTGCTGCAGAGCAGCCCYGCAGAGAGGGACCCAGGCGTCATGGTGGATGACAAGTTGACCATGAGGCAGCAGTGTGCCCTGGTGGCCAAGAAGGCCAACGGGATCCTGGGGTGCATTAAGAARAGCGTCTCCAGCAGGTCGAGGGAGGTGATCGTCCCCCTATACACAGCCCTGGTGAGGCCACATCTGGAGACTGTGTCCAGTTCTGGGCTCCCCAGGACAAGAGGGATGTGGAGCTGCTGGAGAGAGTCCAGCGCAGGGCTACGAGGATGATCAGGGGCCTGGAACATCTTCCCTGTGAGCAAAGGCTGAGGGAGCTGGGCCTGTTCAGCCTGGAGAAGAGAAGGCTGAGGAGGGACCTGATCAGGGTGTATAAATACCTCAAGGGAGGCAGTGAGGAGGAGGGGGCGGCCTCTTTTCAGTGGTGGCCAGCGATAGGACTAGAGGAAACAGTCACAAACTGAAGCACCAAAAGTTCCACAGGAACTTAAGGAAACATTTCTTTACTGTGAGGGTGACAGAGCCCTAGCACAGGCTGCCCAGAGAGGTTGTGGAGGTTCCTTCTCTGGAGATCTTCCAAAACCGCTTGGACACAGCCCTGTGCCACATGCTCTGGGTGCCCCTGCTGGAGCAGGGGGGTTRGACTAGATGACCTCTGAGGTCCCTTCCAACCTTAAGCATTCTATGATTCTCTGATGGTATTTATCCATTTCCTGTGATGATGGCACCATGCACAGCTTCAGGTTGGCAGCCACAGCTGAACAAACAAGACAGAGCTCTGTCTTTTTACACGAAGCTAAAGCAAAGCGTGTTGCTAACTCAAGGCTTGGAGTACAAGGGCAAAGGACAACTACTACTGAAAAATAACCGTAGCGCTCCATGATCGCTTTCCATGGAGTGAATGAAGATTAATTAATGCATCCCCTTTAAGACCCTGTCTTGGTAATGCACTAGACGCAAGGAGATCTGTTGTGTCTCCTGCTAGAGCAGGGCTGCCTGCAAGGCCCCGTGGAGCAGCACAGGGCTCTTCTGCTGAGTCACCCTCCCCTCGTGAGCTGCATGGAGATGGGAGATAGGCACTGCTGAGTCATTCTGTTRGGATGGGAAAATCATCCCCATATGGGACAAAGAGGAGGCTGGAGCAACCTCCGGACTAGAGGTCAGCTATCGAAGGCATTGCGAAGGCAGAGCACCCGGGAAAAATCACAGCCGAAAGGAAGACATTAGCTCTGATATACCATGAGCAGGAGACAGTGGTGTGGTCAAATATCCATCTTTCTGCCCACACAGTGGGACAATGGGTTTCTCTGCTGGCAGACTGCAATATTAGTGCAGCTACGTGGATCTTTGGAGTCTACTGAAGGCACTAGTTTGCACAATACCTTCTGCCCCCGATGCCTTTGTTCAGCCTCCTGGGCTAAGATAGGACCCAAGGGCAATGACACTGCTGGGCCAGTCACCTAGGCTCTGTTTCCTTATGAAAGGAAGCTAGAAATTCAAAATTTCCTAATATGTACATAAAAGCATAATAAAAGAGGAACTCTGGGGTGCTGTGAAAAAGCTTTCAGTGAAGTCACATCACRTCTGTGATTGCTACTGAAAGGCCATATTAAATGTGGCCATTCAGTGAATTGTGGGATTTAGATGAAGCCATCATGTGAACACCGATGGAGAAAGCATGCTGCTGAAGAGGGAACATGTTCCCAAAGGCAAAATATTTCTTTCATAACATAGATTTTATTTGTATCTATAGGTATGTATAATGCATAAATACACACATTGGGGGGTCAAACTTTAAGTTAGTGACCCCGATCACATTGATTAGATGTTATCTTCTAAGCAGTTGGCACGTGGTTTTAAGCCTTCCCCCGGGGTACTGCAAAGAGCAACCACACAGATTACAGAGCTACAAAACAAAGCACCTCTGGGGCAATACTTTAATCACGCTAACACAGTAAAAGGAACAGCAAAAAGATGAGATCCAATTTTCTCCTGTTATTTCACACAAGGTATTTATGCAAGTCACTGCCGTGAATAAAGTGATCTAACAAGTGGTAAAAATCACCCTATAGGCAAACGCTCTGTATGTATTAACTGGTAGATGTATTAAAATCATGATTGCAATGGCAAAAGTTGCTTTGTTTCAGACAAAGCAACTTTTAGCAAGATAACCAACAACACAAGCTYATAACTAGGTTGATTGATGCTGCCATAAAACAGGTTTCACATAACACAAATTTACTGCTCAAATTTACTGCTCATTTCTACAATCCATTTATCCATGTATCTACATCTACATTTGCATTTCTGCAATGTATAATATCTACATTTAGCCATTTACATACACAAATGACAGGATGGACATATTCTCTGGTTCCAAGAGGAGTTGGGCTTTCAGTGGATTTTGATGGAAGGATTTTTGGAAATACCAACATTTGTGCCTCTCCTCAAATGCACAGATCCATTATGCACATGCCTTTGTACTATAATATTCTCAAATATTATAGTACAAAATTTAAATTCAAATATTTAAGCCTCCACTTGGAAAGCGCACTATTTCTAACTCAAGTAACACAGACATAATATCTATCATCTGATAACACAATATATTAATCTATGCAAAAGCAAATTTAGAGTGGAGAAATGCATTATATGAAATCCATTATATTCATAATAAACTTGCTTTCATGTGTACGTGTCTATATTGTGCATGCAAACATGGCCACTTGTGTGCAAACACAGTCTAAATTGATATGATAGTCATATAGTGGTAAACAAAGCTTGGCAGCATATATTTCATATCCACCAAAGAGTAGAGTCCCAGCTGTACCTAGTGCCACCTGCGCCCAGAAAACTATAGGGACATTTTCCAGTGTTCTTTCTGGCRGGGGAAAGTAGAGTTTGTCTCCACACATAAAACAAAGTAGATCTATAAGGATTTGTGAGTGTGATAAAGCCTGAACAAAACACATTGCAAATCTACCATTAGTCAGTTAAACCATTTGAGGAAATTGCTGGAACATGACTTGCCTCCTCATCCAAATTGGGAGATGCCAAAAAGGCAGTGAAACAATTAAGTACACTGATCAACAGACCATAATTTTTATAGTGTAATTTAAGTCCATCAGTTGTATCATCAGCATTTTTCCCCCCCAGAAAGGATAGAGAAGGTGCTTTGCTCCCACAAGAACAGCAGCAAGTTGCCTTTAGGCTGTGATCTCTACACAGARCCAACAGAAACCACAGTCCAGTGTTTTCTTATCTGGCTTTCAAACACAGTATTATAGTGGAGAGAAAGATTTAACTGGCTGCAAACCTTTTGAAAGGTTGTATGCCCTTTAGCTTGGTTTATTTTATGCCTGCCTTTTAATACAGAATAATAAATTCCCTGATATAAAATTACAAGCTCATAAATATCAAACAGATTGCTGCAGGCTCCTCTTAAAAACGTGCTTTGGAGCAGCACCTAGACTACCATATACGATGCCAAAGCTGCAAGGATAATGGGGCTTGTTTCACCTGCAGTTCAATAAATCCTTTTTGCACTTCTAAAAATGACTGTGTTGTGGTGCAGGGGGGTAGCAAAATTGCCCTTTATTTCCATGTGGAATACAAGCTGAGAAAAGAACTAAGCACACCAATAAACACACCACTGTAACTGTTACAGTAAACAAGTCATACAGGACCAAGTTCTCCCTTAAGTCGAAAGCCAATGCAAAGGTTACTCTGGACAGTCTCTTCCTACTTTTGCACCTATATCTACACTTTCAGTTTTCCTGAAAGGGTTGCTATATTGAGTCTTTTTGTTAAAGCATGATTTTCAAACTATGGCTTATGGTTCCATGGACTGTRTGCTGAAGAATCTACAGAGGTAAAAAAGCAAAAACAAAAAGTCAACCAACCAAAACTACACACTAAGAAAAAACAAATCTTTTCTCAGTAGGTTTACCCTCGCTAAATGGTAGCCTGCACCAACATCTAGTTCCAGAAATGGAAGAGGGTTGCAAACCACTCTGAAGGATCCAACTGCAGGCTCCGTTAGCTTGGCAATCTTAGCTTTCACTGGAAAACTTTGCTATCTAACTTTCCCTCTTCATAAACCTTGGGGAAAAAAAAAATAAGAAAAAAATAACTTCCAGCCAAAAAGCAAGAATTCCACTAGCATTTTCCTTCAAAGTCAGCATCCTACTCATGGAGGAAGCTGAATGCGTCGCTCTCAACTTGGAAGGGGCAGTTCCTACCTACCAGTTTGTTTTCACAGCTTTCAGAAGACCAAAGCCTGGCCTGGCCTTGTGCTCACTTAGCTCAGATAAAAGTTTTCCCCTAAAACAATGTCTAACAGTGCCTGGCAAGCAACACACGCACTGCATWTGTGCCCCGAGCCAGCTGGAGGGCCTGTTACCACCTCAGCACAGCACAGAGCCCACTGCCACACTCTTCACTCTCGGCAGAATTTATTAGCATCGATTCAGCACCACAAGCRACTTGTGTGGGTTGGGTTTTGCTCATATGAGGCCGTTCTGAAGCACGGGCTCATGCCTACCTCCAAATGAGGGTGCAGACGTACCCTGAGCGAAGCAGCTGTCTCTCTCCACATCCAAATGTGCAGAATTTCAAGCTGAATGATAAAGAGAAGCCTGATTTTGCATAAGCTGCAATTAGCAGTTTTACAGAGATGGCTTGCAGTAGAAGCAAACGGGGACGGCATTGGCCATTACGGGAAGAAATCAGTGAGGACACATTTTGCTAAATGGGGCAAGACAGATTGCTCCAGCAACACCTAGAAAACGTGAAAGGGCCAACAAGTGCACAGCAGTCATTCCCGCCTTGGAAATGTGGGTACAGAGGGAACATGATTCAGTTTTGCAAGGCAGAGGAAAGCCCAAACAGCAGTTAAATCATTTGCAGCAAATGGGAGCAAAGGAGTCCAATTCTCAGCTAGGAAATTTTAAAATGTCACTAAAACCCAATAATTTCCTCCTTTTACCAGCTCATCATGATATATACTGCGAAACAGGCGCCCCATCGGACAGCAAGTATACGTGTGTAGAAAAAAACTAAAATACATAAGAAGMAGCTCTGTTGGATCTGAGAAACACACCAAGAGAAGGATTAGCTTCCCTAGCACAGATGCCAACAAGTAGACAAAAAAGGACTTTTATTCCCCACAAGACATCAGTTATCCAAATCCAAGCAAACACCRGACTTGCAAATACAGCTGGGGGAAAAGCAAAATAAACTACATTTTTTTCTGTGATATATAAACCCATCATTTAGACAATCAGCCAGTATGGCTGAGACCAAAAATGACAGCTGGAAGTCAAAAAGTAAAGTTGCTAGCCCTGCAACAGAGATGAAATTATATATTGCAGAGTGCAGCAAGTTAGAAAATGTTTCCTCACCTCCCCAGAAAGAAGAAAAAAAATCTGCACTTCTTGGCATAAAAATCAAAATATTTATTACAGTACAAAGAGGAACTGTTTAGCTTCTGAAACTGAAGCTGCTCTGTGGAGTTCTCAGTCACTTGCTCCACATTCAAACCTTCTCTGCACTGGGCTCCCTGTTCACACACCTTCTGTGATGAAAGACCACGTTTCAGCAACAGGGAATGTCAAATCCTCAGAGTCACACGTCTGTAATACATCATATCAAAAGATATCCAGGTGACATCTCACTCTACAGCTGACCTGCTATTTTGTAATGAACCAGAACGGCACTGCAGAACCTAAAAGCTGGAGGTTTTCAGCAAGCATTACAAGCCCTGCAAATGCCTGCTCACAGCCCCCAAAATAAATTTTTCTGTGAAAAATAGAAAACCCCCATGGCAAGCCTTCATGAAATCAAAAAGCAACGTGCTAATGAAAAACAGTTGGGATGAAAAAAAMTTTCCTGATGAGGCCAAAATTCAAACGTATAGAAGATTAAACAATCAATATTACTCAAGACAAAGCAGATAGAGGTTAAAACAGGAAGAGAGACMAAAATAGGAATCCCAGCACCAGCAGGGTCCATATTCCCATACGTGCATAGGCAGGGAAAGTTTAACAAGTATGTTAAATTGACAGTTTTGGTGGAAAAATAAACCCATTTTCCAGGACCAGAACAGAAATTAAAACGGGTRAAAGAGACTATAGGAGGCATCAACCTGTGCTCCCTGTAAACACTACACAGTACCCCAGCAAAGAACTATTTTTCAGCCTTCATAATACGCTTGGCAAAAAAAAGGCCCTAGCAGACAAAAGCAKGTCTTTTTGCTTAGCACTCAGCCATAACTTTTATCAGTGGGTTGAAGTTTGCTGAGGGCACCTTGAATTTCCAGGCAAGGACACTCCCGCCCCATGCAATGTCTTTTTTTAATTGACATTAAAAGAGATGGGGAAAAAAAGCCACACCTAAGCACAAGTGAAATTGTAGTTACATACAATTCTAAAATTATGACACTACATCCAGGATTGAACATCCAATACACAAGCAAAGAAATGCAAGCTTTAGTAACTGCCTCTGGAGCCCCACTTTGGGCTCCAAGTACCTCGATGTATGGTTAATGATGCTGGGGTTTGCTCCTGTGCTATTTTTACCTCTTTCAACATGAGGGACAACAGCAGCCAGAAACAAGCTAGGACTATGCAGCTAACAGATGTCAGAAAGATTCCTGTTGCAGAACATGTCAGAGACACCACGCACAAAGCAGTAGATTATATGAAGGTGAAGTAGATTGCAGCTGAAAGCTGCTTGGAGAACTGAGTTCTGTCCTTGTCTTCCTCCAGCAAACAGGATGAGTCACTTYAATCAGATGGTCACTAATTCTGTTATTTTCATTTTGCATTTCAGAGCAAAAATCCAAAGTCCAGCTGGAGGGAAGGCTAACATCTCATCTCTAACATCTAGAGCTTGAGGTTCCATGTTTTGAACATAAGAAGCACTATATAAACACACTGGGAAAAAAAACTGCTTCCAGGTATCTCTAACGAGGATTTGCAAATTCCTGGATGCTTCTAATTTCAACCTGTGCACACTTGCATCCTCTGCATATATGTAGGGGCCAAGAACAGCCCTTTCCTCCCAGGAGCGTGGTAAAGACAAATTAATGTTTGTGAAGCACTTGGCTTCTATAATGACGAGCACTCAGATACTACTGCGATAAAGAAAAGACCACAAGGAAATCAATAATCCTATCTTCAGAGCAGGACTTAAACACTGTGCTGTCAATARGGCCTACAGCCACACATTGAGCAAGCACCGGAAAACAAAATATAATAATCTGTTTGCTTATTGAGTGAGCACCAACCTTTGAGCGCCTCGTGGAGGCAGGAGGCCAATGGGGTAGGAAAGATAAGTCTGAACACAGTGAGAGACATTGACAATCTTAATTCTGGCACTTCTGAGTAGGGAAATGCTTGATTTTACAACCTTTTGCTCCAGTTCCTTGCTTCAGTCATCCCCTTTGGCCCAACTTCTTCGATCACCCAAGGAGGCCTTTAGTTAACCTCCATGAAGGGTGGCTGAGCCTCATCATGCCTATTTTCAGATAAGCAACCAGAAGCACAGAGGTGTCAAGCAGCATGCTTAAGATCACATAGCTAACCTCAATGGGCAGTCAGGASAGAGTTGGGATGACTCCAGCCTTAAACTTTCACTGCAGGACAGCTTATCTACCAGTCCCTGCCCAGAGGGAGAGAAAGCTTGCAGAAAGAGAGATGGCAGTTAGAAAGTTTCAAAGATGAAATTTTCTTCTCCCTGATTTAGGTAAAAAGGGGAAAAATGCTGAAACAACATTTGACATATTTTAGTAATATTTTTATGAGAACGAATAGCTAAAGGCTCAAAGTGATTTTCTTGCTGAGGAAAAAAATATCCTCACAGCACTAAGTGTTGTTTCCAGACAAAATTGAATCTGTAGGTCCAATTGCCAAATCCAACAGATTTTTTTTTGTCTCATAAATAAAATGAGGAAAAAAACAGAAGTAGGAAGAGATATTTCTCTTGACCCATGGTCAACAAGCAAATGGCATCAATAGGGCTAAAGCAGAGAAAGTGTGTGTACTATGAGATAGCTACTCACCAAGGAGAATATCAAATTAGAAGGAAAGTGCCAAGAACAGCCACAGTGCCTTGGATTAATGACAAGAAACAACATCTTTATGTAATAAGATCCAGTGCGTCTAGCGCTGTAAACTGCAAGGAAAAATTGAAACATGTACCAAAAAAGTTGAAACATTTCCAATTTTGCTTGCAGTTTTTCAAGCCTGGCTCACACTGGGACACCTTTTCCTGCCAAGGCAAAGAATAGAGAGGATCTGAGGAATGAAGGCAGAGAAAAGGCAGTGGCAGGAAGACCTCACCAGACAAAAGTTCCTCATTTCCCTGTGCCTGAGCAGCAGTGTTGTATTCACGTGCACTTGTCACTTCACCACCAGCTCTATCATCTGCTGTGAACCGGCACGAGGGACAAAAGCACTCACTGCCAGCTCTCAAAATGCTAGTACCACCTCTAATGTGAGCATCAGGAGAAGATGGCACACCATTACCGAGATAACCAGAGAGAYTTGCATTCACCATTAGCAGTCAGCAAGACCACCTCCTGTGTCCTGCTATGACACAGGAGGGCCATAACCAAATGATGCAAGTGTTCAGAGCAGGTAGTGGCACATACCTCCCATTTGCTCTGCTTCAGAGTTCCCTTGCATCACTTCAGCCATTGGGCAGGGAGTTCAAGGGAAGGTAGGAATCTAATTTAAGCTAGTAAATTAGGCTCTTTCTAGTCAGTAGTAGGGGCATCTCCATGGGCCATTCAGCACATCTACCTTGAACATCAGTGAGKAGATGCCCGTCTTCAAGATGACTCACATCCACATCAGGCCCACACTGGAGGGCCCATCTTTAAATTAATCTCCATCAGCCAAATAGACTCACTTCCAGGGAGACAGGTTTTCTCCGAAGAAACCTGGGCCCACCAACACTGCACTCACATAGTCAAGAGAGACACTGCAATGCCAAGATGCTGAGAGCATCAATACCACTGAGCCCATAGACACTCCACATTGACGTTTATCTGACCATAACACCTCTTCTGCACAAATAGGTCTCACCACCTGTTCTCCTGGCTCTCCCAACAAAAACAGGATCCCAGAGAGATGCATAAGCTGCAGGGGTCTGAGGCATTCCAGCTGCTGTCTGCTCCTCAGGTGAGGCAGAGGAGTCAGCTGCTCACACAGGCTGGAGGTGTCAAGAGTGGATGGAAGAGCTGGCAGCACAGTACTGTCAACCCTCTCTTATCAGTGGTCTGTCTCTCCCGTTTGTGACTAGGGACCTCTCTCTCAACCTTGACTAACTTCAACCCCTGCTTCCTCTAAATTGTGCCTCTACTTGTACTCTTGTCAGCAAGCCCCCTCTCTCTTCCCTTGGTGCACTGCTCTCTTCCCCATCCTAAGACTGCTCCTCAGACTATCCTCATGCATCAAGACCTAGATGAAAAGAGATGTGTGGTGAAGGCCAGTTCAAGGGATAAAAGAGGGTCATCACTGCAGGACCTCTGGAGATAATCTGTCACATCATGGGCAGCTGCTGTCCCAGATAAATTTCTTTATAGTACAGTATACAGAGTAGAGACTTCTTGAGCTGCTCTGTCTTTGTCAAAGGTCAGAGCTGGCCTAAACTACGTAAGGAACTTGAAGGGGCCCGTTATCCACCAAGGGAACACTAAACCTCCATCTCCAGTGGTAYATGAACTACTGTAGATATCCATTGCACCTGTGTTTCTTGTCCAGCATGCAACATACTTCCTTACAACTGCTCCAAGAGAAAGCAGAAACATCAACTGAGCTTGCAGTGCATCAGTGAGGGGAAAAAAAGGGGTTACGGAGTTAGTGAGAACGGCAAGAGAGAAAAAGAGAGAAGGGAGAGAGCACSCTGGGGAGGTGATGTGAAGAGATTAGAGAGATAGAAACAGACATACTTAATACGGCAAGAGCTATCAAGGTGATAAAACATTAGATAAGGACCAAGGTACCTACAACATAAAACTGAYAGACGCTAATTTTAGGAGAAGGCAAACACATTTATATGCTACTACAGGAGAAGTGCAAGGCAACATTGCATGTCTATCAGAGAGCCCTGTCTACAAGCTTCCATTTTTGAGGAATGTGATATTCATCCCTCTACCTCCTCTAAATAGGGCGCTCTCACACTGTCTCATCTTGCCTTCTGCCCAGACAGGGATAAAAACCAATGGGAAGCTCAGAGAGATGCCAAAAGTCAACTGTGTCCCTGTACTACTGCCCATCAGGCTGCGCTACCCACTGCCAACAGAACTAATTGCAAACTTTCTCTGGGTTCTTATCTTCCTCCACCCCACTGAACAGACTGTTTCCACCCTCTGGGCTTCAGCCCAACACTAGAGAATATTTTTACAAGTCTCTGTTAAAACAAACAAAAGACTTYAAGTCCAATTAGACACCTTTTACAATTTGAATGAGTCTGTGTGTCAGGTCCCTTTGCCATCTAGATTTCCATTCTGTGAATACCCTCCCAAGCTTTAACATAAGCTGTATCCATACATTTTTTTGGCACTCATTTTCTCTTTCCATCTCTTTGGATGCACAGGCTGCTTCTATTAGAAAGGTGAAGTGGGTTCACTAATGGTCCTTCTTCTCTAACCTTTCATCTTTGTACCCATTAACAGTAGTCTGTTAATGCCATTATAACACCCATGGGCAAGCACACTCCAGCTCTCACAGATTAGTAACAGACATTATGCAGATAGAACAAAAACCATGAGTAACATTCCCCTATTTCTCTCATGAAAGAAATTATTAAATAACCACTCTTGAATGAACCTTAGTCCTTTATAGGGTTGTTGCTTAACTGTTGAAGTCTGTGTTCATCCACTCCTACCCACCTGCTTCAGGTCACAACTTCTCCCTCAGCTTTGCCAGTCTACTCTCCTCTTGCAGTATCTGTTTAAGTGCACTCCTGGAGATGAATTGTGCCTCCAGAAAATTGATTAGTAGTTCTTAATGCTACAAATCGTGCTGAACTTAATGGAAAGGGCAGGAAAATAGCACCAAAACCCAACCCAATTAAAAGAGAAGTCTTAAGTTGAGAGGATGGGAGGAACAGCTTGAGGAAAATAGCACATATCTAATTACCTCAGTGATGCTGTCCCCTTTTCTGAAAAAATGAGAAGAACTAAGAAACATTTCCCTCATACAGACACTCAACAAAYAGAGGAAACAAAAACACTTCCTTTTGAATCAAATGCATCTCTTGCTGACAAACACTGGAGCTATGACTAAGTCAGAATTTCTCAGCCTGTGGGAGCTTGAGCCATTGTGAAAGCACAGCAAACATCGCAGATCTGGTGTAAAGCCCCAAGCAAGGTATGCAAGAGGATAATGTGCTACATCAAGGTCTTTCTGCAGTGAAATGAAGAAACTTGTCTAGCCAGTGCTTCCCTGCAGCAGCTTCGTGGCTGCTGAACGGCCTGTGCATTCGATAGCTCTGCTACCAGCACAGTCCTAAACGAACTTCAAGGTGTGACTGAGCCTTTAACTAGTTAGTGAGCTGGTCATGATCTTTCTTAGTAATTAGCAACTGTATCATAATCCTAGGMGGAAAAGGTCAGTGTAATGTGATGTTTAGTTTGAAGGTCCTGGAACACTTATAGGCAGGAAGAGAGGGAACACAAAAAATAAATCATGAAGTAGAATCCAATACGACTGGATTAGTCAGAGGCAAGCCAGCCCCTCTCCATTAGGAGGAGTCACATCTTCGTAAAGTGAGCACCTCATCTCTACTTGCATTTACTTATCCAGTGGAAGAGAGTCAACATGTATTTACTTGAAGTGTGTGCAGACTAAGGAAGTCCATGCAAGGCAAGGAAGCAGTCAGAGGAATATAACTAAAACATGTAAACAGGCATCCCAAGTCAGACTAAACATCCAGCCAGCCTGGTCTCCAACAGAGCTGTCCAAGGAAATGTGCAAGAATGGGACAGGCATGACACTTCCCTCAGGCATTCTCCTAGGCACCAACTCCTTTCAGCTCGTGCACTTCCCGAGACAACTCGGGCTTCTGTATATTCGTTCCTCTTTGATGGATTCCTCTTAATGAGGGAGAAATGGAACAGCCAAGGAGAATAACAACACTTGACAGAAGCTAAAGAAATCCTTCATATCAATCTTCTTGAAGTATAATATACAGAAAGAGAATCAATACATGGGCACAATGTACTAAGATGTGAGCTGCCATGCTGATCTTGCAGCTGTATGTCTCAAATCTTTGGGAGAAGTTGAGGATATGCTCTTGTTTTGTAATGTAGATATTTTCTCGATAGCCCTAACCAAATATTTCTGTTCCTGGGACCCAGTCACAAAAATTATCGGAGAGGAAGGAAACCCCAAAGGATTTTCTGAATACTTTCTATAAAGGAACAGRGAATAAATAAATAAATAAAATCTCAGGCTTATTAGGAGCYATCWCTCCTAGGGAGGATACAAGATCATTATGAAAGCCTSTTGTCATCTGAGATAACATTCGTGAACTATCGCAAACGTACTTCACATGCCCCCCCAAAAACGGGTGAGCATGAACCTACTGACCCAACGCCTGCAGATCTTGGATGAATCAGCAGCAAGAACAGACAATTCCACCCTCTTAGAGATCAAATGCAGGTTTGTGAGGAGGGGGAGGCAGCGGACACTGGGAAGAACACACCATGCACAGAAAGATGACAAAAGCAAGATGCAGTATCTGTCACCTCTAAAAATGGTGTGTCTGGTGCTGAAGGTTTCAGAAGCAAGCCTAGATCATTCCCCACATTTGAAAATATCAGCGACTCCTAGAAGTGCCAAGACTTCTGCCTAATAAAAGCCTGAGTTAAAATACTAACCGCATTTAAAACTTACTAAACAGGTTGTTGTTATTGGGCGGGGCTAGCAGGAGATCTGAGTGTAGTTATTTGTTGATTTTGTTGTTGTAATGGCAATATTTCCCCCTTTCTGGATTTCGCCCTCACAAACCAGGTCACAGCAATTATACACATCCAGTCTAAAGGTGATGCCTCTCTTGCTTCCATGGAGGGAAGGAGAGGGGAAGAATGAACGGCTGCACCTTTGATCACCTCAGCAGTCATCACTGCACCTGGGCTCAAGGCTTCATTGCCTTGCTGTCCCACGCCCAAGAGCTCAGTCAAAAAGTCCAGGTAGCAGGTGGAATAAATGAAAGAGCTTGAGAAGGTGACCTGGTATCTAGTACCCCTAGCTGGAGCACAGCAGGACAAGAGAGAAGGCATATACTTGCCCAAAGGGGACAGCACTATATCCTTGCCCAGGAGCAGAAAAATGGAAGCAAGAGCTACCTAGCCTGAAGCTGATGATTCTAACTCATGCTGTCACTTGGGGGAATGAGGAAGAACAGCAAAATAAAGCCTCAGAGGCTAAAGAAATCCTTGTGTCCACCATAATCAGAGCACCTGTCGCCTCTGTAATAAAAGAGATGGAAAGAATAGAGCTGCATGTTGTCAGACTTTCTTTCCAAGCTTCCCATTATCGGTCATCTTTTYTTGCACCCTCTCACAGCATCTCCCTACTGCTGAGAAGCTAGTTTGATGGAGCATCTTAAATATTTAATATAGCCTTCAGACTCATAATCCTCCTCTTCCCATCTGCTTCATTTCAGCAGGCACATGGCCCTAAGCAGCCTGCCTGGGCCACAGTTCCCTTTGGGTTTGTGCATCTTCAACCCCTCTCTCTCCGTATTCTCCCCTCATTCCCCCTTAAACGTCCACCTCCCCTTTTCTCCACTCTGTCGAGGTTGTGGAGAAAACAACCCCAGTCTAAATTTCCATCTCCATTTCCATACTTCTTCCTCCTGACTGCCTTTTCTCCCCACTCTCTCAATCTTCAGCCTCTTCATTCCCTTTTCTACTCACTTTCTGTTTTATTTTCTTTCTTAAGGAGACATTGCCCGAGGTCAGGATTAATATTCCGCACTTCAGACACCCGTTAATCCATCAGTAATTAAGTATAGGCAGGAGGATCCTGGGAGACTGCTGTGTGGAAGGCAAGCCCATTGGCAAAACTCTAAGCAGGCCAGGAGCAAAACAGGATGGAGCTGAGAGGAGCAGTGATGGGGGAGGACAGGCAGAGCAGGGAGAGCATCCCAGGACAAAAGGGTGGTAGAGCTCTCAGAGAAGGGTTTGATGGAAGCAAGTCCCCTATAACAGGGCGCAAGCTCCAGTTTTCTCAAGTGAAGGCTGTTTGCGCTGAGCCCCTCAAGCCCTCTGTGTAGGGAAGGAGAAAGGTTTCTTTGCATTCACTGTGCTCCTGGCTAAAGTGGAGGGTGGTAATTTTTGCTGTAAAAGAAAGGGAATGTCTCACTGGTGAAAAAAAAAAAAAGCATATTAAAGCAAGGAGAGACTTGGCTTGCTGTTGCCTAATACAAGGAGTTATTTCTGCAACACCATTTCCAACCTGCTCTCCCCCAAAGCCAAGGGTCTGACTCACCTGAACTGCTCAAGAACTATGTGCAGTTCAAGCTACAGGACAGACACCACCACATTAAGGAGCAGAAGCACTCTCTCCATCTCATTTCATCTCTATTGCCCCTTATAACCTTTCCTAGGGATGACATCCCATTAAACACCCAAATAACAGCGGCTCTGCTTTGAACAATGGAAAGACAGACAAGGAAGGAGGAAGAAGAGATGAGGAGGCTAGTGAGATCCAATGGACAGGTTCATTGCTGAGTCCTGAGCCACCAGCAAAGGAAGTCAGCAACTAGGAGTCCAGAGATGGATCAGAAGACCATGGGAGATGGAAGATGGTGAGGAAAGCTCATAGAAAAGTCAGAGCTAAGCATAATGGACAAGATAGAAATCTCATCTTATGTCCTTTCTTCACTTCTAACCTCCTTAGGTCCTGTTATCTACATTATCTTATAGTTGAGGATCTTCCAAATTTTCCATTACCAGAACTTTAGCTTTCTCTTTGCCGTCATTAGTGAGCGTGTTAAGCAATGCCAGACCTCCACCAACCTAGCTAGAACTGCTCCTGTTCACCTTAGTGAGGGTACTGCCATTAGTTCTGCTGTCTCCAGTCCCACACTCCTAGCTTTCCCTAAAACCCACACGTTATTTGTGCAGCAGCTGTGCCGGGTGCTCTCCTAGACCCCCCCAACATAGGGATGGGACACGTGTGCCTTGGGTGGCAGGTACCACAGAGGCTGTTTCTGCCTAACCRGTGCAAGGGAGGGAAGGAGTCACGCAGGCAGCAGGAGGGCGCAGGGGAGCAGGCCACCAAGGGCAGAGTGGCTTCCCTTCGCTTTGTTTTTTAGCTCCTCTCCATTCTTCTTCACCTGAACGGGATGAGAGAGGCAACAAGGGAGTTTCACTGCCAGGCACACTCCATGGCAACACATCAGGTCTACAGACGGAGACGCTCCTAGGAGCACTCATGCACTGCCTCATCCTGTTCCCCAGGTCTCCTTTCCAGGCCTTCTCGGCACTCCTGTTTGCCAGGCTGTCTCTGGAGGCTCTGCAAAATGGTTCTCACCCAGACAGGTAGACAGAGAGACACACAGAAGGTGAGGGAAGGACCTGGAAAAGGAACAAAGCTTGAACGCACCAATGCCTGTCTCACATCTTCCCCGCTTTCCCTCCACCAACACCCATCATATAAGCATCCCCACAGCAACATCCCACTGGTGCACACGCAGCAAAGCAAMGACTCCGCGAGGAGTTCAGCTCCCCGTTTGCAATCAAAGATGACAGAAGATTTCTGCTTTGCCTGCTCTTCCCTGTGGGCCTTTTTCAAGTGGAGAGATGACAACTCAGCAGCTGCCTGCCTGTCCAGGCGACAGGGTGGAGGTACACTCCACATTTTGAAGAAAGGAGAATTGATCTGAACACAAATCAAGTAAAGCTGGAACTCAAACCCACATTCACAGTTCCAAWTTTGTTTCAGTAAGTGGAAGGTTCAAGCTAAATAAATAAGCATGATGTAAAGGACAGCCTATTTAGCCTGACCAAAACAAGAAAGGTAGCCAAGACCTGGGGTGGGGGAAGTAAAAACAACAGCAACAACAGCCATATTCATTGTGTTAAGATTTAGAGCCCAGCTTGAAAGATCCAACAGGCTCTGAGCTGGGATTAACAAGCAGAGCTCTCTGGAAGTGAGTTGAGCTGTATCAATTTATTATCCACAGAAGAAGACACAGCTCTAACACTTGAACCTGCATTGCGTTCCACGCCTTTGGAAGCTCATACAAGAGCAGCACCTTCCCCACAACACGGCCTCCCACTGCTCACAACCAACACACTATTTCCTGGGTATAAACTCCAGCCTCCATAGCACATCTCACCGTTCAAGCAAATCACTACTCACAGACTGCCTGAATACACCAGGTCACAGCACAGTGCCTAGGAAGAGCCACCCAACACTCCATTATACTACACTTACAAGGAAATCATGAGTGATCTACACTGGGATTGCAGCCCAAGGCATATTGGAAGCACTTTTGGGGGCCCACTGATTTTAACCACCCACTTTAGACACTATCCTGCCCTCTCCCTTATCAGCAGGTTTGCATTACCAGCTTTCATTTAAACATTCTTTAATCCACTCTGGAATTAGAAGACCAGTAAAAGAATTCCCCTTTCCCCGCCCCTATCCCTCCTGGGCATCACTGAGCCTCAGATGCTCTGGGGAAGTCACAGCAAACTTCTTGGTCAAAATTACAAAAGAACTTGCTATTAGGCCAAATATTAACTTAAATATTATCAATACAAAAGTTTGCTAATCTTCCTATGTCTTTCAGGGATGGCAAGAGGAGAACAATGAGCATACCTGATTTACACAGATGCCCATATATTACAGTGATACAGAACTCATTTACATGAGTTATTATGCAGTTATTTTATTATTAGTCACATTTATCATTTATATGTTTTTATAGTTAAAAATATGAAAGCAACACATCACAAAAACAAGCATCACTGTGACATTTCCTGTTCTTTTTTTCTCCCTGGTTCTTGGTGTATTCTGACAGTTTTGTGTCTTGCACACAGTTTCTGCTGAGAGCTGTGCTGGCTCCAGGAGAGTTAAGTGCCTTGACCTCAGCCTGCATCTCAGTGCGCGCGTGCCGAGTTTAAGGAGAAAGACTGAAACATGACAGTCTTGTGACAGGGCATTTGAGGCCTCCATGCAATTTCCAAACACAAGCCTGAAGGCATCAAGCATAAATAGCACAGTTGGTGGGGAAGGGGTGCAGAGATAAGCCTATAGATAAGACATTTCACTGTTGTTGAGGGGAAGAGGCTGTGTCTCAGAAGAGGTCATTCAACAGGATGGGACAATCCCAGGTACGATTATTAAATCCTGGAAGCAGAGCCCCAAATGATTTTGCATCAGATTTTCGATCAAGTAATTCTCTTGATGTTCCTGAAAAGCTGGCTAAGACCCATGGAAAAGTTAATCATCAGTAAAAGAATAGCCACCAATGAAGGAAAAAAAAACCAATAAAAATCAATAAAGATCAAAAGRATCAATAAAAAATGTCTAATGGAAAGTAGAGTCACAGCAATAGATAAAGAAACATTTTACAAGCAGAGACATGAAAACGCACGTGTGCACACACACGAGTAATAATATTATAGCTACAAAACAACTTCAGGAGTGCAAAATCTGAATTTGCTTAATTATCCTCAAGAAGCACCCAAAGAAACAGCAGCTGGGGGAAGACTGTARTCACTTACTTGCTGTCCCATTACAGTTCATGCCTAATGCTACACTTTGTCTTCCCTTTGAGGGGACAGACACGTTGAGGAGACATCACCTGTCCTACRAGGAACATGCGAGGTCAATCAGCCATCCATCTCACAGCCTCTGCACAGCAACACCTCTGCTCCACCCTGACAGTCAGCTCAAACTCTCTATTTCAGGTGATACCCAGCACCTTCCTGCTTCCTCCTTTGCAATGTCCCAGCTGCATCCTAGCCATGCAGGCAGCAAGAAGCACAGCCTGGATGCCATGCTAGCCAAGTAAGCCAAGCAGTTTCTATTGCCAAGAAGCTTAGGAACTTGTGTCTCGAGTGTGAGAAGGAGGAGAGGCCAAATATCACAGATTATCTTGTGAAATGTAAAACTGGAGGAAGAAAAACAAACCAACCAACAACACGCTCAGCTAGCCCAACACAAGAAAACACTGACTGTCACAGTGCATTCATCTACTCTTCCAAGTAGATATGTCTCAAAGGGGAGATGTGGGCACGGGCACCGGCTCTGTGGACTTGCAAGACTTCTTCTAAAACCTTCTCCTGCTTCTCCCTCTGATTTTGCAGAGAAGAGTCGAGGGGAATCACCCRAGTACGGTGCTCAGTATTGTCTTGTTTATGAAGAAGAAAGGAGGAATTGGGGAATGCACAAAAGCACAGGTGCACGATTCACCATAATGCAAGGACAAGGCAACACAAAGYCAGATGCAAATGGAGTAGAGTGAAAGGGGAGTCAAAATGGAAACATGCACATTCCAGGTCCATGCAAAACAAGGCAATGTTGAAGGAAGCACATTTTGCATTCAGTAGTCTACCTATGCTCTGGATTCATGTCTCACACCAAGACAGAGAATCCCTGGTGTGACAGCTCAGGAAAATMAAAGTGCCAATCCCACTTTATTTTCCAATAAAATAACACCCATATGGGAGAAAATATACAGCTTCACCAGAATCTGCCTCATATTCCAGAAAAAAATGCATTACAGGCATGCCACAAAGTGTGAAATAGATTTTTAAAAGTTAAAAAGCTACTGGATATTTAAAGGATGTGTGACATACCACAATATGCTAGAAATGCACGTTAAAGAATTAACAGCACCTCAAGTGCACTGTAGAGGGATGCAATTAATTCTGTGCTTTGGAAAAAAAAATCCTAGGTTACAGTTCCCTGAAGGAGGAAGGTTTTTTAGAGTACCTACTTTGATATTTAATTATTCTATTGCGGGGGAAATGCAAGGCTTCAGTTACCACATGGTAGAAAGCCCTATGCAGCTACACCCATAACACTGCTTTTAATTAATCCTGCTCCAAACACTTCCCCCTTCAACACCTAGCCTCATTTGCTCAAAGGTTCATCTGACTTTAGCAGTTTGAACTGAAACTTCCAAAGCAAGTATGTACACGCTGCTAAGGTTTTTTTTAAAAAAAAAAATCACTGAAAAATTAAGTCAAAAATCAACAGTTGAGAGGGGAAAAGAAATTAAAAAATCCACAGTAGCTTTGTAACACAGTCATCCACTGCCTGCCCATATGTTTTTTCCACAGCAGCCTGCATCCACAGGGAGGGGCAATGTTCAACCAAGACAGCGATGTGACATTTAGCAAATGGCTTTTATAGAAGTTTGCTGACAGCAGTGAAATAAAGAGCAACAGTAACACTGAACGTTCAGGCTCTGGAGCAGGCCCTGTCAGGCCCACAAGCAACATCCCCATCCCAACGCCCTTCTCACTCCAGGCCGAGCCCTCCACGCGGGCTCAAACCCTTTCTCTTCTCACTCTGCTTCTTCCCATCTCCTGTCCCCATTGACCCCTATTAGTGTCCCTCCAGCAGCCTTGGCCAGCCAACCCAATCCCCTGCTCTATGGGGCTCGCTCACACCATCACCCCAGTCCTTGCCTGTACCTCACCATGCTCCCTGTGGCCACCTCGGCCCTCTTGCTGCCTGCCTGCTCCTCCAGACTCATTTTCCTACTGGATTTCTCAGTGCCTCACTGCAGCCTCCTGCACAGGTCTCACGCCTGGTCCCTGTTTCCCAGATCCCAAATTAAACTTTAAGAGATAAACACAGTGTTACAAAAGGAAGAACTGAGCAGCTTTGAAAATCAGCCACCTCAGATATTTATATTTAGAAATAGCCACTCACATAGCGCTTAATGAAAACTGCAATCTTGCATTTCTTTGGTTCTGCCTCTGTGTGGGCCCAAAGATCCTTTGCACGAACTCTGCAATTTCAGAGACCCTGCAGGGCAGAACACAAGAAGGAAACACCTCTCTGTACTCAACAAGGACCAAAAAAATATAATAGAGGGGTCACTAGTTCATGCAAAGTGATAACAGGGTCAATATGTCAGGAGCAGTGGGAACCAGTAGCAACAAAGCAGAATGAACAGCCTGCTATATGGAAATATAGGGAGCAGACTTCTTCCTCCAGATGCTGCTTCTGCATAGAAGAGCAGACTACCACCTAGGGACCCTCCAGTCACTAAAATCTCATCCCTAAAGAGGCCTCCAGATGAGAAGATGAGTGCAATTGCCAACAGAGGGTTGCAAAACAGTGGGTCACCAAGGGTAGGGGAAAAAGAGAAGCAAACTCCACAGCAGGGAAGAACCCTACATCAGGGAAATGATTCACAAAGCAGCCACGGGGGAGAAAAAAATGCCATAAGAAAAAAATAACATCCTTCATCAAGAAATATCGTATTCGGCCAGTGGCACTGAACACCAGGCAGTACCACAAAGGCAATATATTGCACTTCTGTGAGCGTGTCTTTAAATATATTTCACTTATGACACAAACGTTCAAGGCCTACCCCAGATCTCTCGCCCGTGCATACAGCAGAGCCTGCCAGATTCACCCATAAAAAAACTCCCAAAAGCAAAAATGACATCACAAATTGGTGGATTTGGACAAAAACAATATAAAAATTATAATACGCACAAAGTATACTTCTGCAAGGATGGTTTAGCTAAATTATTGATAATAAAGCTTGCTAACCGACTGGTAAGTAATCTGTACATCTTGCAGCAAATAATGAAGTTGTATTTGTATGGGGGATTATTGCAGCACTTAGGTACTAGATTCTTGGCTCAGAAGCAAGACACAGAGCTCAAGTAATTGCAGGAAACATCTTTTGGGGGACTGTAAATGATACGACATGCATATTTGCCAAGTACATCTTTATGGTGCTTTAGCATACTCCTAAACAATAAACAAAGGCTTGGAAGGTAAGCAGTGATTTTGGATCTCTGACTTCAAAAAGCACCACCTCTGTGTGGAGGAAAGTATTTCTCACCCGTCAAATATTGAACTCCTGCCTCTTCCATGCCATGAGGCAGAACAGCTGCTGTTTGTTAGTTACAAACAGCCCGTTTCAACAGGAAGGTTAATATTTTATAGTGTGTTTTCTTCCCTTTGCCCATTGAGGCAAACTTCATAGCTAGCATTACAAGCACTGGATTCAGCAGCTTTCTCTTGGATAAATTTGTACTGATTTTTAGCCCTTTTTCATCCCCAACTCTTTAGGAGCAGAAATCCCATAAGAAGTGCATGTGGTGCACTCACTCTCTCAAGACACCCAGTTACTTTAAGTTACAGGCAATCTGGAAGCCCCTGCGGTATTCCAGCGTTTACACCACTCCAGGGAGGCAGTGATAAACAAAACTGGGTTATTAAAGATGAAACTTAACTCTCACAGGGGCTTGGGGGCTGGCAAGCAGGGTGAGACAGCAGGGTGGGTTCAGCTTTTATTCCAGCTCCCCCATGCCTGGCCAGGCTTCAGGCTGCGGCACAGAGCCCGGAGACTGYGGCTCCCGGCCAGCGTGCTCCCCTCGCATCTGCCTGCATTCACCGTCCCCCGAGAGCAGGGATCCGCAGGGAYCCCCTGTTCTCCCACACGGGACCTGTGCCAGCTGTTCTGAAAGCAGGTCCGTTGGGATGGCGTGGGGCAAGAGTGAGTGCAGCTCCCCAYGAACAGCAGCCTTGCTCCCGATCCTACATGTGGACAGGATGGGTGGAAGTGGGGGGGGCAGCTGTCTGGAGGATGCAGAAGGACAGATGCCCACAGATGTTTTTATTCCCACTGCTGGGAGAATGAAGCAGCTGGAAAGCAACTTGCAAAGATGAGGAAGATGAGGCAGTGAAAGCTCCAAGACGCCTGAGCATAATTGCCAAGCCTGGATCACTCTGCTTAGGATATCATTGCCTTTCCCCGCTTATCAAGGACACCTGACATCTTATTTCTTACCCCTTCTGCTTGCCCTCAAGTCCTACCACATTCACTGCCCTCCCATCCAGCCTCTTCCATAGCCCCTTCCTATCCTTCTGCAGATTTACTCCATAGTTAGGAGAAAGCCACCATTCTAAAAACAGGTAAATTCTCACATCTCTCCCCAGCACTGGCCTTTTCCCTCCTTTGAGGGCAACAAGTTATTTCCCTTGCTTAAATCCTACCTTTCAATGCTCATGACCTGTTCCCCTCCAGAAGTCTGTTTTCTGCAGTATTGGATAAGAAGGGCAGTCTACAGAAAGAGCCAATTCAAGGGTGTCAGCAATCAGCAGACACAGGCTCCCAGCAGTGAAAGCCAAGAGTGACAAAGAAGAGAGGAGGAAGAGAAAAAAAAATGTAGAGGGGAAAACGACAGACTGCCACAGATGGAGAAAGGAAAGGGGAGAGACAGGGTGGCTACTCACCCYGTAGAAGGGCTACAGGAGGAGCTGTGAGGACGCAACAGCTCGAAGAACAACACTCAAGGAGGGGAAGCGACGTGAGCAGCTAGTTTTTGTAGACTCAAGCACAGTAGGCAACAATGAGAGATGGGGGGGGGGCATGGAGGGGGGGCAAAAAAGAGCTAAAGGAAGAAGTGATAAAGAGAGTATGGTTTTGTACCATAAACAAGTATGGATTTTTCTTTCCTCCTGGATGAACTGCAGTACACAAATGTAAATGGCACCACTGTCTCAGGAGACAGAKAGCAACCCACATCATATCTCTGAACATCCCCAGTCCTGCTCAAGGGAATTGCTTCCCTGCCCTAATATTCATTGACTGATGCAATGGTCAGGTAGAAATTTGGAGAAAAAGACAGACAAGAAGGAGATCCTTCAGGAAGCGGCTCAGCTGGGTTATCACACAGAGCTAAGCTTCCCACAGGAAGCCTGTTCCCATCAGACTAGACCTGCCACCAGGACCATGCTGGTGAAAGATTTTAACCACAGCATTCRAATTCTGGCCCCAAACTATCCATCAGCCCAAGCCCCTCTGCAGGTTTTTCCTATTGCTGCCTTCCAGAGGCACACCTCACCACAGAGCCAGACATGGTGAGCCAGACACAGAGCTAGAATGATTTTAGGTTGAGCAAACTAATTGTGGGTTGTCCACTATAAGCCACCTGCAAATGAGTCGTGGCCACACAGCTTCACCTGCTTCAGATGAGCAATTTGGGCCTTGGGTGCCATCAAACACCTGCAGTGAAAAGTGCTAGCAGAGGTCTGAAAAACCCCTACTGCTGACTGCATTTCTACAGCAACGATCTCTATATACWGGAAGGAGGGTAACACCACCTTGTTACTCAGCTTCACTGGTCCACGACAGCAATCTATAGAGATCAAGTACTCATGGTGATTCTTTAGGATCTGGCACTCTTAATCTGCTTTCTTTGCTCAGCTCTACCCAGTCACCTCAGCCTCCTTCCTTAGCTGGGGAATCACCACTGTACTATCTGCTGGGAGGGAAAAAAATAAAAATAAAAAAGTAATGCCCTCTGTTAGTCTGTCCCTGTCTTTGAACCTTTCTTCCAAGGTGATTTCTGCTTGCTTCCCCAAATGGAGTCCACAAGGCTCTTCCAGAGAGAAGAGACGGAGCAGACCAGAGGRGACAGAAGCCCTGCCTGACAGAGCAGTAGAGCTAATCTGAAGCAGCACAGAGTGAATCCGTGACCCAAGGAGTGTCAGTATCCAAGGGCAAGAGCAGAGAAAGCCAGACCTGACCAAATACTGTCAGTCCAGACTAGAAGCACTTCCTTCTATCATTGCCCCTTCCAACAAGAAGGCTGGAAACCCCATTTTCCTGGCATTGTCAACAAACAGGGAAGCACAGGAGTTAACCACAGAGAAACAAGCTCCAAATAAACCACTTTGCCCCTGTTGCTCCAGAAAGATGCCCACCAGCTGCAGGCAGAGTGAAGCACCAGAGAGGCTGGCAAGTAGAGGAGCTGTGCAAAGGACTTAGCTAAGGTGCAGGATATGTAGGGAAAGAAATGCTGGAGAAGCCAGGTCTAGGGGAAAAAAATGTGCAGGAGACAGTTGGCACTGGAGTATGATGTGGGTGGACAAATGCCTAARGAGATGTGAAAAAAGGCTCAGAAAGGTCTTGAGAAGCCAAGAGGAAAAGGAGGAAGAAAGACCTACAACAGAAGAAGCAAGAGACTGAAAGCAAAAGGTTACATGCACACCAGGGACAAGAGCTGCGAGACAGGTATTGGTCAAGAAGAGAAAAGGAGATGGATATTGATTGCCATCCTCACCCTAGCAGAAGTTCTGAAGTCCAAGGGATAAATTCAGTGACGCCTTCCTGACAGTGGAAAATTTATAACTCTAATTCTGTGCCAGGGCTGACTGTGACCATCTTAACTAAAGGCAAACTCCAGAGAAAATCCTATGGGGTCTGCCAAAACTGCAAGGCCATGCACAGCACAATCCGCTCTGCTGCCTTCTATGGGCACCCCAGTCCCAAGGCTCCCCAGGACACCCACCAGCCCAGGCTGGGTACTGCAGACTTCAAACCCTATCTCCAGAAGCTCTCCAGCTTGCTGCTTGCCAAGCACTGGAGAAAGATTCGGTCCCCACTGCTGGTCACAGAGACTTTTTAAGTAGTTTACTCTCCAGAGGCTYTTCCAAGTTAAAATCCTGAATCCCATTTTTCAAAATCTAGTTGTTTAGAGGCTTAAACTAGCAGCACGTATAAAAAGACAAAGAGATATTTGTGCGAACTGGTGCTGCTCCCACACTCCAGTCTCTCACTAAAACACCTTCAGGGCTATTATCCACACAGAGACATTTCTATCACATCACAAGAGACATGTGAGACAGTGAGGCATGCAGCCCTTCAGAAGAAGTCACATGCTCCAAATAAAAGGATCTTCACCCTTCTCCTAATGAGAATTTTACTCCTCTGTCCTTGGTCAAGATGTCATAACATCCAGGAGTTGTAAAGATGACTTTTTCATATGGTCTTGTCCACTGCCCTGGTACCTCTCCTAGGTAGACCCAGGAAACAGGCTGCCAGAGGACTTTTGCAGCCAGTCACACACACCAACATAAGCCAGGGCATCATCCTCACCCCAGCACATGTGTGCTCATCCACACACATGGGGATCAGCAATGGGGACATCCCTTCCTCACCCAAACTGTGGTGCTGGGGTAGGCAGCAAGGAAGAGGGGCTGACGAGGTTACTTACAAAGCTTGTGTCTGGTCTGTTTTACACCAGGTTGCAGCCTCCACATATTCCCACCTTCCCAAGAGAATTTCTCTTCAGCATAGTAAAGGTTTTCCTAAATTAAAGGTTAACAGCTTAGCAGATTCTTTGCTCCTGTACACTCCCCAGGTCTGAACTAGGTCACCTTTTTTCATGCAGACCTTCCTTCTAACCATCCTGGGACCAGCTGCAGGCTATTTGCTGTAGAAGAGCTGCAACTCTATTAACCATTCCTCACCTGAAGCAGCACCAGCCAGGTGTTACGATCACAGCAAGTTCRGCTGCATGCAGGTCTTCCCCCAAGGTCTGGGGTAGGAAGAATGTCCTCACACCAGCAGCTAGTCAATTTGTTAGTGGCTAATTGTCTTAGTTAATATTGCTATAATTAATTATGCAGTTAAAGATTTGCTGCTCAAGGTATTTTGCAGGTCTTAAACTCAAAATGATTTTTTTTATTGCCCTTTCAAGAGCCCTTTCCAGCTCCCACATACACCYTGCTCCTGCAGTCAGGGACATCGAAAAAAGGCAAAGTGACCATTTCCCACAGAGAAAGTGGCTCTCTTTTCCCAGGCAAAATATATTCCAGTGAATAAACACCACAGAATAAACACAATATACTCCAAAAGAGTTTTTGGTGTTCACTTCATTTCACTAACACATTTTGCAGCAGAATGGGAAGGTACCTGGAAGCAGGGATGTTCCCTGCATTTCAGGGAGCACATCATCCATTTTTCTAGTCAGACAGTCCCAAATGCAGCATTTCTCTCAGGTCTGGCACTAACAACATCATCTCCACTGGATAATGCTGCACTATACATGACAGGACAGAGCCAATCTTCACAAGGCAAGGTTAGTGTAAATAGGTCTGTTTCCATGAGCAAAACAACACTGATTTATGCCAGCCAAGGATAATGCCTTTATCCTTATCCATCTCCTGTTTTCCCAAACCTTCTGTATACATTGGCTAGAAGTCCCAGGCCCACATCAAGAGACCTTATAAAGAAGATACTGCATTAAGAGGCCTAGACCCACTTTCCTGAAGCACAGGACATGGATCATTATCAGATCTTTTATTACTTTGGGCAGTAGGACATGCACACAGCAAGAAAATGCCCATCTCCYAAACCAATCAACGTTTTGCTGTTAGCCCTTCCTCTAACAGCAGGAATCTATCCTCCACTAACAGGGAAAATGCTCAGAGTTTTGCACGAAGACAGCAGAGATGTGTTAAGGATTTTTTTCGGACTTCTTTCCAATTCCATTAGCTTCCATGGACATTAAAGCTTCAGACAAAGGCAGGGCCCTGCTTTTGTTTTGTTATCCTGTTTCATTTCAGAGGCATGGCCTTCTTACTATAAAAACCTCCCCAGAAAAAGTTACAGGGATGGGAGGCAGAGGGATATCCCATCCAAGCATTTGTGCTTGGATGCACAGGGCCAGCTTGCAAACCAGCCAAATTTAGACTTCATCCTTTTGCATCTGCTCCCTTGCTTGGGATTGTGTACATGTCACAGACACGACTCAGTCAATCTATTATAAATCACAATCATGCAAATCCCTTTCAAATATATCCATCMCTTGTGTGCTACTAATGACAATACAATAGTTTAAACTCAATTTATACTATGTCTGACTGTGCAAACGATCCTTCGAAATTAAACTTCCCATTGTAAACTTGCACAATCAAATGACCCACGCTAATGGCATTCCCTTGTCACTGGCTCTTTTTTTCCTCTTCCTTTTTTAAATAAAGAATGTAATTTCCAGATGAGTTGACTGGTAGAGATTGCAATTTCTCTAACACTATCTACGGAGAGTATCTGCATGTCTAGTTTTCACACAGGTGGAATTAGGTGACATGAATCCAGTGAACTTCAGGAGAAGGATTAATAGAAAATCTATTAACTTATTATTATATAATAGGAAATATTATTATAGGGAAGCTTCCCCCCCACACACAAACACAGAAACTGATCACTTTAAAGAACATACTATTAACACAGAAAAGGTCCAGCAAAGTCATCTCCTAAAGAGATGGTTGTGGTGGCCCAGTGTCATGTGCTGGCTTTAAGCACTAATCAGGTTTACAGGCAACATGCTTATGAATTTAAAAGTTACCCTCATTTACAGAGGAGCAAACTTCATTCTACCAGTAGGGAGCTTGGTAGATTGGCAGGAAACCCAGCAAGCACTGAAGCAGGCTTGACCCCTTTTAGAACTGAAGAAACGTTGAGTACAATCCTAGAGAAACACTGGTACCACCAAACCTACCATTCCAGTGGTGAGCTTTGGATCAGTTCACTTTCCAATGCAACAGAAACAACTGTAAAGTTGAGTTAGCACATTACGGGAGGCAGAGAAGAYACATAACTTCTTATGAAAAAAGGAGAAAAAAAAGTTTGGACTTGTTGGATGTCAGGTACATAGACATATCTATTAACTGAAAAGCAGTCTACAGAGCTATGTAATCAAGAGAAATCAGTCCTAAGGAGGGCAGTAACACCTTTCCTGATTACCTGTAATGACACGAAGCTATCACAGGCCTCAGATAAGCGCCAGATACTTTCTCTGTCCTGTGAGTTCGATTTGCGAAGACAGACAGGAGAGACCTGTCTTTAAAACCAAGAAGCAGGAACAACACACCTATTTTAGTGCTGCCAACTACGTATACAAAAGCCAATACTTCTGACCCCAAGAGTGGAAAGCTGTGATCCATAGGTCTTCAAGAATGATGAAAGACGCTTAAATTCATGAGACAAGTCAATTTTTCATGTATTATTATATATTCCCATCACTTTTCCATTTTTTTTTCTCTACACACTAGACAAATAAGGCAGGAATATACTTTTTAACATGTGTACTTTTATTTGAACATGTATATAAATTAAAAAGAAAAGTAAAATTAATCAGAGGATTACAGAAGCTCAGGCCTTAAGACTGACATCAAATTTTACAGGAATCTTAATAAATTTTCAGCTGATGTTTGCTTATTAATTATCTACATCCAGTCATTATAAAGATTGCGGCAGGATTTTAGCAGTGCACCAGGCAATGGCTTAAGGCAGAAACAAGTACCATACTGCTGAAGCTGTAGGGAGCATTTCACTCACATCAAATAAATTGCCCAAACTGGAATTTGACCAGGCTGCAAAATGTAACGCAGCTATCCTGACGTAAGGCACCCGAAGCTCATTAGTGAGCAAGAAGATTTGCCAGCACCTCAGCTACGTGTGTCATCTGAAAAGCAACAGTTTTGGCAGCACAGGGTCCCCATACCCCACGGCATTGCTTGCGAGCCGGTAATTGGTACTCCTTGCAGCGACAGTGAGCGTGGAAACCATTTCCTTCTGCTCCTCCAGTGCTTGATACATCACTCCCATGTAGTGTTTCAGGCTGGCACTGCCTCTATTACTATTCCGATTTACAAGCGTTTTGCCTTCGGTTTGCTTCTATGTAAAAATCAATGGTACAAGGCAAGAAAGAGTTGAGGAATAAATCTGCCGGTTCTCCCAAGTCTCCTGCCTAAAAGCCCAAGGGCACCAAACACATAGCCCAAGCTGATAGAGCTGCAAGCAAAATTTATAAGAAAAGTAGCCCTATAACCATGGACTTCAGGAGTCCGTCCATAAGGTGGCAAAGCCTCCGCTTGGGGAATCATTAAGGCTTATGAGTTACCAGGCAGCCCCTCAGGAAGCAAGAGCAGTCATACTGGCTTTCAGTTATAAACCTGCTTTTTAGCCTCTAAAATTGTGGCTCCAACTATCAAAAATTAAGTGCGCATATAAGCTTTTGCACAAATGAGACCTCACTCCCTGCTCGTGCACCACTGAAATCAACTCAAAATGAAACATTTTAACGCATGAGAGCAAAGTAAGAGCCCAAGCAGCTGCTTTGCAAACTACAGAAGAGATGCAAAATGCAAAATGCAAAAAAAAAAAAAAAAAAAAAAAAAGANAAAAAAAAAAAAAAAAAAAAAAAAAAAAAAAAAGAGTGACTGAGTGGTGAACTGCAGTCTATCTCAATACTGCTACAGTTTTAGCATTGATTTTTTAATGGCATACATCATTTTTCCCCTTGACCCTTGTCAATATTATAATATTGACACGACAACAAAGGGAAGTTGAGGCCTCCTGGAAAGAGTTTCTTTTTAAAGAGAAACTCAAAGGATAAACCAAATCAGTTGACTTTGATGCTATGGATGGAGGGACTGTAAAGGCTTTATGGAATCCCAGGGAGGCCAACAGGGATGCAAAGGCCTGGGCGCCTTTTTCAGGCTTCTCACAATTTGCAAAGTGCATCAAGATCCGTTTGTGAGATGCCAGCCTTAAGATGCACAGCCTTAACTCAGTTCTGAACACATAATAAATTCATCAGATAAATGCTAGACATTTGTTTTAGTAGCATTTCACTCTCTTAACCCCATTTCCCCTCTGAGTTTACCCTGAAACCCTATTTGACATGTAATTCACATTTTATATCGGGTGGGAAGAGACAACTTAGAACCTCTCTCACAACCATATCTCAAATATTGACCACGTTAGCATTTCAGCTGCAACAGCTCCAGTCTATTACTCAGAACTACCAGCTTTACTCTTGTTCATAGAAACACAGAATAGAAATGAACCAAAACAAAGTGGCTTGCCACCAGTTTGGATGTTAGTGTGGTGAATCAAGCCAGGCTCCTTTCCATGCGCACTAGAAACTAGGCCAGACTCCACATGTAGTCTGCACTGCATACCCAGAAGATTATGCAGCAGTTGCCTTTATCTAGCAAGGTTAATCGGGGTTATATATATTAAAATAAAAAAAAAAAAAAAAGGCACCAATACGCTAAAACAATGCAGACATTCATTCATATTGTATGTAAAAGCACTCCAGAAATACACAGTCACCAAACTTGGAAGCATCGGATTCCTTTTGCCCATATAGCACAGTGGCGGAAAGTACCATAAATATTCCCTTAGGGAACAAACTTCAGGTTTTGCTTGGAACAACGCTGTCCCTATCTTAAAATGGASTTATGGTCTCCAATAATTGCAGTAAGAGCATCACACACTTATATGCCATCATGCATCCAGAAGATCTTTTAAAACACACATACAAATGTTTTTCCTCCCCTCCTACTGCACTGCAGCAAAGCAATACAGCAGTTGTTTAATAGCACATAACCATTGCAGGACTATTCATGGAAGGGAAAATAATCTACAGGGGAGGGTGGATTTAAATAGGTGGAACGCAATTACCTAAATTGAAATTTGGTAGTTAATGACTTCACACTTACAAAAATTGCCACGTAGTCTTTAATGATCAAAGCTTCCATTTTGAGTCTCATTGAAAATACTTCCATAATCTAACGATCACGAAGTTCTGGCCTAGTAGAAAGTCAACAAGAAGATTAACAAGCTTTTAACTAAYGCCCCGCCCCTGCTTTTTGCTGAATTTTTAGGAAAAGCCAGGTGCTGCCCTGTGATAGCAACCCAGCCTGCCCCTACTCGGCATAGGAGAGCTGAAAAGCTAATTGTCCAATATTATAGGGATTTTAAAAGACTTCAGACTAAGAAGAAGGCAATAAACATACATATTATCGAGAAGACACAATCTGAGTTTCATAAAAGCACCTCTTACAAAAGAGACTTATTTCCAGGCCAGAATGAAGCCACAGTGTGCAGCCTGCAGCCAGGTCATGGAACAGTCCAATTTCTATAGGGCTATCAGCAGAAAAAAAAATGCACTGCCAAAGATTTATCCTGACCTACAAGAAATCTGGATGGGCCGAAGTGATCTCTCATTTGAAAAACCACAGAACTACTGCATTGATCATTTGAAGTAATAACCAGAAATAGAGGAGAGAGGCACAGAATCTTCTCCAATCAGTCTCTGCTTTTCAAATAATCTTCTAACTTCACATAGCTGAACTGAAATTGCAGCTTTGAAAGYCCTTTCAAAAGGCACCCAGCAATCTCACCACTGTCCTTTGCCATCTGTGTCACGTGCCACTGGCTCCAAAGTCATTCAACAGGTGACTGAACATGGCTTTTTCCTTCCTTCTATAGACCTCACTGGGAGGAGATCATTTTCAGAGCAGAATAGCATGCATATCTCAGGATTAAAATGAAGTAGCATTTAAACACCAAGATGAGCAAATAGATGTCAAACTCCTTGAATAACAGAACTCCAGTGTCCAAAAACTCCACACTGCACCTCACAGTGGAATGACTTCCAACTTTGAGCCTCCATCTCAGGTCTGGTCTATAGCTTTTGTCCCAGCTTTTGCATCAAGTTTGCTCATCAAAGCACAGACCATGAATGTATTACCCTAAGTCTCCACAAGACTCACAGGTCACAATTGCTACAGCCATACAGCTAATGAAAAAATTATTCATTATTCAAGATGAAGTTTCAATATTTTAAAGAACAGCTAGCAGAAAGCAATGCATAAGTCCTAAACTAGCAACAAGTTCTCAGTTATAACCTGTGCTTGAGACTTCASAACATTTCTGAGGGCTTCCAGACTGTAAAATAAGAAAGCAGATCTGAAACTATGCCTTGCTTCGGTTTTGAAATTAAAACAAAGCTCCAGATTCATCCGTCATCTAGGGTTACCTGCTGCTGCTGACAACAAGACTCACTCGGAATTTGGTTCTGAAAGCCAAAAATCTCTTAATAGTGCTCTACAAGTCTCTACCGTGTGCCTGCACGCTCACATTTAATCTAAAAGCCAGCACACCAAAACCATTTTAATTATCCTTATGGATAATACACAGCTACCTAAAACTGGAAAAAAAAAGGGGGGGGGGGGGAATGTAGCATCTCCCCCCTCCCAAAAATAAATAAATAAATAAACACATTTAATCTAAAAGCCAGCACACCAAAACCATTTTAATTATCCTTATGGATAATACACAGCTACCTAAAACTGGAAAAAAAAAAAGGGGGGGGGGGGAATGTAGCATCCTCCCCCTCCCAATAAATAAATAAATAAATAAATAAATGTGCCAGTAAATCTTCCCTTGTCTGCTTTTTATACCGAATCAGCTTAGAGAGCCCCGGGGAAGTTGCTTTCTAGAGGCCTCAGTACGAATTAATAGTGCAGGTAACTTGTTTGCGCTGTTGTGTGCAGGGGCCTCACTGCAATCAAGGCACCAAGAATAAGTAATGATTTATGTGTGTGGTTTGCTGACCTCCTTCAAAAGGGGGAGCAGTGCTAATGTGCTAACAATCTATCACTGAGGGTATGAGGCTCAGCATCAGATTTAGGTTAGATTCTTCAATTTACTCCTGACCAGAAATCAAGGTAAGGTATCCCCAGAACAATGATGCTTGTTTGCCAGGTAAGAGGTCACTTTGACATCTTTGCAGCTGAGGCCCAGGAAAAGTTTCCTTCGCGAAGGGAAAGCTGAAAGATGAAAACAGAGTCGAGCTCTGTCTCTTCCTGGTGCCCTCTACTCTCGGTGGAGGAATCACTTCTGTTTATGGTGACCTGACAACAAGCTTCCTAGATCAGTGGCCTCCCTTCTTTGTCCTAGGGCAATGGTGAAAGGGGAGAAGGGAAGAGGAAAGACAGGCTTGTTAAAATGCCTTTCCTCAGCCCTCTCTTCTACCCTCATCCACTGCTGTCTCCGTGATGATGGCTGACAGCAGCTCTCTCTGAAGTCCCTTCTTTCATAAGCAGACTCTTTTGATCATACATTGCAACAGCTGCGGTTCTGTTTAAATGCAAGTGAGGAGCAAAGTGGTTTGTTAAATATGTAGGAAACTTTATTCCTTACCTGTCAGGCGTGCTGCGAGGGCAGGGARCGGGGAGGGATGGGGCAGGGGGGAGTGAAAGGGGAGCAGGGAGAAGAGGCAGATTGCAAAGGATATGGATTGCAGACCATTTTGATGCACCAGTTCCGAGGGCTGGTAGTCTGCTTCAAGCAGAAGAACACGACCGGGGCCAAGTCAGGGTAGGGAACATCGGGATCAGGTGGCGAGTTGACTTCTTCATCCTCACCCAGATCTGGTGAGGACGGAGGCTGCTCCAGTGGCGTTTGCTGCTCTGAGATGCCCAGATCCATGGACTCCAGGGGGCAGATGGCAGAATTATGAGGGGGCTGAGGGCCCGAGTGCCACGTGGAGGGAGGCTGGGAGACGAACTCTGCCATGCCAGCCRCAAGTGAGAGCCCCTGGAGAAGAGGGGAGAAACACAACTCACATGAGGCATGAGCAACAAGGGTACAACACACTTCTGCTCTGTTAGTGATCTTGGAGCAGGGGAGAGTCACAGGACTGACAGCTCTGACAAATGTTTACCTGTGGCCAGACACTGCACCGAAGGAATTTCAAGCAGAACTTCACATTTTAGTACTAATGGGGCACTGTGGCTGTTTTCCCTGGGACTAAACAAGCAGGGGAAGTGGAACAGCAAGCTTTTCCCAGCATTTCTCTTTTCTGTCAATCTCTTTCTCTAACAGGACTCTCCTGGCTTGTCTTCCCCATGAAGAACAATTTAAGTGAGCTTTGTAGCCTCTGGGACAGCCTGGCTCCTGAGCACACTGCTGCGCCCTCTCAGCCGATCGTGCCACCTCCTTTGGAGCCGCCTCRAGCGCTGCCATGCAGAGCGATGTGGACCCAACCTGAAATACTGCAGCCACTCTGCCCTCCCCAACCCTTGCAGGACACAGTCCTGCCAAGCCCAGCTTCATCTCTGCTGCCTCAAGCATGCGCTCTCCTCCCTGGGGAAACCCTGTGTCGGCCTCACTCTGCACCGCTCGCAGAGTAGGCTCCATGAGAGTGAGACTGTGAATTTATGTCAAATCTGTACAGAAGCAGCTCTCACACAGAGCCATAATGCAAACTATAAGCAGGAATTAAACATTATGGGAGCATGTAGGGCTCCACAGTACCATGGAAGAACTGGGAAGGCATGTTGCAAAAGCTGTTCCACTAACAGGAAAGGTCAAATTGTGTAGCTGGGCATAGGAAAAGCAGAATAACAGACCCCACACTCAGCGATGCCATAGTATTGAAGAGCATTGTGCCTTTCTAAAAGAGCATCACGTTGCTGTTTGGGCACGCTTAATGGCGGCCTTGCTCCTGGAAAACACAAAGCCAAACGTTCTCCATTTGCACGGTGGAATTGGGAAAGGCTTGTCAAAGCAATGGTTTGGAGGAGGGTGACAGTGGCACTATTAAGAAAAAGATCCTGCCGGAGGACTGCCTGATCACGACCTGATGGATGCTTTCTGCCCTTCATCCCATTGTCAAACCTACTTTCCGGAATACACATGCAAGTACACGTTTAAAAGTAGCACAAGAGCTTTCAAGCGCACATCAGTCTAGAAAGAGCAGATCATCAGCAGCAAAAGACTTTATCAGTCACCATGAACCACAGTATTGAGCTTATCTCCTCACAGTTCTCTGCCCTTGCTCTTCAACTCTAGGTTATCCTTCCAGACTCTCAGCTCAGCCCCCTTTGCCCTAGGAACATGCAGCTCACACAGGGCTCTGCTGAGCCTGCCCTGCCCTGGCATGCTGCACCCTTGATGTTTCAGTCCACAACATCTTTCATATCTGCACAGCCAGATCCATGCTCTCCAGTGCTCTCCATGACACTCATTTATTACTTCCAGCCAAATATTTCACCTTGCACTGCAGTCCCCCCATTATTTGCAGCCAAGACCCTGCAAGCTCTACTTATCCACCTCACTTTCAGCCCCTACTTTCCAACAGATGCTTTCATCCAAATCCTTGTTCTTCGAGGCCTGGTATGTGTCAAAAAAAAAAAAAAAAAAAAAAAAAAAAAAAGTAGCAAATGCAAAGGTTTAGAAAGCAGACATAATGTCCCTTAGGGAAGAGCACTGAGACTCTTTGAATTCATTACCCCAAAGGCCGGCAGCTACTGGAGAGAAAAATATATTGTATCTCCTGACTGGCTTTGAGATGCTGTTATTATTTTTAACCTCAGGTTCGAAAGAGAGAGCCTATCCTTCCCATCACACAGCACTTCTATTTTCACTTTCACCAGGCTTTTAACTCTGAGCACCCACATAACTYCTCACACCACCCTTTTCCTTCCCAGCTCCTTCCCTGTCTGAGCTGGCTCCCTCGCAGCCTATTAACATGCTGCGGCTGAGCCCAGCGTTGTTCCCATTAACAACACAGAGGAGAAAGGTTAGCAGGGACAGCCAGGAGCAATGACTTATTGTGGTGCTCAGAGCATCYACGCTGAGGAGGGGCATGACAATTCCAAAATGCGATGTACAGAGCTTCATAATTAACAATACAATAGAACAAAGGAATAGAAGAAACAACCTCATTATCATTTCCCTGCTTTCTCTCCAAGTAAATATTCATGGCCTCCTCTCCATCTTTCCACTGTCACATGCAGCGGGGACTTAGGGATACAGCTCTGCTCATGGCATCTCTGTGGGCAAGCCCATGTCTAGGAGAGAGGGCTGGTGGGGACGAAACGGTCTGGCAGTTCAGCACAAATCAAACACACATGCACAGATCAGGTACTGCCAGCATCACAAAAAGTTTATCTGCTCCAATTTGTACAGCTTGGAGTGATTCATTAGAGGTTATACGAATGCAGAGCCAGATGAATCCCTTTGGGAGTCCCCAACCTAACACAGTCCTTGAATGACAGCTGCCCATTGCAGAGCCAAGTGATACCTCTTTCCTTGTTCAGGCTAAATCCKGCACCCAAAGCCATCCCAGCGTCTGAGATCACAGCATGTTTCCTACTTTAAGGAGTGTTAATATTTTGTATCAAAAGATGGACAGGGGATATCCTGGAAGGACAGTGGGGCACTTCCAAGTTTTTTAGGTAAAGATAGTCCTACTGTCTCAGCCTTACAAAGGGAGTTTGCAACTTCCTGCTAAAATAGATTCAGGATCTTCACCAATTTCAGGTCAGATGCAGAGGTTGAAATCAGATAATCCTGCAATTTTGGCCATGATGCAACTCATRTAACACCAATGTTTGCTCTGAGATTGTAATTCCTTGCATTTCTCTACTGCAGCATTGTAGTGGCTGGAGTGAGCCCACTACACTGTTCTCACTCAGGAAAGGCCATATTTAAATCAAAATCACAAAGTCAAATGAGTTTGGCATAGGCACACATACACAATACACATAAAAAATGTGTATCAAAGAAGAGGGTTCATATCTGGTTAAGCGACAGTACTGGGAAGATCAGACAGGATCGGAAGGCTCCAGAAGCTGCCTTGGGGCTCATTCTAATCTCCTTTTTCTGCAAATGCTGTTCTGCTGTGACAAGGACAATAAAAGAGGACTATTAAATAGTCATAGAGATGGCCAGACGCAGATTCTTCCTACTCAGGCCAAATAAATGTCATCCTTTGCTCAGGCAAGGCTAGCCCCAGCTGGYGGTGGCAGGCCAGACCCCACAACACAAAACAAGGTCTCCTCAAAGAGATGTGCCTTCCAAAAATACTCTCAGTAACACAGTAAACTTGAAGCCCCTCCACCAGCTTCATTATCTGCTTTTGCTACCACATTCCTCTAGGGAGGGAATTTCACATCTCCTGWTATATTCACTGGTGTTGCAAAACCCTGCTGCTGTCCCAGGAAGGTGCTGGTGCAGCAGAGCACATACTGGGGCAGTATGTCCTGACAGGTTGGGCTGTTGGGCAGGTAGCCCTGGCCAAGAGGCACAGCTGGCTCTGCAGGGCAGCCAGAGCCTCTGCTGCCTCGTCCCCTTTTCCAAAGCCTCTGTTCTGTGACATGCCACTGACACTGAGGGACAGCCTGGCAGATACCCTTGTTCTTCCCACCTTTTTTGGCCAAATGCCCCCTCACCCTGAAAACATTTCTCTGCAAAATCCAGCATTACTGCCAGACAAGCGATGCTGCACAGGCTGCACTTTCATCCCCTGGGAAGGGAATGTATTTGTGGTCTGACAGGGTTTCTTGCTTCTCTCTACACAGCCAGCACCAAAGCTCTGCTGGTAGCCAGGTCTCAAGTCCTCTTCCCACTGTCCTTCCCCAAGGGCCACTTAAAACTGCAGCCATCTCACTAGACTGTGAGCTGCACACACCTGCACACCCCATGCTCTCCCACAGACACACGAGCCAGCAGAGAGCTCATTAGCTGGCCATGTGCTGGAGATGCTGCTGGCCCTTGCCTCGGCCCTTCCTCCCTTCAGAGAAAGCACCAGGGCCCGCCRTTCGAAGGCCAGAGGATGGATTTTGCAATTCCTCCAGGAAAGGAGGAGAAAAGCTGGTCTGAAAGGGAAGATGTAGGCTTAATGAGCAAAAGAGAGCGTTTGGGCAAAAAAAAGGAGAAATGTCAGGATTCAGGGGAAGTGCTTCTGCTTGGGGGTGTCTGTCTCCAATAGCTGACATCACTCCCTAGCACTCAGCACGCAGGAATGTGTCTGCTGAAACACGCACATCTCCTGCAGGCCCTGAGATCTCGCTTGGTAGCACCACGTCTGGCCAACCCTATCTCAAACAACCAAAATGCTGTGGGAGAGCAAGCCTGCAATGTCCCACATGTGATACTCATCTGCCACAGCTGCCCTTCCAGCTCCACACTGCCCCTCTTCTGCCCCAGGGTTTTGGAGGGCCTTTGGATGGGCCTTGGAGGGCTGTGCACSAGGAAGGCTGATGGGTGAAACCAGACCCCTGTACTGCTCATCTGGMTCTGTCCTCAAAACCTGAAGGGTGCAGACAGGATAGTGTTGTGTTGACTACTATGCTCTCACTGTGGAAGGGGCCTTTTCCTGCCAGAGAGGAGAGGTAAATACCAGAGAAAGGTCCCCAGAGCACAGGAGGTTTGAATGCCTCTGCCCCCCATGCTAGAGCAGATTCAGCCAGAGGCCAGCTTCTCTAGGGTAGAAACACCTTTCCCTTTTCCAGAGTTTTCCACAGTCAACTTTCACCTTAGCTCTGTATCACTCCCTGCCCACGCTGCTCCAGGSTTATCCCTTTCCCCACAAACTGCTCACACAAGGAACCCTATATCCTGAGGCTTAGAGGAAAGTGCAGAGTGCATTTCTTGTAAGAATAGCTTTTACGTTTCTATAGCACCTTTCATCCTGAGGGGACATAAGTTCTTTACAGACCATCTATCACAATTATTTACCTGTTACTCAAAAGCAGCAGGAAATTCAACAGCCACTCTATCGTGCTAACACTGTGCAACACTCTTGTAGAAGTGGGACAAAAATGACATTCRTCTGCTGGGGGGCAAAGCATCGCTGTAAATTAGAGGAATATTTGTGGTGTGGTGTATTTTTTAACAGATGCATGTGCCTCATCTCCTAATGTCCCTCTGAAAGTTCAGGGGTATCTTGGGGCATCACTCTTGAGGCTGGCTTCACGCAAAAAGGGGCTTGTTGAAGGATGTCTCTGACTGGGTGGTATATTTATGAATGTGTGTGGGTGGATCCATTTGGTAGCTGTGTGTGCGTGTGTGCCTCTTGGGGTGGTCTGTTGTACATGATTGCGAGCCCATGTTTGTTTGTTGCTATAAATGGTAAGCACTGGTTGTGTGTTATCTTTGATGCATGCGTCTGACTGTGGGGATGCGTTAGTCATACAGGTTTCACATTTTGAGCGTTTGCAACTGTACAATATAATTAGTTGTAGGCAGCTCCCTCCGTGTTTATGTTCATCTGGGGTCTCCGTGTTCCTCTGCATGTTCATGTAGGTCAGTGCCTGTTCTCATCTGCCCACATGTGTGTGGAGGTGTGCACCTGCCTGCATATGAATGTGTGTAAAGCATAAGGTCACTTCTATTGGCAACTAGCCCGCATGCAGCTAATGATACCCCAATACTCTTTGTGATTTGAGAGAGGAGCTTTTACATCCCTTCCATGTTCACAGCACTTCTCACTGCACCTTCTAATGCAATGGGTATGGCAGAGCTCAGAATTGCTTCAATCTGTGCCTGGACTGACTGCCTACCGGTGCACGAGCACCCCAGGTATGCCCTGAACACCTCATCCATGGCCTAGGCCGGGACCCAGCATTTTCCGCGTGCTCCACATGTTTAAATATCTGCTAATTTGGGCCACATGGCTGGGTAGTTGCCAAATTGGGCAGAGGCTCCGYGGGGAGGTCTCTGGGGTAGTGAGTAGGAGGGGAGGAGAGGTGGTCAYCTTGCCCTAGTAGCACAGATGTCAACCCCGCAGCTGTGGGAAGAGCAAGCCCCAGTCTCCTGGATTCCCTCTGATGCTCATTGTCCCAGCAGATTCCAGCCACTCTGCATCCCGTTTTCATGGCTGGAGGAGCCCAGGCCCTGATGCAGCTGGAGGAGCATCAGGCCCTGATGCAGCAAAATGGAGAAAAGGCAAATGATGAGCGAAGGCACAGGACCAACAGTCACTTGGGGCTGAGGAGGTGTGTAGGGGAAGGAAAGTCTCCTGAAGGAATATTTCTACCCTACCTTAAGTATATAGGGTATTTGAGAACTATGAGACTCAATATTGAAGACCTTAGTGTCATTCTGTTTCTCCTCAGACAACAGATAGTTGTTTTCAACAAAGTGTTCTAGTTTTTAGTGCTCCAAATAAACAGGCACCCCAAAATCTCCTTTTGGAGATTACTCCCCACTCTGATGGCCCTAYCTATAGGAAAGTTCTGCCCCACAGTCAGTATTTTCCTTTCCAATGTGCCCCTCCTTTTTCCCTGTAATCCTTCTTGCCCAATGCCATTCTCAGTAATTCTTCCCCCTCTGAAAACTATTGATGCTTTTCACATGAGTGTATTCTCATCATGTCCTTTCACTTAAACCACCACTTAGCCAAGCTACACATATTTAGCACTTAATCCTTGCTCATAAATTAATCTTTTTAGCCCTCTGGCCGTTTTGTGTAGCTCCTTGCTAAAAACGGCTCTCAACTACCGATACTGCTCAGATAATGATGTGCCAAGAGCCAAGCGCAGGATCCCAGGAGGGCTCGCCCCTCAGCCCGCCACGGAGGCGGGCTGCAGTCATGATGTCTCTGTCGCTCTCCTCGTCACACCGCAAGCCCATGTCTGATATGCCATCTACTGTCACACCTCGGTCTCGTTGTGCCTTTTTCCCCAGCCCTCCCTCCCCATGCCGGGAACCTCTGCTTTCCTTCCACGGGCGCTCAGATTTCTCTGCCCCCAGATGCATTAGCTTGCRTTTTTCCAAGAGGAATCCCATTATGCTATTTTCTCCCCATGTTTCTACCTCACTGTTTCTCTCCCTGTTATTTTCTGTGTCCTCATTGGCAGGCACRAACATGGTATATTATCATCAAGGTCATTAATGTGCTGCTTAGTATCTCTTTCAACGGTCAATGAAGGTGTTAACTGAGACAGGTCTGATAAGGATGATGAAGAAGATGCTCTCCTAGGCTCCCAGGAGTGGAGGCCTTGGAGCTGTCGTCACACCCCCGGGACGCAAGCCAGCATACRAAGCACTTGCAGGGGAGGCCGAGAGCCCGCTTCCTATCACCTCTGCCCTCCGTTTTTCTGCCTCGCAGAGCAGCCCATGCAGGGGGAACTGAAGCTGCCACTCCTGCCTGCTTGGAGGGCAGAAGGCACCGGGTGCCGTGGCCACCCCTGCTGTGCCTGCGCTGACAGTAAATAGAAAATGGCAGTTCCCAGGGATGCTGCCAGGCTGGTCGTTTCCATCTGGGCTACGCCAGAAGCGAGAAGCTCTGCCTTTTTGCCTGCCCCTCCTGGAGGAACGGCTGCAATAGATGCATCTCCTCACAGCACCGCAACTGCCTCTGCTCCTCCAAGGGCTCTGCAGCCCCCTCGAGTCCCCCTTCACCTCGCACAGACAAAAGGGACCAGCTCTCCCTATCCCCTAGCCTATCTTCCCTCCCTATCCCTCTTCCCTTCCATCTTCCCATGGGGAGCTGAGATAGCGGGGCTAGGCCTGCAGGTCCTGCACAGGCCCCAGCCCTCCTCCCTCCATATGACCAACCTCTCTGCCCCTTTTGTCCCACTGCTCACGCCTAGCTTGTCCCAGCAGTACTCAGGACCTGTGGCAAAGAGCAGGGCTGCAAGAAGTGGTGGTTGTCAATGGTGCGGAGTCCAGCTGGAGGCCTGTACTTAGTGGTGTCCCCCAGGGATCAGTTCTAGGTCCGGTCCTGTTCAACTTATTCATTAACGACCTGGATGAAGGGCTGGAGTGCTCCCTCAGCAAGTTTGCTGACGATACCAAACTGGGTGGAGTAGCTGATAGCCCTGAGGGCTGTGCTGCCATCCAGAGGGACCTGGACAGACTGGAGGACTGGGCRGCGAGAAACCTCATGAGGTTCAACAGGGGCAAGTGCAGGGTCCTGCACTTGGGGAGGAATAACCCTGGACACCAGTACARATTAGGGGTGGACCTGCTGGAGAGCAGTCCCGCAGAGAGGGACCTGGGTGTCATGGTGGACAACAAGTTGACCATGAGGCAGCAGTGTGCCCTGGTGGCCAAGGCGGCCAACGGGATCCTGGAGCGCATTAAGAAAAGCGTCTCCAGCAGGTCGAGGGAAGTGATCATCCCCCTCTACTCAGCCCTGGTGAGGCCACATCTGGAGTACTGCATCCAGTTCTGGGCTCCCCAGTACAAGAGGGATGTGGAGCTGCTGGAGAGAGTCCAGCGCAGGGCTACGAGGATGATCAGGGGCCTGGAACATCTGCCCTGTGAGCAAAGGCTGAGAGAGCTGGGCCTGTTCAGCCTGGAGAAGAGGAGGCTGAGGGGGGACCTGATCAGCGTGTATAAATACCTCAAGGGAGGCAGTGAGGAGGAGGGGGGCGGCCTCTTTTCAGTGGTGGACAGGGATAGGACTAGAGGAAATGGCTTCAAACTGAAGCATCGGAAGTTCCACAGGAACTTAAGGAAGCATTTCTTCACTGTGAGGGTGACAAAGCACTGGAACAGGCTGCCCAGAGAGGTTGTGGAGTCTCCTTCTTTGGAGATCTTTAAAAGCCGCTTGGATGCAGCCCTGTGCCACGTGCTCTAGCTGACCCTGCATGAGCAGGGGGGTTAGACTCGATGACCTCTGAGGTCCCTTCCAACCTTCGGCATTCTATGATTCTATGATTCTATTCTAAGTGATGGCACCAAGACATCACCTCCTCCCCAGCACAGTGCAGCTCACAGCTCAACCTCCTACCCTTATAAACATGCCCTCACTTCATCCCAACTTATGTCCCTACTCACTTCTGGAGACGAAATTCTCTGTTAAGAATTTCTGGAATTCTCTAGAAATTCTGTGGAAAGGGAAGTGGGGAAAAAAAAAATCAAGAGAGGAAGGAACAACACATTTAAAGAAAATACAGTGCTCCATGATTGGGGGGGCATCAAGAGTCAGCTGTATCTTTCACCAGTCTCTCCTCTCCCTGTGTATGATTGCCCATCCTCCAGATCCCCTTCCTCCAAAGGAGATGCTCTGCATAAATACAGATGCACATTTAGAGCAAACTGTCAAAATCAAAGACAAGAACAGAACTGAAGCTGTGTGGTGTTTTGATGCCCCAGGCTCTGCCTATGGAAAGGAGAAGGAATACAGGAGAGAAATGCAGCTATGAAGATGGACTAGGGAAACATCTAGAAGTACAGTGGAGACAACGCTGATATCTTTTCTGCAAAGATCTTATAGGCTGTTAAATCTCAGGTCAGCAGGCAGATGAGGACCTTGTGATGGCTCTCTGCATGCTACAGGACTTGATTACTGAGGCTTCTACCAATTTATGTAAGTCTGAAAACCTCCCTTCCCACCACTACCACCCCCCAAAAATACATATATATATATTTCAAGTAAAAAATCTGATAATTGCTTACGTACAAATCACTAAAATCAGCACAGGCACACTTCAAGCAACTGCCACATATGAATGTGGGTCCCATATGACCCCAAAGTCCAATCACTCATTACTGTGAAGTAAGAAACTCAACCCCAGGAAGTCCACAAAACATCCACTGCATCACATTCCCTTCTGCCACTGCCCCTACTGGCAAACTTCCCTTTTCAGTAGTAGCTCTAAAGGCAAAAAATCACGCCAAAGGAGGACAAGCCATTGTAGGTATTGCCTGTGCCCAAGAGCCTGCTCTGGGACGTGATGTGGCACCATGCACACACAGCAGCAGGGGAAGCAGATCCCATCAATCCCTGCCAGCCCAACCGGTAGGAAAAATCCACCCCTGACCTCAGGCCTGGCAAGAAATTCAATCCAGCCTGTGAGCAAGGCATAATAAAGCAACACCTGAGAAATGCTTGAGAGCAGTAAGCTCACCGATGCTTTCTAACTACAGCCAAACTCTGACACTTCAGGGAGGAAAGAGAAACCTTCCCCCTCCAATGATCATGCCACACAAATACCCAACATCCACATCATGGCAGCAAATTCCCTGACACCTGTAGCTTCATCAGCTACTAAGAGCACAGGCCACCAGCTCCTCTCCGTCCCATTCAAGCACCAAGCCGTGACTCCAAGCTCCAGTGGCAATGATTTCACAAGGAAATACCACTTTCTGGTCCTCCATGGACACTCCCAGGACAATCACATCAGGCAGGACGTGATGGAGGAGGACATTGGCGTCTGCACTGCAGTCAGCAATTAGAAGCACAGACCAGGATTTTTTTTTCTTCTTTTTTAAACACACATCCCTCTTTGATAAGTCTTTCCTTTCGGGGGCATCCCTCTCCTCCTGCCATGCCGCACAGGGATGGAGCTGCTGCCCTGCACTCGGCATGAAGCTGTATCTAGAGGTCCTAGGAAGCACGAGCTCCCGCAGAGCGCGCAAGCGAGCGGTGCTGCCCTGCAAGAGCCCGCAGCGAGCCCGCTCGCCCACACGTTTGAGACACTGCTTTAGACCTGCAAAGCCCATCCCAACCAAGCCTGGCTTAGCTAAGACATCGCCTCTGTGCCCTGCTACTCCAGCAGCACACCCCTCCGGTCTAAGGCAAGCAGTGAAAGCATCTCCTGAGATCTCCTTCCTGTAATTAGTCCCTAATACACGGGGCTGATTGCTCTGCAGGGCACACCGCAGTGCCTCAGCCACGGTGGGCTGAAGAGTACGGGGAAAGCAAGGAGTTTATTACCAAGTTAGTGGCTTGATTTGTATAGTCTGAGTTATAATTAGAGGACTTAAATATATTTTGCACCAGCATAAGGCATTTTTCAAAGCTCCATGCAATTTGCAAGAGTTTTAAGGTATGCATTTCAGATACAGCTGAATAAACTGAATTAGCTGACTGTATTAGATTATCATAAACAACTACTTTAGGTCACTATAAACAACTGTTCACCTTTGCATTGCTGTTAAGAAGCCTTTAATATATGGTAACAGCTTGGAGGGCTGTAGTTCTTAAACATTCTTAAAGTGACCCCTAAATTATTGCATCTTTGAGACTGAAAAACATACAGCTAAGCAGTGGATATATTTCATATTTCAGATTTACCCGCAGCACTTGATTTCCAAGCCCATCCATGGACCCAGCAATTTTAGGGATGCTCTGTGCAAATGCAGCTGCTTACCTGCTTGGTTGAATTTACAGGATTAGCACTTTGATTTGATAAAAGACCCATTTACTTTAAATCAGTGGCCAGCTCTTTTAAAGAACTCTATCATTTTGTCTGCCTTTCATGAGTTTTCAGCTGCAGATATTTGTTCCAAGAAAAGAAAAAAAAAAGAGAGTAAAAACTGATTTGAACATTTTTCCCAGAAGAAAGCTGGTGTATTGCTTCTTTGAAGCAGCGACTGGAATTCCAAGCTTTTCCTAAAAGCAGAGGTGGAAAGGGCTCAGCCTACACCTTCCACAATGTCTGCATGGCCTCATTTGCTATGGATGGGATGGGGCAGGGATGCAACAGTAGGTAGGGCTGTAGGTTAGAGCCCATTTGCACTGGGCATACACACATGAGCTCTCTGAAACTAGATCAGGGAGCAAAAACTGCAGCCAGGTGTGAAATAGGTTGGTTAAGGGAGGAATGGAAGGAGCCTGGGTCTAGAACAGGAGCAGGAGCTGCAGCCTGGGATATGGACGCATTAGCAGAGCTTCAAGGAGGCCCAGGCACAGAGGACAAGCGCAGGAGTTGCGGGGRATATGGACAAGCCTGGGGGGCGCAGATCTCCCAGGGAAGCTGGCCCAGTATCATGTGTGTACCCCAGGCCCCGGGCAGCCCACTTGGTCTTCCCATAGCACAGTCGAGCCCCCATCACCTACCCAGAAACCCAGGCAAGCAGAGGCAAGCGACGAGCATCCCCCTCAGGTCCCGCTCCCTGGGACCGCATGGGCTCTGTTCCCACCAGCTTCCCTGCCCATCAGTGACAAGGAGTGATGTGAGAGCAAACATGACGCAGGTTGGCATAACCCCCCCTTCACCCTGGCACCACCAGAGCAATCCTGGCTTCACAAGGCAAACCTTCTGGACACTGGCAGCTTAAAGCTCCCTCCTAGCCCCCATCAGTCTCCATTGGGATATTCACCATGGGATCTCCTGGCAGGACAYGTACGCACCTACTTGTGCGCTGAGCTGGCCAATGCTTTGACACACGTATCCCAGTGAGATCTGCAGGAAAACTACTTGTCCCAGCCTTTCCTGGACAAATCCTGTGCCCTCTCCCAGCCAGCCTGGCACAAAGKTCCTTCCCAGCTCAGAGCAGTGCATGAGTGGCAAGGTGTAATGCCCCATCCAGTACATACCTGCCCACCGGGAAAGGGATCGTGCTACCAGACCTTCACAAATGGATAGGCACCGCTGTTGCTCTTGCGAAGCTACCAGCACACATTTGATGCCAGCGTCATGAAACCATTATGTTACTTAACAGAGAGAGAAAAAACAGCCCCTCAGTCCAGCAGCGCAAGCCCTTCCAGCCTCTGTGAGACCGTCTCTTGCCAGAGGCTGCGCATCAGCCGAGACCCGAGGGATGGGGCAGCGCTAGGTGGGGAAGGGATGCTGAGGGGACTCCGAAGGGATCCTTAAAATACAAGCGGGAAGGAATACAAGCTCTTGTATTCCCTACCCTTGAATGCCTTGAATTAGAAGTTTCTTTGCAGGTGGGATGCTGAAAGGGTTATGAGCTTGCCTACTCCTTTCCATTGACAGAGAAGTTTACATGATGGAGCGCAAACACTGGGAGGTCAGCAGACCCTTTCCTTCTTTTGAGATAATAAATCCTTCATCACCAGCCCAAATTTAAGAGCAATAGCTCTGCAATCGCACACAGAAACAACTGACAATTAACATAGCAGTCTACCAAGCAACAGAGATACAGAGCCACTAGCAACACTCAGATCAATGAGAAAAACGCTYGCTATTAGCAGGGAGAAAAAGCAGAGCAAGTTCTGCTTTTTGATGATTTCCATTTTTTCTTTGTAATAATTTGCAGGGAAATGATGCATTTTTTTTCCAGAGCCCTGGTACTTTTCACACAGCTGCTGTTACCAAGAAGCAAAAGGTACCCATGAAGAGTGTTTCAAAACCCACAGCACTGGCAAAAAATATGCCAGATAACTGTCAGTCAGCTCTGTCTAATATTATTTCTGGTTCTCTTCTGTTTTCTCTTCCTTTTCACCCCATACTCCAGTCAACAGCTTCCACTAATGTACAGAACATAATGCATTTAGTATATTAAAGTACATCCTATTCCCTGTCCCTTTTTAGACTGTTTGGATGTTGCAGACACAATTCAAATGCAACAATCATCATAAAGAATCTGAGAACAGGCAATTTATAAAAGCCCAGTCCAAAAGCCAACATGTTTTTTTTTCCTTGTTTTGCAATGAAAAAAAAATACCCCAAACCCAAGAAGCCCCTGAACAGTGAGAAGGTTTTAAGAAAAGTTAAATATATACAAGTCTCAGAGTTACCTCTCCAGGGAGGAGATTTTGTCACCCTCCCCATTTCCCACCCTCTTCCCCATCATAGCAATACAAACTAACCAGGTATATGTTTTATATTCAGTTGAAATATTCACATTACTTATATCATTTATAATCCGGCATAAGAGACAGTGAATATGTGAGACAAACACATTCCCTCCTGCAGTTCCCCTTGTACGTGAATTACTGGGCACACATCCRTTCCCTTTTCACCACCACCCCTTCCCAAAACAAACACCAAAATCAATTATTGCTACTTGTTGGGTAAACAGAGGCAGTCTCGCATATATTGGCACCAAACACGGATATACACGTACAGATAGATGTACATGCACAGAAAAACAACTTTCCTATGTGGAAAGACCGAATTGTTGCATTACAGACATGTCTACCCTAAGCTTTTACTTCTACCAGAGAGGAAACAGGTATGAAAGAAAACAGGAATGATGCAGGTACATGGGTGGGCACAAGTTTTCTATTTGAAGGAAAGCAAATCAAGTGAAACAAGACAGACACAAGGTTAGCCAGGTGTGCATGCTTCTCACCTACCTTTGCATGGAAAAGGAATCTCCAAGGGAGAAGTGTCCAAGTCAGAGAAGCAAAATAAAATAATAATGAAGAAGGTTTGAAAAATTCCCAGTCAAGAAAAAACAAAAATTAAAAAGACCACCACCCCCCCACTTTCCACACAGACACACTCACACACAGATACACACACCTCAGCACCCAGGGAAAAAAAAAAGAAAAAGGAGGAAAAAGATCAGGATCAGCTGAGTGACTGGGAGCAAAGAACCTGCAGGCAAGAATCAGGGAGTTGTGTTAGATCCGAAGCTGCAAGTACTGAGCGTGTGCAGGAAGGAGATGGTTTAAAAGGAAAATACATGTTAAGAAATTGTCTGTTCAGGCTGAAGTCTGAAGCTTTGGAGTCAGGGAAAAAAAAAAATAAATAAAAGACCTCTTCCTTTGAGGAAGGATCCGGGGGTCTGTGTGTGTGTATGTGTGTGTGTTTTTTTCCAGGCAGGCGATGTTAAGAAGTGACAGAAGCTTCGTTCCAAAAAGACCAGAGGGTCAAAATAATCAAGGAGCGCTGGAAGGTGCTGGAGGGGTGGGTGGGGGCAAGTTGAGCTATTCCATGGTGGGAACGCGAGGAGGACGGTTGGTGTGTGGTTTCTATCTGTCTGGCTCGCTCTCTGTCTGTGTCTTATGGTATGTTCACCAAAGGCTTATGGAGTGAACGGCACAGAGCGAGAGAGAGAGAGAATAACTGTACAGGCAGAGAGGGAGAGAGAAATGCTGTCCTTACAGTGACACCAAATGTCTTTAGGGGAAACCTACAATTAGAGTCACATAAGGTAGGAATTTTAGAAACATCAGGGGAAAAAGAGAAATCTTCCTTATAGGCACACACACACAATGGGGTCTCAGGACAATTGATCTCCCCCTGCCTTCAGCCCTCTCCTCCTCTCCTTTCTGATAAACACCAGTCTGCTTTTCCTGGACCCTGTGGGTGTATGTCACTGCACAGGTCACAAACCAAGCAGGTTAGGAAAGGACTGCTCCCTTAGGAAGCTCTAAAAACACCTAGCAACCCCCCAAAGTCCCTCCCTCACAATCAGTCCCTCCTCTCCCCCCATCCTACTCCCAAAACTGTTACGGGAACTTTGGGGGTGGGAACAACTCGCTGCAAATTAATTCTCTACTGCAATTTATGAAGCTGGGAGGAAATTAGAGAGATGGAAAATACACAGGAATACTGTCATCAGAAGGGCAAAAACGGACTCCTGCAGACCGGCTCTGCAGAAGGAACCGTCCTGAAGAAGATCCAGCCCAGCATCAATCTCCTCACATCCTTCCCACTCCAGAGCAGAGCAGCCTGGCTCCCTCCAATGCAGGCCCCTCATCCTTGGAGCACCAACATTCAGTTTTACCAACTAAGCTAGGTCGGGTACTAAATTAAATGTGATACACAAACAGGATCAGGGAGGTTTTGTCTCAAGCCATTGTGGTCCTCAAGCATTTTCACGGGTTTTCTTTGATCAAACCAATAAAACCCCAGATATTAGGAGAGATGGACATATTCTTGCCACATGCTTCTTCTGTGTGCCTATATTTGTAAATAAGCTGTTGAGAAATCCCCCACTACCAGCTCAATGAACTGAAACCCCCCAGGCTTCACCCCAGAAGCTTCTCTGTCCCCTTGCAGGGTTACCCAAATCTTTCTCCAGCTCTTTTGCCACCAAGATGAAGTCTGTGTCTGCTGTCTCTGACCTTGTGTTCACAGCTAGAATGGTTGGCTCAGGGTAGTTAAAACATCTGACCTAAAAATGGCTGGGAAAGCAAACATTTTCATCTTTCTGTGAAACAGGCACTCTGATGGGACCTTCCTYTGTGGGATGGAAATGAAGCAAGTTCATCTCCTGGCAAAAACAGAAAATTGCTCCTTTTACCTCAAGATAGTTCATCTACAGCGAGCAGCTTAATGACCCTCTTGGATAAAAAGCCCTTCCTCACACAAGCCTTTCCCTTCACAGCATCTAATTATATTGCAAACCCACATAGACCCACGAGCTGGAAGAGATTCTGTTCTAGGCTAAATCCTCGTAGCTGGCCAAACMTCTTCTTGCTAGAGGTTAGAGCCTGTTTATATTGAAATCATGCAGGACACTACTACTAGATTCCTTCAGTACCGGGGATGGTTGTAGTTATTTTGAATCTACCTTTATTCCGTAGTTAGAAGGCTCCCTTTTAAGAGCAGAGAGTAAATGTCATGATCCATAAGCATCAGGAAGCACCTCAAAGCACAGCCATGATTTGTGACACCCCATCTGCAACTTCTAATGTGACAGGGCTCTGGCCCTGACCCACGTCAGAGCTTTGGGGTGATTCGAGAGCCACGTAATTGCCCTGGAAGCTGCCTGAGCCAGACGCCTAAGCAGATCTTTGGAACAGTGCTCTGAATCCTTTGGTGCCGGGCTCCTGGCAATCCGCTTAGACAGCTCCTGCTTAAACCGATTCTTGGAAGTCACATAATATACGTTATGCTTCTGGATTGCCATACATGCGGAAACAGTAAATAGGCTTCACCACCACTAATGAGCTAATACCCTCTTATCTCCCATGAGTGGAAGAGGGAACTGAAGGGCAAAGACAGAGACCTATTCTGCCAGGTGCTGAGCACCCACCAATGAACATGCAACCCTGAGAGCTACAGTCTGGCAGACTGACTTCAGTTAGATCTTTCCTAGCTCTCTACCTGGATCAACCCTCCTTTCCTGAACAGATTACATCTATATATGCATCTATATAGATGCTATATATGCATATAGCATCTATATATGCATTCCTTGTTCCTACATATATCAGAGGAGCTGGCTGGGCTTCTAGCCCCCCAGTGCTAGCAAGCCTGCTCTGTGTTGCCAAGTTAAACTCCTTGGCATTCTGGGTTCCTCTTCAGCAGTCACAAAACGTTTACAATTCCCTCTCCCCAAAAAGCATCTGCTCTTTCTTTCTAGGAGAAAGGGCTTCACTTATATCCGAAAAAATGATGAATCTCAGCATTATATGATTTCAGACGCCTGCAATTCACCAACAAACCCCTTCAGGGGAAACAGGCAAAAAAATGCAACTGAATTTATTAATTCATGGATATCAAATGAGAAAAGGAGAATAAGAAGAAGGACAGGAGAAAGACGGAGAGGAAACAAGGCAGTATAGAGAGGMAAAAAAAAAAAAAGAAAACAGAAATTGTGAAGGAGAATGAAGGGAACATGTAGAGGAGTGCAGGATGATATATGCACACCTATATGCGCGCAGGGTAATTCTGGAGTCATCACTGACATTCCTATCCCCTTGTGAAATCTATTTGGTTTCCAGAGTACTCGCAATCTGGCGACATGTTGAACTCTCATCCACGTGAACCTCCAAAAATATAAATACAAGTAACAGGCTTGGAAGCAGGGGAGAAGGAAAAGTGGCCATGTGGGGTAATGGAGCAGTGCATTCACAGATTTGGAGCTGGTGGAAAGAGCAAGCCCAGAGCAGCTCATGTTCCTTCCCAGACACAAGTCCAGAAGGGAGCCCCTTCATCCCCGTTCTCCTTCCCCAGTGTGCCCACACCAGGGTGGATTTCAGTGGGCTTGTTAGGACATTCTTACCCCAACTTTGTCAGCAAGCCTCGTGCTGGGTAATCATTGCTCTCCCTGACTAGACCTTCCTTCCCACCAACACCAAATGGAAGGGCTCCTCTTCTTGCGAGCTCACAGCAGTCACAGGGCTCCATCTGCAGTCGCCAAGGCTCTTTCAAAAAGTTCTGTCATTCGTAGTATGTGTGGGATCTGCTGTGAGCAAGCTAGGGGAGTTTAATCTCGGTGATTCTCTTAGTGGGTCTTTTCAAAGGCATGCACAGCACAAGCTGCACCRCTAAACTTGCATGGAAATCATTCCAGGGGTCCTCCCCTGTCCCCTTTTCACTGTGACTCTTGAGAGGAACAATAATGACTGCATCTTCCCTTCCACCACCTAAGCAAACAGCACTGGCTGGCAGGCTAGCAGGGTCAGGCTGCGCCTCACTGCCGACAGCCTCAGAGGAAGGACCAGGGAGCCTTATCCTGGGGAGCCTTATCAAAGCAGAGAGGTTTCAGGAATAACTACTGGGAGATGCATCCCAGTCCTGTGCAGGTTTGCACGTGGCTGGGGGCTGAGGCGAGGCAGAGACCACTGGGTATCAGCCGAATGCTGGATTTAAAGGCATCCTCCAACCAAGTCTCAGGGTGTCCTGCCCCCTGCCAGGCTGACCCAGTCCCTGTCCCTTTTGCCTTTTCTTTCGCCCGCCCTGATGGCAGATCCTGCTGTTCTGCCAGGAGCACAGGGGCCAAACGTTGACAATCCCTGCAAATGTTGTTGCTCTTCAACCCAGGTATAGCTCTGAAGCCCCAGCCTGCCCTCTTGCTTGTCCCACTGTGGTGCACAGACACCTCCAAACTGGGTCGACTGCATGCACAGAGTAGCCGCAGCCACAGGTCAGGGCAGCTCATCCCTGGGCAAGACACAAGACAAGCTTTTTCACTGTGCTCCCAGGTGCACAGGGCATCAGGTCCAGCATCTGTTGCCACTGTGGGTTTATATTTGCTGCTTCCAGGAGAGCGCTCAGCTTTTCCCACACCCTTCAAAATAGAAAGAGAAAAAATGAGAGAGTGTAAGCTCTGACGTGAACCTAACTTTAGATCCAAGGGCTGATGACTCACTCCACTGGGGGAGAAGTGGCTGAGCTGGCTGTAGGTTTCTGTTTATATACCTCACTGAGCTAAATATATAGACTGAGAAGTTCTGTTCTAGTCCAACAATTCCAGTCTGCATTTTATCCCTCTTCGTCTTAATGTTCTCCTTTCCTTCTAAATCTCTCTCTCTCTCTTCTCCTGCAGCATTGCCTTCCTAATCCCCTTTATGCTTGCGTTGTCATAGGAAATTGAAGAAACACGTCTCCCCACCTTCCACTCGCCCCAGTGTTTATGGTTAGACTGGCAGGGGATTTCTGGGAAATGAATCAGTGTTGTGGCTCGGAAGCAGAGCTCCTCACATGGATCTGTCGATGTATTTCAGAGACAGCCCAGAGCTCCTCTTGCTCATGGAGCCGGCAGTCAGATCTGTGCCACCTCCTGATGCTCACAATCACACTGTTCTCATGACAGTGATCTCTGTCCTGGAAGCCCCTTGCCCCACCGTTCTGGTCCAGAGCTCCCCACTGACACCTATGCACCTACCACAGTGCTGACAGGGCCTTTCCCAGCCTGGCACCAGAGGAGGCATGTCTCTCTGTTATCACTCTCCTGCTCTGAGCTACGGGCCTGATGCCCTGCTGGGTATCAAGGCCCCTGGAGGAAGGGCTGCCAACCATCACCAGTTACTCTCCAGCTCAGTGAAAAGCAAAAAGGGCTTTGTCATTGGCAAAAGGCTGGACAGGCTGGAGAGCTGGGCAGAGAGGAACCTCATGAGGGTCAATAAGGACAAGTGCAGGGTCCTGCACCTGGGGAGGAATAACCCCAGGCACCAGTACAGATTAGGGGTTGACCTGCTGGAGAGCAGCTCCACGGAGAGGGACCTGGGAGTCTTGGTTGACACTAAGTTAACCATGAGGCARCAGTGCCCTCGTGGCCAAGAARGCCAATGGGATCCTGGCTGCATGAGGAGCAGTGTTGGCAGCAGGTGGAGGGAGGGGATCCTGCCCCTCTGCTCAGCCCTGGTGAGGCTGCACCTGGAGTAYTGKGSGCAGTTCTGGGCTCCCCAGTRTAAGAGGGACGTGGAGCTTCTAGAGAGGGTCSAGCGGARGGCAACCAAGATGATTAAGGGACTGGGACATCTCTCRTATRAGGAKAGACTGAGTGAACTGGGYCTGTTTAGCTTGGAGAAGAGAMGGCTSAGAGGGGATCTGATTAACATGCATAAATTCATGAAGGGGGAATGTAGGGAGGAAGGGGCCAAGCTTTTCTCAGTGGTGGCCAGTGACAGGACAAGGGGCAATGGTGGTAAGTTGCAACACAGGAAGTTCCATCTCTATGTGAGGAAGAACTTCTTCCCTGTGACRGTGACAGAGCCCTGGCACAGGCTGCCCAGGGAGGTTGTGGAGTCTCCTTCTCTGGAGATCTTCCAAACCCTCCTGGAAGGGTCCTGTGCCCCGTGCTCTGGGTGTCCCTGCTGGAGCAGGGGGTTGGACTAGATGATCTCTAGAGGTSTCTTCCAACCTTAACTATTCTGTGATTCTGTGAAAAGGCATCAAGATGAGACCTCTGCAATTCCATCCACCTGTGATCTACCATTGACTCCACAGTATAATGCAAAGTATCCACAAGTGAGGGGACTGAGATTATCTTCTCTGCTCTGGCAGCTAAGATTTAAAAATCAGCAGGTCAGGGCTCTTCTGGCATGTGCTTGGATTGCAGCAGATGTAATGAGAGAGAGTCAACCTATGCTTATCTCTGGCCTCCCAGAACTGCCAGGCCAGAATGTGGGACTTGCATGTCATACCTGAGCCCATGCATTCATTGCAGGATGGTGCCATGGTCATTCTCCCCTTCCAGAACTTTCACATACCAGATGTGAGCTGGATGGCACCCTGCCCACCAGCTACACAAGGCCTGTGGGAGCTCCATGTATCCTGCACATCCTTCCATGTGCCGCACATCCAGATACACACAAACCCATCTGGGTTTCTCTTTTATAGGAGAACAGGGTCAGAATGGTGTAGCAGAGATGAAAGAGATGGTTGAATATATAAGGACCACTTCTAGCTGTACTAAATGTCACTGTGAATCAATAACATCTTCAGGATGTGAGATCCCATCACCTTACCTTGTCTCATCCAGAATGGGTCAAGACAAGTAGAGAAGGGGCTAATAAAAGAGAACAGCTCAGAAGGAGAAAAGAGGAAAAAATATAAATTAATCCCTCTGGCAGAGGAGAGGAACAAAGAGAGTGCAAGAGAAAAGGGACTCTCTGCCCCTAAAGGGCACCTCTGCTCTGTGGTGGCAGACAGTTTTGTAGGCAGAAGACAAAGACCATTTACAAAAGGGTRGTGTGTTATGAAAAACAACAGTGGAGAAGAAAAGCATAATGAGGGAGTGCATRTTTCAGGGAGAGGTCTCCAAGGAATGGAATTCAATTTAACTCAACAGCTCAGCCCAGGAAAGGAAGATCAGCATTTCAGTTCATTGAATGACACCTTGAAAGAGAAGCATCTTCTTCAAAGTCCTGGAAGAGCCTTCTCTTGATGAAGGTCTGTGGGATCCAACTGTGAAATTGGACTCTGAGCTCTGACTGTCACTTGGTTTGGACTCAAAACATGTCTCTAAGGGAGTGTCCAACACAGCACCATGAAGTACTACGCAGAGAAGTTCTCTGTGTAGTAAGAGCAAGGCCACAGGGTCTTGCTTCTGGAACCAGCCCTTTACAGAATATGCTGGGATTTATCTCTGTGCTGTAGCACACTGCACCATTTGGACATACCCAAGACAACTCTTCTACACTTTCCTGCATGCTTTCCAAAATCCTGGGCAGAGGAGGACAGCTGAGGTTAGGTGTTCAATGACATCTGCTTTTCACTTCTCAAGTGGTTCCCCTTGAAGGGTCCTGAAAACAGACTAGCTGTATTTCCAGGTGAGCCAACAGATCATTGACAATGAAGAGACTCAACCCCGCTTTTTAAACCAGGGATGCCAGTAGTCTGAACACCATTTGTCATCTTATTCAAAACCTTCTCATCTCTGCTCCTGCCCTCACTGCTCCAAAGCATGTGAAAGTTGCTGCTTGGCAAGCACTGAAGTTGGGGTGCTTGCCCCAGCCATCCTAGCATGCTTCATCCAAAGAAAGAAATGTGGAAAGCCTGTGTACAGTAACCCAATCACCTTATATGCAAGCAGGAGCAGTGCTTCATTTGGAGAGAGTTGAAGCAGGCAAACCCTGGCTCCTTGAGTGTTTGCAAAATGCTCCCTATAGAAACATGAACTCTGCTCTAGGCTGAGGTCAACAGTCCCCAAGAGATTCATTTCCCCAAATAGCAACTGCCCTGGGGAGCAGCGCAGAAGGAGGCAAGCGCAAGAGAGGGCACTCYGAGAACAAGCTGGATTGGGGTTGCCTCTCAGGCATGTTCACTGCTTCTTAGAAAGAGATGTGAGAAAAACTGCATCTCATAGAGCAGGTAGTCCTTCTCATCACCTGTTCATCACTTTGGTCCCAACTCTTTGAGGCTCTATGCCATGTTCTACATGTGCCATGTTCTACATGGCAACTTTATCCGAGCTGGCCCTGGCCCATGCCTTTGTCTGGTTTTGAACCCAGGGAATCCTCAGAGGAGTAATAGCCAAGTGTCTGCAGTTAGTTGGGTGGCAGAGAACAGCAATAGCTTGAAAAGCAGAAGAATATCTGGGGCTGGTAGGAAAAGCTAGAGAGAAACAAAGGAGAAAACAAAGGCAATCTTGTGGTGCCACCTCGTGATAGGTTTGCACCTCTTAGTCCGGGCCAAGAAGCCATAGATCCAACTGCAGTTGCCTCCCAGAGAGGGACAGCAGAATTGGAAAAGGACAGAGATGGGGGTCTGCATGCAGGAAGAGCTACAAAACGTGAGACTCATTCACATTTGCCAGGGCTCAGAAAAGACATGCTCAGGCACTGCTTTTGCTGACAGCAGCACAAGCCCACAGAAGGCAGCAGCTAACTCTCAGCATAAAACTTGGGCAGGAAAGTCTTTACTGGGGTGTCTAAAATGCTGAAGGCCCAGACTGTTTCCCATCATACACTGTCCTATGACAGAGAATTTTGTAAAGATGCAAAATACGTAGGAACAAAAAGGAAAACACTCCTATGGAAATTGCCTATGGAACTCTGCTGCAGGAGAAAATGGCTAAGATAATGCCTTCTCCTGTATTAAAATTTTCTAAAAAACAGCATTGCATAAAAGGTTTGAAATATAGCTGGCTTCTAAGATACCTGAAAATGGATTATGGGCCATGATCTTTGTTCTGGGGCCTAATGCTAAAACAAAATCAAATCCTCAGGATATAAGCTGCAAGGGAACCTTCCCATCAGGGTGGTTATCTTCCTGACATAACCTTTGCTGAGCTCTTCCTGAAGTACAATTACGTTATGATTTCCCCCTCACCAACAGGAATATGCCCCTCCGAGTTCTCGCTGCTTGCCATAAAAATCTTCTGGATCCAGGAGTAGCTAYCTGACTTTCCTCTTCTGCTGCACAAGGCTCTTCTTCATGCTCTTTGGGTACAAAACAAGGCATTTTCTCCAGCACTTTTCAGCTGTACAGACTTTAAACAAGCACTTAATAAAGGGAGGTGACCTAATCAGCTCTAATCTAAGAGAAGAGGAAACTGAGGCACAGAGAAAGAAGGTGGTTCATCCAAGATGACTCCGGAGGAGAAGCTGGGGTAGAACCCAGGAGGTTGATACATACAGTGGGTCATGCTGTGCCATCTCCTAGCTGAGGAGCACCTAAATGTCCAACCTCATCAACACAGAAACCAAATGTAAGGGTGTGCACTGCCACAGGAAGGATAAATAAGGCACTTCCCCACCATACTTCTCACTGCACAGCTGCATTTCTTATTGGAATAGATGGTTTCATTTTCTGCTGAGGCAGAGTATTGGCAGAAAGGAGCACCATGGATTAGATAAACTGATCCACTGTGGCAGCCCCTGTGTTCCTAACTCTTCCTGCATCCTACAATCCCCTTGGGTACATTTTGCAAATAAGAAAGAAAATAGAAGAGACAGAAAGATATAAATATTGGAGACTAAATTTGAGCTA
>NW_020455272.1:77821-91659 GCF_003342845.1 Nothoprocta perdicaria | reverse complement strand
AAGAAGAAAATAAAAGGAAAAGAGAAGAATCAGAGAACAGTTTATCATCTACAAGGTTAGAGAGGGACAGGAGGTTATATTTAATATTAAGCCAGTTTGCTGCTATGCTCCCCAGCTACAGACCAGTCTCCCCCTTCCCTGCCCAGCTCCTCCCTCGTTCCAGTTGTGCCTCTCTCCCTCTCCATCGCTCACTTTTTCTGCTCCGCCACTTCGCGTCAGCGTGTGAATTTGATGCACGGCGCCTGCCGCTCCACACCGCTTCACCCCAGCGACCCAGCCACCGGCGGGAACCCACACGCTCCCCACTGCAGCCGTCCTCGTGGGGACTCCGCACCGGGCCGTGGGCAGGTGGACTGGGAAAGGGCGGTGAAAGCACCAAGCCTGCATGGGCAACGTCCTCCACTCACTGYCAATGAAGCCAGAAAAGGGTCACTACCCCAAAAACCATTATTTCCACCATCTTTCTACCCAGTGGGGGGAACATGGCCTAGACTGCACCTCCAGGATGGCCAGGGGCATTTTGGAAGGGCTCCTTTGCAAATGTCAATCAGACCATCACGCTGCTGTCCTCCCTGTCAAGAAGGCAGATGCACAAAACCCCTGGGACGAGGTTGCTTGCCTGAGATGTGGCTACAGAATGGCAAGCTGGGGTGACAAGGCAAACTGGGGTGCCCCAAACCCAACACGGGGCTGTCTGTGGTTGGTACAAGGCTGGGATAAAGCTGCTGCTGGCAAGTGAGCTGCTGTGGTCACATCAGATGCAGCCTTCGTCTCCTGCTACCACACATCATCCTTGCTAGACCAGCCCCTGGTGACTCTCAGCATCYTGCTCACCGGTGACCACAGGAGCGTGGAAGGTAGCCAGGCAGAAAGTACAGCTGCTGGGAAAGCCACTAGGGCCACATGGCCTTTGTGTGTGTCCCAATGTGCTCTAAGCCTCACACACCCGCCTACACACACACATGAACACATACGAACACCCAGAGCAAGTACTGCCTATTCCAACGCACCCGCGTTTTCATGGGAACACAGCATGCACATAAATCACCGGTGGCAAGATGTCTCTCAGGAAAACAGTGCTCAAGCATATCCAGACAGGCAGGACTGGCTACCAGACAAGAAGCATCAGACAGAKATTTAGGCTGCCGGCATTTTATTCCCAGTTCAGAGGCAGGCAGGCTGGGTAGCCCAACGTGAGTCACCTTCTCTCTCTGCCCAGAATGGATAATATTTCTGCCTTTTGCTAAAGTGAGCTGGAGCCCGAGGCTGAAGAGAAACCCATGAAAATGGAGTGCTTTTTATATGTCTGAAGCACATGCTTGGTATTTCCACATGTGCCAGGGCAGAAGAGTTGAACATTCAGCAAGGAAGGAGGCAAGGGAGGGAGGGAGGGTATGGGAGCAATGGAAGAAGACACAATGCAATTTCTGTTGTGCAGGCWGGTCTGAACAGCAGGGATGCCTGAGGAGCCTTTTGCAGCCACTGCAGTGCAATCAGAAGGGAGCAAAGCAGAAGAAGGAAAAGCAAGGAGGGAAGAAAAAAATATATAGCATCTATGAAAAGCCTAACGGTGCCTTAAAAGCATAGGATAGGAAGTGAAAACAGCCAAGAAGAAAGAAGACTGAAGCTAAGAAGGCCTTAGCCAAAGAGGAGCTGAGGCAAGGCTACACTCAGGCACTTGCAGACCACCAAGGCTGTTGCGGAAGACAGATACGCAGGGTCTACAGTCATGAGCAGGTGCACTTTGAACCATGTGTTGGAAGCAAATGAGAAGTTTGAGGAGAAAGAGTTTCTTCTAGCCAAAGTAACACACATTAAATAATCTTCCACTTGCAGGAGATGCAAGCTGGGGAGAAATTAGTAAATCCTGGTAAAGCTTTTTGTGTGTGCGCTGTTTTGTAACCCGAGACGGAGGAAACAAAATCACAACCCCTCCGGCGTGTTGGCCGAGGGGACCTGAAGGTTGCCTCCAGAGACAGCTTCCCAGGTCAAGCCCGTCTGGCTGCKGACTGAAAATCTCCCTGTGCTGTAGAGCTGGTTTTCCACAATGGAGAGCTGGTTTCCAGGGCAGGGCTGCTTTTCCAAGTAACATGGGTGCTATGCTGAATGATTTGAAAGGGTCTTCRCCCCTTTGATGAACACTACAGAGRCTTTCTAGAGGAGACACTGAAACACAGGCACGTTTTCCTGTAGACACCTTTTTGGCTCATATCTAAGCCGAGATAGGGCTAGAATTAATTGCCTTAGAGAACTGCAATGCACTCAGCCTGTCGATGAAAACCTGATGAATGGCTTCAGTTGTCTAAAAAAAATGACACGTAGCTGAAGCTATATTTGAGGAGTGAAGAAYAGCATGTGTCTCTGTAAGGACTTACGGTTCCAGGGGTAAGGGAGAGGTTTTCTTCCATCATTCTGAGAGTGATGGGGGAGGAGAACATAACAATCYTGCAAATAGTTAGGAGCATCAAGCCTGCATGATCAGAGATGCATAAAACATGACCTACCAGGAGAGATTGAACTAAATGGGGCTGTTTAGACTACAGAAGATTGAGGAGAGACAGGATAACAGTCTTCAAATATAAAAAAGGTTGCTACAAACGGAGAATGCCCAATTGTCAGTGTCCACAGATGGAGCTGGAAGCAATGGGTTTACAATTCAGTGCAGGATATTCTGAGTGAGAGGGACAGAACTGTGCATAGGGCACAGCCTGCCAGGGGATGCAGGGGAATCTCTTGCACTTGCAGCCTTAAAAGACAGGGCAGCCTAGACCTCCTGGGAATGATGCATGTATTGATCCTCCTGGGATGGGAATGGACTCCGTGATGCCTTGAGGACCCTGCCAGGCCTGTCTTCTGCAGCTCCCTATTCCCAAATGGATGTGACCACTGGGCACAGTGCAGTGCTGCTATGGAGGTGCTGCTGAGGGAGAAACTGCTGTTTCTCCCCGAACAATGCCCGTTTATTTTGTCTTTCCGAGAGGCTCATGGAGCCCAGCATGTGTTTGCAATGCTTTGTGAATAATAACATGCATGTATCTCCAGTAAAATAAAAACTGGGTCATCTAAGGCATACGCCTGTTGTACATCAGGAGAAGCCAATGTATTTGCCAGTGAATCCTATGGTGCTGAAAAGCCTGGCCCATCAAGCACACAGGGCTTGTAAAACAGTGTGTCTCTACAGGAGGCGAGGGGAAAGAGCTCAGATACAACTAGGAAAAAAAAAATGACTGTTTCGGTGACATTTCGCAGGTGGATTAAATATATGCACAGAATAGGAGAGCAGGAGGAGGGCAGAGCAGGACACGCCACACATCAGRGACTCCTTTAACCGAATGAGTTAACTCAGAGACTCCTTTAACTGGAGCGAGTTTAGAAAGGCAGCAAGCTCTGGAGAACAAGGTGAAGAGCAGGACCCACTGCTGCTAAGAAGATCTCAGGTCCTCTAAGCCACAGGCACTGGGTTGGCTTTAGCATGTATATATGGATCCCAAAGCATCCACACTGCATTTGGGATGAGGATGGGGCATGTTTGGCTTGTCCATGCCCAAGGAGAGGGACCTTGGCCTCCCTCTGGGGAACGAAGCATGTTCTCCCAGACAGCGCTTTGGCTAGGTGGGTACCCCAGGGATGTGTAGTTGCAGGACGGCCAATGGATGTGCATTTAGGCAGGCTCAAAACCATGCTTAAGTGACAGTCTAGATGCACCTGAGTTTTCAGCGAGGGTACTGTGGCTGTACACAGCTCGTGGTGGCAGGGAGACTCAGTCTTTGACACGTACGTGCCRTGTGCCAGCACTGTTTGCTGCAGTGACTGAGCCCAAACGGAGGGAACAGAAAGGGCAGGAGCTGCCCGCCCATCTCAGCTGAGAATATCTCCCCCTGAGCAGGGTGAGCTGTGTCATCCCGGCACGTGCCCATGTCCCAGGCGCTAAGGCAGAGCCCGAGGCCCAGAGCGAGCTGTGTGACAGGAGCTGTCACCCTCCGTCATCCCCGACCACCTCCACGTCACCAGTGCAGGTCGGTGCTCACCGTGGAGCGGGCGGCAGGCAGCAGGGAGCCGCGGCCCCGTCCCAACGCACCCGGCCATAACCAGGCCGGCAAGGGTGCAGCGAGCACCCAGCGAGGCGGCGGGGACGCAGGCGGGGAGCCGCACAGAGCTGCCACGACACTGTCCCCAGGAGGTGACGGGCCAAGCTGCTCACCTCGCTAATTACTGCTTGTCCCTGCTCAGGGCTCCACAGGGCCGTGGAACTGCAGGACTGATGGGAAGCGTCAGTGCTTAAAAGGGAGCAASCTCTGGAGATCAGAATTTTATGCCTGGTCCAGGAAAAGCCTCTGCTGCAGTGAGGAGAGGGACACAGGCCACACGTCTTCCCATGCTGGAGAGCTGAACCTGCTGAAAAGAAGGCCCAGCTGGCCCTGACAGGGCACAGTAATGGGGAAGTGCCCAGAGTTTGCTACACACCATTTATCTGCTAATGCATCTCCATATTTTCATATCCCTCGGGTCTTTTTCTYTTACACTATTTCTCTTGGATGCTGCTACTTGGATTAAAGATTTCCCTAAAGTGCTTGTTAATGACCATCCCCTAAACTGCATCTGCTCCAGCAAAATAAAATACATTTTTCCCTTACAGAAGCTGAGGTACTTTTCCAAGCCAGTTTTCCTTTCAACACTTTCCTTTTTTGTCCAAACAGACAAGGAGTAGACACACAGGAAAAAGGGAGGGATCCGCCTCAGATTATCCAGCTGTCCCTGGCAAAGTTTAACATTAGGGTGGAGATGCAGGRGTGTCTTGTATCAGCACCTGCCCTGGTCCCTCTGCTTCCCTCAGTGCAGCTCTCCAAACTCTGCCGGCTCTCCTTGCTGTTACCTGCTGTGAAACTGCCTTTGCAGCACCTGGAGGCATCTGAAACACTCCTTTGGGTTTTCTTTTGCCTTTATTTTCCTTTATTAGGCTATGCCGGCAGTGCCAGCCCGTCCTTGCCAGTGGCAAGCAGGAGGCAGTGGTCAGCGGATGATTAAATGATTACGCTGTGGGGAAATATGTCTCTGGAGGGGCTGCCTACACAAAGGAAGGGTCAGAGCGCCCTGGCACGAGGCCACCTTGCCTTCRCTCACAACATCTTTCCACGGCTTGAATGTCATTATTCCCTTCATGCAGAGCTGATTCACTCTTCCCTTCCACTGCTCCATGTTCGAGGCTCACTGAGTCACCCTCCTAGAAGACTTTCATCTGGCTGGATCTCGCGCCTGCCACTTGCCTTTTGCTCTTGGGCCTGGCAATGCTCAGTACAGGACTCCCCCTTTTGCAATGCTCTTTTCCAAGATAAAATCACAAGGCTTCCTTAGCCCCAGTCTGTCCCTGTGCCTTCCCTCCACGCTGCTGGATTCCTTCATGGATCTGGGCATAGCTCATCCACTGCTAACAAAGAGGTGATAGCTGAAACCCACTGTGGGGTGACACTTTTCCAAAAAAAAGAAAAGGAAGCTCTGCCTCCCTCTCTGCATCAGACATGTCAGGGCCACATTGCATTTACCTTTTCCAACCCTTTTTATCTGAAATCTAATCACGAAGCTTAACCCACTCGTAGGCAACTCGCTCAAAGTCACATATGTCAAGGTGAGGGGGGAACTGTAAGAGAAATGCAATAAGGCAGGACCCAAAAAGGCACTGTCCCCTCGGGGGCACGAGGAATGACCCCTCTCAGCTAATCCTGCCTCCCTGCAGAGGCCACCCTGCCTGCAACCAGCACGGGGAGCTGAGCTCCGCGCACGTCACACCGCACGGCTTYCCCAGTGCCAGGTACCCTGCTCCACTGTGCAGAGAAACCAACCCCGCTGCAGCCAGCCCAACTGCGTCCAAACACAGCTATAGCCAAGTCACTGGTGCCCCTCTGGACAAGAGGCTTAATTCAATTTGGATAGAAAAGAATGCATAAAATCTGTACCTCCGGTAGCCTGTTTCTCTCCTCAGTTCCGCCCTCCACTAGCTCAAATGCTGCCCGTGTTTGCCTAGTGCCTAGACCTTTCACTATCCTTGCATATTGCCTCTACGATAACCACTGCACAGAAGGGCGTCACCATGTCATAACTGGGACCTCTTGAGAAAATGCCATCATGAGAGTAAAATAAAGAGAAATATGGGGAAAGCAATACCCCAAAACTTTGTTGTTATCCTTCTTCCCCTTGCAGTGGAAGGGTGCTCTATATGGAGTTGTCCTGATGCCTGGGGAGCCCAGCTTGCACTGAGGCTCCGCTGTCTGCAGCTGGTGTTGAAACTCAGGAGTGGCTTGAGAGCTGCCCTGAGATCCATGAGTGTCACGGTGATGCTCCCAGAACTAAGCACGCGCTGGCTGGAGCTACACTAGCCCAAATGAAGTAAGAAACCAGAACAACTCCAAGCCCCAATCTGTGTTTAGCTCTAGGTGGTTGTGTCCTGTTAGAGGGCTCCTGGGAAAGGAGTCCGTCAGCTTCACGGTCAAAATCCCCTTTTTCCAGGTGCAAAACCTTGCACCAAAGGCAAATAAGAGCCTATGTCAGGCTGGGCAGACAGACTGGACAGAAGGGTCCAAGTGGGCTGATTTCCAGTGTTTCTAGACCTCCCCTCTCCACTGTCATTGTGACAGAATAATCAAACTCAGAGCACTGCCTTGACACTGCTGCTGTGAGTGTTTCTAACTGCTGCTCCCATCATACCAGAAGGTGCCAAAARTGCATCTACATTTACATTTTGGCTACAGGTGGGAGGAATCTGGAGCTGTTCACATGGTATTTACACCAGGGACTCTCATACAACCACCTGTTTGAGCCAGGAATCTCCTCATTCTCACCACTCCATATGCAACTTATACTGGCAGAGAGTGGCTCTTTGTTGCGTAATTCCCATGCCTGGACCATGTAAAAAACTTGCATGTCTGAGTGTTAACAAACTCAGCCACTTAGCTCACGCAGCAGAGGCGCTCAGGTTGGCGATGTCAACGAAAGGGTTAAGGGCAATCACACCCCTCACATATTCCCACACGCTCCCAAGTGCCTGTACATCTGCTTTCTGGCATGATGCTCCTGTTGTGGCTCGGTGCCTGGAGAGTCACGTTGTCCTGCTACTGAAATACAGGCAAGTCCCCGACCGCTCCTGATGCCCGTGCGCATCTCGCAGCCTCAGCACCGGTGGCTTAATGGCCAATCTCTGCTGGGAACAGCTCAGGGAGGAGAGGGAGAGAGAAGCAAAAGGAAAAGAAAGCGAATGGAAAAGAGAGCAAGGGGAACAGGAGCCCGTAGAACAGGAAATAACATTGCCAAGCAGCGCGGCACCTGCGTTGCCTGTGACAGGCAGCCCCTCTCTGCACCTGGGATTCACACATGAGTTCATTTTCCTGGTTTCTTAGAGAGGCAGTAAGTCCTGACTACCTGTCAGCGCGTGTCCCAGAGATGTCACCAGCAGAAAGGAGGCCCCAGGTGTTCCCGACCTGTGTGGCTGGCACAGGTACGATGGCTGGGGTCACAGGTGGCATTTCACGGAGATGAGCAACGAGGACCAGAGGGAAAAAATAAAGCAAAACAAAAAGCGAGCAACAAGGGAAACCAGAGAGGCCGGAGACAACGTTCTTGCCAGAACCCCTCCTGTTCCCAGAGCACACAGGTCACCTTCACTGCCTTCACAGCTCCCATCCTGCTTGCCTGAGGTGCAGGGCAGCAGTGAAATGGTTTGTGTCTTCAGACAGACACCCTGCTGCCCCACCAAGGCCTCACAAACGYTCATGTGAAGACGATCACAGTCAGCTTCCCTGAGCTTGCCTGGATGCTGAGGGGCTATGAAGAAACCCTGAGTTTGCCCCTGGAGAGAAGCAAGGCCAGGCTGTGCTACRTGTCCTGATAAACAAGCTGCAGTCTCAGCAAGGGTTCATACCAAGGATGTCAAGACGATCTGGTCATGTCCAACCATCAAGGATTCACACCAGACCACTTGAAGGAAATTACTTTGACCCATTCTTTTACCCCACACGCTCCCTTCCCTACTGCAACTGGCCARGGACCTGCTGTCAGTTAAATGGCACTGCTTTCATAGACTTAGAAACAAACTGGAATTTAATTTACAGTAATGACTTAACAACATGAACGACCGAGTGAAAACGAGCCAGTTTTGGCTCAGRCTCCAGCCTGAACGAATTCAAACCATGCAGCCCGAGGAGACCRTGGCACATGTGCATGGAGGGCAGCTGAGGGCGAGCACAGGAAGCTTTAAGACAGAAGCCCTCAAGTCCCCACAACTCTTTACTTTCTACAGCTACCTGAAAGGAGGTTGCAATGAGGCAAGGGTCGATCTCTTCTCCAGAATAACTACAGATAGGACAAGAGGAAATGGCCTCAAGTTGTGCCAGGGGAGGTTCAGGTTGGATATTAGGAAAAAAATCTACATGGCAAGAATGTTGAAGCATTGGAACAGGTTGCCCAAGGAAGTGGTGGAGACACCATCCCTGGCGGTGTCCAAGAAACGTGTCGATGAGGTGCTCAGGGACATGGTTTAACGGGCTTGGTGTTGAAGGGCTTACAGTTGGGCTTGATGATCTTGAAGGTCTTTTCCAACCATAATAATTTTATGATTCTAAGTCAACAGAACTTCAGCCACTTTTCTCCCCCAGGCCATCCCAGGAGTTACGGCAAACCTACTGCAGAGCTTAGGAAGTGCTGAATATTCAGCAGTTAGATCTACTGAAAACGGCAAGGGAATCTCCTCCGTCAGGAGGAAAAGAAAAAAAAAAAGAAAGAAAGTGAGCGAGAGACCACAATCTCATTGCCAGAGCCAGTCTTACACCTTCCCCAAGGATGTGCTAGAAAAGCCAAAGGCGTGAGCTCAAAGCAGCCCATGGGAGATCTGTTTGTGACAGGCCTGCGGGGAGGRAGGATGAGGGGAATGGCTGTAGGAGGGTGAATGTGTTGCCTTCGTCACCACTCTGCACGGGCATGGAGGCAGTAACAGCATGGGGAGCCTGGGCACAGTTTGCAGGGAAGGGATGGAGCGAAGCTGCTTTCACACAGCTCCACACACACCACACAAGCGGGCAATGGCAACGCAGCCTGACAGCCTGCCTGCTCTTCCCCCAAATCAGTGACACAGGAGCCTCCTTTTGCTCCTGCTTCCAAACTCAGGCATGGACATTCACATCCAGGCAATCCGGACCAGTGTTGTGTCTCCTTTAGCTTTTCCTCATGTCTCTCACTAGAGCTCCCTCACTGCGGTTTTAACCTACGGCTTTTTCCCAGTGTGGACACAGGGAAGWCATCAAGTTCTTCCTCTCTGCAACCTTCTCTTGCCCGTCTGAGGTCTCCTGTCWTCCCTCCTCCCAATCTTATCCACAGTAAACAACTCCAGCCCTTTCAGACACCTCTTTCAGCCCCTTGATCCCTGGATCACATTGAACCAACAGTCTTGAAACAAAAGCTCTTCCCTATTGTCAGCCCCAGGCTCCACTTCGTTTCTGTTCCTGTCTGAGTATTTTTAAGAGGAAAAAGGGAAAACTGAAGGAGAATAGAAACCAGGGCTTTACAGTTTGGYTTGGAAAGCCCCTTTATATGAGCAGACACACAATAAAATCTTCACACTCAGTAAAGCCTCAGCCAGACAAGAAAGGAACTTTCCTCCCAGTCCAAACCCCTATTCAAAGCAGAGCTAACTTCAGCGACAAAGAAGGTTGCTCAGGTCCTTGTCCACTTGATGGTCGAGCATCTCCAAAAATGCCCTCCTCTCTGTGGCCTCCAGGCCCTTGTCCAACATCCTAGTCCTCCTCCAGTTCCCCCCTTCCCCAGTGTTGTCTTCCTCTTTAAATATAGTTGCAATTTCCCTCACTGCAACTTGTGGCTGCTGCCCAAGACGCTTGCTGGACACCTCTGAGAAGGTCCAGCTCTATCCTTCCTATATCCTTCTGTTACTGAATGGAAGATAATACATAGATTCACCCCAAATCTCCCTCCTCCAGGCTGAACAGTCCCAGTGTCCTAAGCATCTCCTTGCATGTTATTTGCTTCAGCCCCCTGCATCTTCATGGCCCTCCACTGGTTTTGCTCTGGTTCACCAAAGTACTTGGGGCAAAAATGTCTGAATCCCCCTCTCAACGCTGAAACGAAAGCCAGCTCTGAGTGCTTCACTCTTTTCTTTTGTGTGAATGTTAAATAGATGGCAAATGTAATCATTTAAGTTAATGCTATTCGATGGAAACCTTAGTTGGGACCACCAGGTTCACGGGAACTTAATATTTGTTTATATATTTCTGGGGGGAAAGAGCTCTCTAACAAAATTAGGTGAGGAATTAGATTATTTCCTAAACCTTTTAACTGGAGTGTGGACTCCAGTCCTGTCTTCCCTGAACAGCTTTCAGTGTGATTTCTGAATTAACTCATCATGCTTTATTTATCATCAGAATTGACTTTTAGTCAACAACCTAAATAGAGATGTACATTTTTCCGCTGCAAGCCTGCCTAACTATATCCCATCTCTCAGCATTCCCTTCCACACAGCACACTAAAACCTTCCCACTTTATTCTGAAACAGGAGGGAGACAAGTCTCACAAGWCCCAGTTATGCAATTTATGGTGGGGAGAGGAAGACACCAAGTCCCACCTTCTGACCATGCAAAACGAACAGGCAGAGAGCAGGGCATTCCCAGCCGCTCTGAGAAAGCAGGAGGAGAAAACTCCATGCACTCTGTGCCAGGGATCACTGCTGGGGGAACTCCCTGCTGCAGGAGGTCACCAAGACAGCCTGACTGGCTGTTTAAAAGGARGTGAGGGGCTTTAAAAGCACAGATTGTAGCACTTAATTCTTTCAGTAAGTGTGGCAGCATCTAATGCTTCCAGCTGGAAGTCTATGGGACTCAGTAAAGTGCTCCCTGCTTTCTTCCCAGCCACCTCACAGGGAGCAGGAAATGGGGCAAACTGGGAAGGATTGACCTTTCTCAGAAAGACCTCGGCACTAGGTGTTCCACTCTGTTGGAAGGCACCCAGTGAGCTACACGAACAGCAGCATGCCCCATTGCAGCTCCTCGGCGGGGAACCCTCACGGTGCCCCACATGCGCTGGTGGGAAAGCTCCGCTGCCGGCTCTCCAGGGAAGGGTGTTGTGGTTCCAGTTACCTGGAGGCATTTGAGATGCCTCTGGAGCGAGACGCACCGTCCCACCTATTCCAGTTCCCCACCCTCCAGCCCCGGTTGCCATGGCAATGGTGCTGACAATTTCAGTGCATAAASCCAAATTTGCATTTTAATGGCACATAATTAGAACGCCGAGATAAACGATCCCCTCGCGCTGAAGGTAACATCAGCGCCACATCTCACAGGCAAGCTGGCCGCACRAGCAGGTACTGCGCACACAGCCATGCACACAGCCTATACATCCGGGGGCCATACGTGCCGCAAAGCTGCTTTCCGTCCCGTTCCGTCTAACCAGGAAGTTTTCTGTCTGCAGCACAAACCCACAATTTCCAGGAGGAAAAGACAGATGTATTACATGGCACACAAACGTAACATATTGACCACAAATTGATATATTACCCCCGGCCTTTATTTTGCAGGGTTGCACTTCCCCTCCCAGGTCTAAGCAGGGTCAGGCTGTACCCGCCGTCCCGTCACACACAGAAATGCTCCGTACCCTGGCAGCCGTCACGAGCTCAGCAGAAGGGATCATTTCCCCAGATGAWGAAGAACCTCATCCCTCTTTGAATGCCCTAATATTACTGCCCTGTGGCCTCAGACGCACTTGCTTGGTTATCTGCAGTACGCCCAGGAATCTTTTCTATAGCTCCTGTCCTACACTGTCAGCAGAGAGGATGCAGAAAGATAATAAAGAGGGGAAATATTTCTAAGACATCTCTCTACTTCAGCAAACAGGCAGAGAGGCGGAATGGAGGGGGGGAGAATCCGTTCTGCACAAAATAGGAAAGCAGAAAATGAATTTCTCCTGCCCTTGATACAAACTAAATTCAAAGCAGGCAGCTGGCAGGGCTGAATAGGCAGAGAAGAGAAGAAGAATAAAAATAAATTAAAAAATAGAAAGAGGAAAGGGAGAAAAGCAAACAAGTGAATCATAAAAACTGCAAACCGCCTGGAAATTTCATTTGGCTTTTCAATTGGGGAGTGACAAGATGTCTGCTGGGGAGGGGGCATTTGCTGCTGAGAGCAGCTTAGAGGGGCCATGGCCCCAAACAGCTTTCCCAGACCCTCTGAATGCCAGCAGGTTGCCCAGCCACTGGGAAGAGCACATAGCCCTGGAAGGAAATGCAAGGGATGGGATCATCCCATTCCAGCTGCTTCATCCCAGCTGTCTGGGATGTGGCAGCAAAGCCTGTGACACAAGTAGCAAAGTGCTACTTAGTCCGTTAGTTGAGCATCACACAGGGTGACAAAGGGGCTCCTTGCTGACCTGGCCCAGGGAAAATCTGCAAAACCATTAGCAGAGGCTGGAGTGGTTGAAGGATCCACAAAAKGGAAGTGCAGGGGACTATGTGGCCATGCACACTCCAACAGACCTGGAGGAGCCTTCAGCTCCTCTTCCACATTCGTGCTCAGCACCCAGTCTCCCAATTCACTCACCCCCAAAGCAAAGTCTGCTCCCTCTTCCCTTCGCTTTTCACTTTCCCTTATCTTTCCACTCACAACTGCTTGGAGCAGAAAACCAGTGGTGGAAAGCTTCAAATCCTAYCCTTACAGCAGTCCAGTCTCAGCACTGTTTTGCATCAAAAGGGCACCAGCACAGCCTGTTCAGTGTCATTCCCACAGATCCATGCAGAGGGGAGAGTCTGAATGGCTTCAGATTCCTCYGAAAAAAATTCCTTCATCCTGCTCCTCCAGGCTGCACAAAAAAGACCATGCCTCCCCATGCCTACCACCCCAGCTGGCGGCCCCATTTAATCTCTCTGCCCTCCTTAATTTGACCAAATCAAATATTAATTGGGCTGCGCTGCAACAGAGCGAATGCTAATGCCCCTTGGCACGCAATGCAGCGGGGCTGGATTGGCCCCGCAGCGCGGCACGCGGCCGGGAGCGCGCGAGCAGGACGGGGCGAGCGCAGCAGAGCGCTGCCCGCGCTCGTGCCCGGCGCCGGAGGCTGCACGTCCTGGGCACTGGCAGCCTGTCCTGTCAGCACTGACGCACGCGTGAACACGGACGCCGAGGTAACACGGGCACTCGCCCACAGCCACTGAAACCACCGTGCCAGGACGCTATTTCCACACACAGGAGTATATTCACCTAGAAACTCAAGGATACGCATATCTACATATGGGCTCTGCTCTTATACCAGAATACATCACAGTGTATTCCCTAAGACAGAATCGTGAGTAACTGTGCAAAAACAAACTGAAACCTCCGAGTTCACGCTTTTACACGGCCCCTTCCCCCATTGCGGGCTTTCAAACAAGTACATTAAAAAGTTACATTCACTTAAATATCATTTATGCAACAGATAGCCTGGTTCATGGACTTTACCAGCTCCTTCCCCCTGGGATACAGCTCACAGGAGCTCTGTAGCGGGGACCCAGCAGCAGATTGAGGGAATCATTAACATGATGTTGAGGCACAGTGTGTCATACATTTCAGGAAAGCAACGGTCTAGATGCAGTCTCAAATCCCCCCAGCTGGGAAAGGGCAGAGGTGGCATTTCCCCTCTCCCACTAACCTTTTGCAGAGTCCAGCTGCCTCTCCATAGCATGGAAAGGAAAAGGGCAGAATGTGAGACAGGCTGATAACACACTGAGGAGAGCAGGATGGTGGGGGAAAAGAGGAAAGAAAAGGTAGGGGGGACAATATGAGAGTCAGCCTTATAATTTAGAGGGACTTGGGTGCCAG
>NW_020455272.1:69872-77391 GCF_003342845.1 Nothoprocta perdicaria | reverse complement strand
GAAGGAAGGAAGGAAGGAAGGAAGGAAGGAAGGAAGGAAGGAAGGAAGGAAGGAAGGAAGGAAGGAAGGAAGGAAGGAAGGAAGGAAGGAAGGAAATGCCAAAAGCAGGGTGCAGGCAGAGAGCTCTGCTGCTGTGCTGATGAACACGTCGCGCTGACTGTGGGCCAGGAGGCCTATTTGCTCGTGGCACAGGGAGGCCTCGTGCAAGCCAGACCCCACCGGCACCAGAGCCTGCCGGCGCTCGCCCTGGGTCACAGCTTGGGAGTTTGGGCGCCCTGTCACTTGTCTTTGCATCCAGCGGCGCAGGCGGGGGTGCTGCGGGGGTGCTGCGGGGCCGCTGCCCAAGCCCCGGASCCCCCCGGGGTGGCTAAAAGCCACAGCGAGCGGGTGCGAGGGCGCGCGGCCGCTCTCCCCGCGCCACGGGCCCGAGCGGCGGCGCGCGGCCGCGCACTGACACCTAGTGCGGAAAGGCCTCACAGCAACACGGGCCCGCGGCCACCAACGGCACGGGCTGCTCCTCCCCAGCGGCCCGCAAACCTCCCCACGGGGCGGCAGGGCGAGCGAGGCCGCCCCGGGGCTGAGGCGGCCCGGCCATGGCGCTGAGGGAAAGGGTGCACTGAGGGGAAGGTCCCCAACACACAGGGGAAGGGGAGGCAGGAAGGAAAGAGGGAGCCTCTGATCCGCAGGGATCGGGTACTGGGGTCAAGAACAAGCGGTGGAAGGTCCCGCTGAACTGCCAGCCCCCTCAGCTAAAGAAATCACCGATGCTCTGGCGCTCTGAAGAGCGAGCAAGAGTGGGAATGAGACAAGGACAAACGCAAGGCAGCTACCAAAGGAGAGAGCAAGTGTGAGAGAGTGAAGGACGGAAAGAAAGGGGGGRAAGTGAGAGGAAAAAGAAGTGACAAGGGCAAGATGCAAGGAGGGAGGTCTGGCCCCATGTTGGTGCCTGGCACAGGATGGAAAGCCTTCCTCTGGGGAGGCCTCACATGCAGATCTGTGTGGTTTTGAGCAATTTTAGCAAAAAAAAAAAGAAAATCGTGTCAGCCCCGGCCCTTCTCCTGTCCGCCTCCAAACCCTTAATGGGGTGTGACAAGCATAACTAGCTAAATTTTGCTGCTTCCAGAGTCAGCTCCAGGGCTTGTAAACAGTTCAAGGCTCCGGAGCAGAGAGGCTGGGAACAAAATACAGCCCCTTTCACCCCTGCGTCACTGCTTTGGAAGGCGCCACGTCCAACAGTGAGTGACATTCCCCCAGTTCACACCCACGCTACAGCGGGACACTGAACATCTCCCAGCTCTAATACTGTGAATTTCCAAGCTCTTTACATGATAAATCATTATTTCCATTGTAAGCTTGGATAAAATACATCCTGGAACAAACTAGACACTTCTCATGTTATCGGAAACCGCARTATTCCCAGAACTGAGAACCGCAACAGCCTTTTTACAAATCTCTTTAGCTAAAGCTTCTGACATGATACTCAGAACCTTGTTTAAGGCTCCCTATATTAATTACTATACATTTGCTACATATTAAGCAGGGGAATATTTTTAGAAATGTATTCGTCAGATTCTGACACAAATTGTCTAGAGTTCTGAGTACAGAGCAGCAGAACAGGAGGGCAAAACAAACAACGTAGGGGAGGAATAAAGATCTAAGTTGAAAACCAAAGGTGAAAGAAAAATATCAAGTTTCAGGGACGCCCACCTGCAGTTGAAAAATGAAAGGCCAAGCCTAGAAACACAGAAAAGGAAAAGAAATCTSAAGCATGACACATCTGAAACACCTCGAAAGATAACCTGAAATGCAGAGGAAAGAAAAGGGCAAAACCTAAAGTCAACAGTGTGGCCCATAGAAAACTCTTGTCCACTTCAGAGAGACATAGGAATTTACTCCAAGAAGATAAAACAGTTTAATGTGTTCGCAGTGCTTGGAGCTAACCAGAAAGGAGAACAAAGTTGTGGTTAGGCTTGGAGATAGGTCAGTAACAGAACAGTCTTCATTAAGCTCTTCACTAATGATCAGTTTCCGAAGTTMCATGGGAAAATGTCCGGGAAGATCCTTCAAGAGCTTCCATTAAACACCTCATAACCAAAATATTGCCAATGAGTTGGAAATACAAAAATGACAAGTCTAATATGTGCCCCAAACTCTTAAGTTTCCCACTGATTATAGGGTTTCTTTTATCACAATCATCATCTTCTGCCTGTCCCCCAGTGTGTACATAYGACAGTATCGTCCACTCTTTCCACACCTTCCTACCTTTTCCCAGCTTTTGAGGGAGAAGGGAAAGCAGTTAAATGATAGCAGGATCCGTTTTTGTCTTCTCGCCTGCAGCAAACAGCCACAGAAAATTCATCCCTTCTGGCTCAGACCTGGTGCTGCAGAAATGAAGCAGATGGGGAAGGCAGCAGGAAAACCCAGGAACCATTTCCATTGCCTATAGAAGAAGCAGGAAAAAAAATCTGTCACCCTGAACCCCTGGGGATCCTTGCACTACCCCCTCCATCTCCTTCCCCACACCTAAGGATAGTGGTGGTAAAGTCGAAGGGAAGAGCTGCCTCCMGGCCGCAGGTCTGTTTGCCTGCTCCAGTCTAGGAGGCATGCAAGAAGTTTACTACTAAGTACTTTCTTCTGATGCTTTAAGCCCTGAAAAAAAGCCTTTTTTCTTCATATAAAACCATTATCTTTTTTAAAGAAACAGCCTCTCTCCACAAAGTTATAGCTATAGCAACTAGACTGCTTATGTTTGCTGCCTTCCCATTTGCAGCCAAAAGAATAGCACTTGGAGAATGTGGTTATGTTTTAGGGTTGTATCCCCACACTGTCATTCAAAAAATTTAGTTTTAAGTTTCCATCTTGTTACAGATACTCTGGGTGAATTGCTTAATCTTTGTGCCTTCTTWTCTTATCTGTATAGGAGGATAACAACTCTGCCATGTTCAGGAACAGAGTTCATTTCTTACTAGATCATCTAGTATGATGAGAAAGCAATTTAATCTTAACATGAGCCAACAGTATTTGTAGAAGCTTTGAAGTGCAGAGACAGTTTCTGAGTGGTCAGGTACAGGCTGGAAAGCTCACAGAGCTGCACAATAAAAAAAAAATCAGCCTGAAATAATTATACACTTACCTATGTAAGTATATGAACCAAAGCATTTGTTCAAAGTCGGTTAGCTGAAAAGTCAGCAAGGAAAAGAATCAGTTTTCAAAGGCACATAGCATAGAAAAAGGACAAAGGTTCCTGTGTAGGTGAAATACAGGGCAGGTAGTGATCCATGATAAGAACAGCGACCACAACACAAGCTATTCCAGTAGGGCCAGCACAGCTAAGTATTAATGACAGCAGTTTTGGATACATTATCACAAGGAATTGCTGTTCAAGTGAAAATACGATATACTGGACCAGCTGGCTAAAGCAAAACATGTTCCTTAGTGTRAAGAATCATGCAATGGTGAAAATCCATTAAAAATAAGTTTAAAACTTGATCTGACTGATTTTGAAAGAGAAAATGCAGACATACGTGTCATATGTATGGATAATACCAAGTCTTCAACAACAGAACTTATGTTTCCCAATTTGTAAGATTGTTTTTAAAAGTCTAAATTAATGTTCTTGAGTATTGTATTTTATACCTAATGCCACACTCAGCTTCTGCTTTCAAACATTCTTCATAATTTTCCTTCAAACTGAGATTCTTATGTAATCCTCAGAATCCGGGAGCTTAAAAAAAGACCAAACAAACAGCTATTGTGAAGTGTTGCAGATGTTGGTGTGAATAACTGTGACTGTCATTAGCATCTGGCTTACCACACAGAACAGAGCGACACATGTGGCACACTCAAGAAGTAGGATAATCTCAGACGTTTTCCACGGCCTGTCATAATACAGAGAAGAATAATCACCCTAAGACCACACGAGAAACATTATCAACATACACAGACAAGGGAAATGTCCATTTTCAATGCTGAAATACAGCGGAAAGTGAACTGATAAGATTCATATAGGAAAATTATTTAAACTTATCTGTATCCTATGTTATTCGTAACTGAAAAGCCAGCTAACTCATGGATATCCATTGTGGCATAAGATTTAAAGCAAGCTATAAAACATGAGCATTAGCAGCAGAAAGCTTCTAAAGCATAGCTTCACTCTCAGAAACAAAACTAATCTAAATCTGGAATGCATTGCCTGTGTTTTTTGTCAGCAAAAGTGGTATTATTCAAGCTCTAATATAGAGATTTGTTTGGATATTACACATTTAAATGAACACCATTTGATATTCACTGTGCCCCCAAGGAGYGTCAAAGAGATAACTGTCAGATTTTTGAAGGATGAAGATTTCTTGGATGAAATTTTAATTTGATGAAAAACTGATTTTTGTTTTACTGACACAGAGACGGTCTCCTAACATTAAACTTTTAAAGGACAGCACTAGTCAGGAAAAAGCTATTTGTAGGTGCTGTCAAAGTGCTTTTAACAGTGATTCAGGTATATATATATATATATATATCCAAAAAGGATAGTTAAATATATATTCCTTGGTGAAATAAGGAACATATCTTCACTGTGAGACTGTTAAGCCATGGAAGCTGCTGCAAAGACAAATAGGGCATTTTCTCTAGCATACTCAGCTCAAAGAAGATTCAGCAAACACAGGTTAGTAGACATAATTTAAGATCAACAGAGGAAATRTTATGGTTTATGAAATGTGGGAGATGAGGTTATGATATTCACAGACCTAAACTCTACACAGAGAATCTATAGAGGTGTAAAAGGATGTATAATAGACAGGCAAAATCCAGTTCATATTAAGAGCAGATTATACATTCCTAATGTAAATCAATAAACAGATCATGTTTAGCAAGATAGTTATRTAAACATAACTCTCTACAAAACTCGAAGAGTAAGGACAAAATCTGCATCTGAGCCTGCAGGAATGTGATGGGTGTCACCGAAGTCACTTGGACAGAGTCATGACAGATGCTGTTAGCACCACGTCTGCCAAGTCCGAGCACAACTGCAGCCAGAACGCTGTTAGGAGACGCATTAATGATCCTGCCGCGAGAAAGGCTGCCAGATCCTGTCAACAGGAATGGAAAAAAAAAAAAAAAAAGTAATGTATTAATAATAGGTACACAATAAACTGTTAAATAAACTGTTTAAAACAATAAACTGTTAAAGCAAAAATCCCCGGGCCACGCTGAGCAGTGATGGTAGCGCTGTTGAGGGGCATGAGCAGAGCTAAAGCTGGGGAACGCTCCGCATTACAAAGCATCCTGACGCGTGCAGTCAGGTTCCTAGTGTGCCTGTTATGCAGTAACTGGCACCAAGAGCCTGGCCACGGGCTGATGAAGAGGACTGTGAASGCAGAAAAGGAAGGGCCTTGCCTTTCCTCTCCATCGGGGTGACCCCGGTGAGCTCCTTACATTTCATTCTGCAGGTAACTGCTGACTGAAATCATCCTCACTCAGCCTTGCTGGTCAAAGGAGGCGCTGCCTACGTTAAGGTGTTTTGCTAATGAAGGTACTTAACAAGAAGGGAGTTATGAGAGACCTGCGTAATTGAGAGCTGTATCAGCTGGTATAACACAAATAGAAATAGGATAGTATTTATAATGGTTTACTCCTGAAATAGGAAAGGGTATATATATTTTCCAACAACTAGGTGGCAAATTGATTCAACTTTCACCACATTAATTTTTTAAATTTAAATGGGTTTTGCAGTATTAGTAATGARGATGTTTTAGCATCAGGTGCCCTCATAAGACACATATGAAGCTACAGGCTTGACACTAAGCATATTCAATTATTCACTAGGTGAACCTAAGTATATTATGTGATGAAAATGTAATGTTAAACCAGCAGAACAAGCTATCCTCGATATAGTGTGGGATATACAACCACACACAGCTTACAAAGAACCTGCAAATTGTTAGGGTTTTTTGTTTTGGGATTTTTATTTTGTTTGTTTGCTAAAAGAGCATGCTTGACTGGCACARGTATTTTTCAAAATGCTTTCCCCAAGGTACGATCACTTACAACCACAATTTAAGTCATGCCAATCAAGACAAAGATACTCTGACTATATAAATTTGATAAACTTCCTGCCATCTAGACTATTCTGTAGTGTTCTCTTTGATTCAGTGACAGGCTACTCGCTCACTTGTTCAGTTTCTGCTTTGCAGAAATACAATAGCCCTGGTTTTGTGACCAGAGGGACACACTTGACAGGGAACTAAGAGCATACTTAGCTCCATCTCCTGCTAACTGCCAACAAATGGAATTGGAGAGGTTCTCTGCATTACATGCCAGCTGAATGTCCCTCCAAATCATTCTAAAGTTGCTTGGATTCATATACAAACAACGTTAGTTAAGAGGTGACAGATGAAGGATCTGGTGAGCAAGTGAGTGCTGAGTAGGCTCTGCCCAGAAAAAAAAATAGCACTGTTGAATAACCAAATATTCACAAAGAAGCCAACCACAGAGAGAGACTTGAAAGAGATCTAGCAATAATGACAGGCACTGAGGTGGCATCTGCAGAGGCTAGAGAACAATCTGCAGAAAATGAATGTGTTCAGATGAACTGCGGCTTTGCTGTTATCAGTCCCCACTAGAGATCACAGAGGAAGGAGGAACAATGGGAGTCGCTTGTATCTATTTTTTTTTTTTCCTTGCAGGACATATTTGCAGAATAAACATCTCCCTCCTCTACAGCTCACAGCAGCTTGTTCCTACCAGCACTGGCTGTAATTGAATACGCTTACTCCAATAATAGCTAAATTTAGAATATTAGCATCAAGTCTCTGGAGTGGCTAAGAGGGGAGCAAAGCTTTTTATAAATAAGCACAGTAGTATTAAATAGTAGATGCAATTCAGGGCAAAGCGAAGCTCTGCGCCCGAGGAGCCAGGCACGATGTTAGGCAGGCTTTCGGGCAGGCTCACTGGGACAGGGCAGGTGCATCGCTGCAGGATGCTTCCCTTCAGGACCGTGTCCTGGGCCTGCTATTGCGGATCTCCCCATAGGAATTATGTTGATTGCAGGGCTCCCTAGAAGCCCTTGCACCATGTGGCAACGCAGAGGCCTCAAAGGGYGGCACATGGCACACAGGCAGCAACAGAACACGGCGGGCAGAGCCAACATTAAAGATGGGGGGAATGTAGCACCCCGACAGCGCAGCCTGAAGAGCRCTCCGCCTCGACCATCGTTGAGGTGAAATACGCACAACATGGCGGCGCAGCCGCCCCCCAATAACGGCCGCCGGCTCCTCTGCGCATGCGCGGCAAAGGGGGCGTGGGGGAGAAGTGTGGCGGAAGTGCGGCGGCGCGCTACCGGAAGTGTGGCGGAAGTGCGGCGGCGCGCTACCGGAAGCGTGGCGTGAGGCGCAGGTTGGCGGCGGTGCGCGGCCATGTCCGCCTCGCTGCTGCGGCGGGGCCTGGAGCTGCTGGAGGCGCCGGGTAGCGGCGGCGGGCCGGGCCGGGCCGGGCCGGGGGGAGCTGCGCGAGGCGCCACCGCGAC
>NW_020455272.1:63782-69833 GCF_003342845.1 Nothoprocta perdicaria | reverse complement strand
GGCGCCGCGGGGGCCGGGCGGCCCGCGGGCGGCGGGCGCTGCGAGGCGCGGGAAGGCGGCGGGGCCCGCGAGGAGCAGGGCCACGGTGAAGGGCAAGGCCGTGAAGTCGGCGATAGGTGAGTGCCGCCCCGCGGGAGGGCCCGTGTGCCCGCCGGCACCCCGGGGTGCCCGTGGCCTTGTCACCTTCCCGCACCCCGTCCGCCTTCCCCCGCCGCCCGCTCTGCAGCACCCTGGTCTCCACCCCGCTCCTCAGGCGCCCCGGGGTGCCCGCGGCCTCGCTCGGACGCCACGGGCCTGCGGCTGATGTGTTTTGTCCCCTCTGCCCTCGCCCAGAGGAGTACTGCAAGAAGCAGGCCGTGGATCACCTGAAGGCAAACCTGCTGTACATGACGCAGGGACGGTACATTGCAGACAAGGCTGTCACGCAGCAGGTAAGGGCCTCGCGTTGCTGTTTGGGGGTCTGCGGGTGCATGGGAGGTATCCCAAGGTATTCTGGCTTCGACCTCGCCACGGGTAGTCAGGGTCCATCAGGTCGTGGCTTTGGGGAACGTGTGTGTCTCCACTGGAGAAGCAGCTTACGGAGCTTTAACCTCTTACATGTTGCTCCTACTGTTTTGATATATACTTTCTATATATTAGGCTMTTACAGTAGTTCAATTTACTGATGTAGGTTGTCTCTTCTCACCTYTCGCAGACCCGAATAGGAACAATCTAAGGCAATCCTAAGAACTGAGTTCCTAGGTTGTCAGATTTCCTCATGAAAGAGGAGGTCACAGTTTCRGATGGATTTAGGTTGAAATCAAAGTTTCTCTGTCAGTGATGGTGCCAAAGAGTAATTGTCAYGTTTGGCACCACACATGAAGTGCCACTTGCTGTTCTTCCAATTCCCTGCTTTGATTAACCCAGGTAGATGCCTCTCCCTGTTCTTTGGAGGCTTTCCAGGGTTTGAGCAGCGGGGGGATCCTGCCGATGGCTGTGAGAATCACTGTTGGGTGATCCACATTGACAACAGCTCCTCTCCTTTTCTTTTTCCAGGTTCTCGCCCAGAACACCGGCAGGAAGTCCAAAGATCGGCCTCCAGAGAAGAAGGAAAAGAAGAAGCCCGAAGGCACTGTCTTCACTGAAGAAGATTTCCGTAAATTTGAGAGAGAATACTTCGGGGCAGCGTGAACAACGTGTTGAGGGTTCTGGCAGCCCAGTCTTTGTGCAGCTTAGCGTTCAGAATGACAGACTGGTCATATTCTCAACATGTTTGAGATGGGACACAGGACATGTGCCTCTTCGTCAGTACTTTAATGTCTCACTTGCAGAGAAATCTACATCTTTAGACACCTTCTTTCTTGCTAGCTAGAGCCAGGGAGTATTTCTTGGCTTTGGGAGGTGTTGTCTTTGTAATTACCCACCTCCAGGTAATGTGGCTCTTGTGTTCTTGCTGTAGAAAAGTGGGCCAAGCCAAGGATAAATCTTGGTCCTCTTCCTCAGGATACAAGGCCCCTGCTCTCTGTACTGTTTGGCAAGGAGCATTTAAAGTACTGTATCTCAGTGGAGGAACTGGCAGAAATAAACCCTGAGAAGAAGGGAAGAATGCTTTGAAAGACTGTATAAAAGCAGGAGTTAAACCTGAGTAGTGTTGCAGTACTACACTGTCTGCCAGGCTTTTCTGTCATTGCAAAAAGTTTGTATATGTCATTTAATTAAATAATTCTTTTTGTAGATACAGCCTGTGCTTGCTTTTTTGATAATGATTCATATGATTGACAAAGGTGAACCAAGTCATCCATCTGATCCAGGAATCAGTGTCCTTAAGATAACTCTGTTATGTGAATGGCCCCTCTCTTAATCACATTGACCCATCTCTTTAATCCTCCCTCTGACATACTCAGTCCTCCAAAGAGCACAGTTTGGGACAGAAGTGACTCATGTTTTCCCTGCTYGTGGTTTGCCTTCTCCAAGGGAAAGTTTTTCTATGGAGAAAGTTGCTTTTCAGGTGCTTACACCTGTGACCAAGGTCCCGTCCACACAAAGAGGGCATCTTTGTGAGTCTCTGCTGCCTTCCATGGGCAAGAGGGGTTATGGCCTAGGTGCCAGGCTCTCTTGGCATGGAATTATAACGGGTRCCTCTGTCCTATGTCACAAGCATCCCCGTCTGGCATGCAGCACTGGGTGTCTTGCAGACACACTGAAGCAGGAGCTGGGATGTTGGGTCCATGGGAATTTTCAAGACTGCTGCTCCGTTTTCTGCTGCAACAAAGAGCTGGCCCAGCAGGTGGGAGTGTTGCAGTGCTAGACGCCTTTCCAGCTGCTGCGTTGCCGTAAATGTGCTTCAAGGGAGCTGCTGCTCGTGCCCTTGGCTGCTCCTTTCCCAAGAAAGGAACTGTGTTCCCTTGCAATAAAGGGGTATGGAAAAGGACTAATGCTAAGCTTCAATTAAACTGATGAGTTACTTGCGAATAGCTTGGCTGTGCTGAGCTGCTGCTGCTAAGGTGTAAGCAGAGCAAGGAATTTGGTATCCCCTTCCTTGCCCTCTAATAATTCCTGGTGTCCTCTTAATTCTGTGCATCCTCAGCTCTATTCCTTCTCTCCTGTCTGCATGGGCTGGAAGGGAATGCAGCTATGTAGGATCCAGACAGAAAATAGCAATCAGGGAGTAATGTGTGTCTGGAAATCATTTAATAAGATGTGGTAGTGGGTTTTGTGTAATAGGATCAATTAAACCAACCATGGCCAAAAGTGGTAAAGAGCAGAATAGGGTAAGGAGCAATTCCTTTATTTTTGAAGTTGTTCCTGCTTCTAAAACAGAGATAGGTGAAATGGAAGAGAACCACCACCTGCTTTACAAAAAGAATGGAGACCCTATATCCTGAAGCACGTGTCTTTAAATGCTTCTCACTCTGCTGCAATTTGTATAATCCAATTTAACACATGCAGCTGAGCATGAGCAGTGTGGAAAGATGGGCCCTGCTGCCCCTTGGCTCTCCAAAGAGCGAAATTGCTGCGTGTTTTCTGTTCGTGCTGTTTTAATCATGCCCTCACCCCTAGGGTTTTGCGATTCCTTTGCCCCTGTGGGTCCTCTGTGTCACTCCCTGCATCATCATCAACATCATCATCATCATCTCCTCTAGCAGTTCCTCTTAGGCACCTCCGCATTTGCAGTTGTTCAGCTCCTCAATCCCTCTTGAAGACTGAGGAAAACAAAAACATCCTTCGTTCCAGAAAGGAGCATTTATAAGCGGTTCGCTCTCTGCGCTTTCTGCTTGCAAATGTCAGCAAATAGCAAAGCTGTTCTCTCCAAGTTCCGTGGAGGGCCCAGAGCCGTTTTCCCCAAGGATAATAGCATCCAGATCTGTGTGGTTCTCAGGCTGGGTGGGAGGTATCATTCCTGGTTGGAAAGACGATGGTGCCAACACAAGTAATGAGCACACTTATTGTGGCTCTGTGCCGTGAGGCCTCGTGGTGTTTGAGAGGGTAAAGTTACCCGTTGAACTGGATTTTGACAGCTGAAATCAAACCTGGCTGTGCAGCCAACAGTATCCTCACATTAACTGCAGGAGGAAGGTTGATAGTGCAGGAGGAAGGCTGATATTGCAGGAGGAAGGAGGAGCACGCACAAGGGAAAAGAAAGGCTCTAGACAAACYAGTGTTTTGCAGGGGCAAAACCTGGCATTTTTTCACCCTCTGTGGCAAAACTGGAGCTCCTCTGAAGGGAGAAGGGCCATGTCACTCGCATGGTGGGTAGATAAGGGCAGGAGGTGGCACCTGAGCGGGAGATCTGCAAGCCAGAGAGGGGGAAACAGGCTCGGGAAGAGGGAGGTGAGGAGGATGCAGCTCCCACTGCTGCCATCGCCACTGTTTCCACGTGCTGTCCGCGCTGCGGGGCGCGGCGCCGGCTCGCAGCGCGGATACTCCCYGGGATGGGGCATGGATGCAGCCACGGGGCTGCATTTCCTCCCGCTRCAGCTGCCGGGCGAGCGCCGCGTGCCTGCTGAGTTCCAGGTGCCCTGGCTGCTTTCCCAGCGCTGCAGCGCGGAGCAGGGAGGAAGGAATCAGAACGGAACGGGAGGCAGAGAGCAGCTCTCCTACAAGTGCCGATAAAAGCCGTGGAGTGTTGCTAAAGGGGGCAGAGTCTTTCCAGGGAAACGATTTAGGGGAGAATGAGTCGTTAGGGTTGGACTAGCTTGTTGTGAGCAAGATGTATAAAGCTGGTTAATGGCCTGTTGCTCCSTCTGTCATGCAAACAGAAAGCAAACAGAAAAAATTGGTCAGACAGGTACAGGACAGTGTAACTGAGTGGCTAACAGTGTCTGCCATATAAGCAGGTCTTGCTCGTCCCTTAGCACAGGAAAACAACAGCTAATAGCAGTATATATGTGTATCAGGAGAGGGGAGACTGTTAAATGTAAATCCATGGATCATGGTTGCCCAGGACACAGAAAAGACTCTTCCTTCTAAATGACATAGCAAAAATATGGGTACAAATGAACCAAAATGGATGATAAAGCTTGTTCAAGCAAACAAGACAGCATAAAGAAAAGGCACTGGATCTGGGGAGAAAAACATGTTTGAGGGGTTCAGAAAAACCTTAGGGAATATCAGCATGTGGTTCCATTTTCAGGGCTGACTCCCCTTTCAGAGCTGAAGTCGTGCTGGGGATCAGCACAGAGGCAAAGCCTACAACCCTGGGGAGCTCCTGAATGCCTCAGATGAGAGGCTGCTTGCTGCAGGAAGGATCCCAGCATCGGTGCCCTGAATAACTCACGGTGCGGTAGTTAAGGCAAATGAAATTTCTCATTTTGAAGCAGAGAGAGCAATCAATTCAACCGGAAAAAAAAAAAATGAGGACTATAAAACAGGGCAAGCTGCTAATGCCTGCTTAGAGCCTGAGTCATGGCACCCCAGCCAAGCACGGCTGAAAGGTTAGCCACTTTGAGCAGGCTTAAAGGTCTGCACGTCTGTCTGCAGCTACATTAAACAGGACTAACGGTGCCAACCAGTCTCTGTCGGGGGGCAGGGGCAATGAGCAGCGGGAAGGCTGTTCTGCCTCCGTGTGCAGGGTGAGAGGCGCCTTTCCCTGCACGAGCCGGCTGTCGGCAGGSCTGGCCCGATAACGTAGCCCGGCTGATGCGTGCTGAGCTGCGCCCTTTGCACGCCTGCAGTTAAGTTATCGCCTCGGCTTGCTCGTCTTGGACGGGAGGCCGAGCCTCGAGGTGCTCCCCGATCGCGCGGAGAGGTGAGACTCTCGTATGCGGACGGAGGGCGGCACRAAGCAGGGCTTGTTCGGCGGTCGCCCCGTCTGTGGGCAGAACTAGCAGCCTCTCTCTGTATAAATGAAGCTGGTGCTTCTCCTGCGCCTGCAACTCGATCCTTGCTTTTTTCTGAAGCATGTGAATGTGTAAAGGAGAGGGAAAGAGCRACGAAGGAGAAGCAAGAAGCAGCAAGCCGTTGTTTTAAGAGGGAACATGCGCCTATGTAGTAGCCAAATTGAAGCTTGTTGGTAGAGTCAGCTTCGTTTGGTGGCTTATGACACTGCATGAGCACATAGCAAAATAATGCCCATGCAGCACACTTGAGACACCYGAGTAGCTGAAATAATAGTATTGTCTGGGGCACGGGACCTTATTCCCCTGTTCACAAAGTGCAAGAAAACAGCCTGAAGCATCTCAGTGGAAAGTCAGCAAATATGGGCTTGCTTGGCCTAAAGAGGGATGTTGGTTACACTCCAAGACTGGCTTTGCTTTGGAAATGAATGTTAATAGGAGCTTCTCTATTGGTCTGCCCTGGAAGGTTTTGAACACGTTAGAAAGCTGGAGGAAGAAAGGTTGTCCCCAGAAACAGCTTGAATCGGGGGAAAAAAGTCAAGGAGAAAAATTTTAATTGAAGAAAAAATGAGTGTATATGATGTAGCAGTTGTATGGGACAGTATAGGAAGGACTATGTGGATACTATTGTATTTGAAGTCCTATGTCTCTGATAAGATAAAGAAAACTAGTATTATTCTTAAACAAAACTTGTATGTTTTCCACAAAAAAAAAAAAAAAAAAAAAAAAAAAAAAA
>NW_020455272.1:53020-63697 GCF_003342845.1 Nothoprocta perdicaria | reverse complement strand
AGAGGAAGGTTTAGAAAAAGGTAAACAGAGCAAATCACATTGCTATACATTGCTATACATCTGGGAGGGCTGAGAAAGCAAGCGACGTCTCAAAACAGGCAGTATATGGCTATGCCACGAACAGAAGCTGAAGCTCGCTTAGAAAAGGTGAGGCGACGCTCGGAAAGGCTGTGGGAAACGTGGGCAAGCCAATGAATATATTTTTTCCCAGAGACACTTGACGGCTTCCCGGCGAYGGCAGAGGTTTGGGGTGGGGTACAGGGGTGGTGAATGGGCTGCCACGGTGTGAAACTGCTTTAAGCAGAATAACTTGCTTTTTTTTTTCCTGCTAGTCCAGCTCGGCGGTGCAGAGGGAGCATTCGTCTCCCAAAGGACAGCCTGTCCTTGCGGCTCTTTCTGGGCTCGCTGCCAGGGCAAAAGCTATTTGGGAGATTTTATCGTCRTCCTTTCTTCACCCTCCAAAGCTGCAGCTGGGGAGTTATTTCTGTAAGCGAGCTGGGAAGGTGCATCTGGATCTCCACGGAGGCCGGAGAAGAAGCTCTCATGGTGGTGGTTTCCTCTTTCTGTTTGCTAGGAGAGGTGTGAGCACCTGGATCCCTCTGAGCGGGGGCAGAGAGGAAGGTAGTGGCAGCAAAAGAATATCGCGGTAGCAGCAGAAAAAGAAAAAACCTTGTGAGAACAGGGCCATGTGTCATCAGAGGGGCTTTGTGAGTGGCAAACCACAGGTTATTTTCTGGCTATATATGGGAATATTGGATTCCTCTGCATCAAGAGCAAATAAGCGATCAGCAGCCTGCAGGCCRCACGACACTGTCCCACTTTGCTGCCTTTTATTCAGAGGAAAATACACCGAGGCAGAAATCCTGTCAGCCCTGCCATGTGAAACACGTGAAAGGGCCGGGCTTCTCTAGGAGTAGCTTGAGAGGCTGTGAGGAAAAGAAGGYAGGTCATTCAGCTTGCAAAACGTAGAATTAGTTGCCGGGTAAGATGCTCTATCAGCTGCGGTGCCTCTTTCCACCAGACCAGGGCTTTAATGTGTGCTCCTGTGGTGTGCACAGCAAGTGGCAAAGCTGCGGCGCGAGGCCGAGCGGGCCGGGCACGGGGCTGCAGGCAAGGCTGATGAATGAACAGGGAGCTTCAGCCTGCATTCTCAGCCGGTGTAAAATCCCAAAGCCCTGCGTTGCTAAGAATGGAAACCACGTGTTATTTCCAGAGGAGCCAGCAATGCGGAAGGATGACGTCTTGGCTGCCTCTGAAAAGCTGCAAAAAGCACAGAAACCAACTGGAGCTTCCAGAGCCCTTTCCAGAGCCCTTTAAGGGCAGATTGGTGTCCTGAGCAGGTCTGTAAAACACTGTATCTGTACATGCATCACGCATTCGCTCTCTCCTTCTCCAGCTCAGTCTTCCCTAGACTGATTTTAATTTGGTGAATTGGGACCATGTATTCTCCGGAGAGCTGAAAAACTGGAAGCACCTATCTTGTTATCATCACAGAAATCGGTGCCTCTGCCTGCAGAGCATTAACTCCAAAACACAGCTGAATTCACCAGGGCTGTGTCAGATGTTGTCCTGCCCGGGGAGTGTTTGCCCTGCACAGGGAGGCCGCTTGCTCGTACAAGGTCCCGTGTTTCCTGCGGCTTGGCTGAGATGAGGTGTGTTAAGGTACAGATTGAATCCRTCAAGGACAGGGTTGTCCAGCTCATGGGGCTTCTCCGCTTTCGATTATCCCCATGCTCAGCCTGGCTGCTCCAGCAAAGCCTATTAGGGTGCTTGATCCTCCCTGCAGCAGGCCAGTCCCTCACTGCTGCATACGGACACCAGCAAGAGCTGGAGAAGGAAGCAGCTGCTAAGGCAGGACCACGATTTGCCCGCCAGATTGCAGCGCTTCCCACTGGTACCGTGTACAGTGGATAGGGCACCGGTCCTGGAGCTGGGAGACCACGCAGGAGGCTCCTGTGAGGATGAGGAGTCCAGGCTGGAATGTGTCAAACAGGGAGCCAACCGCTTGTGAAGGAYGAGGTGAGAGGGTTTAGTTAGGCACACGGAGTAGGCCTGAGCCCTAACCGATATGAGGCTGAGATCCTCGGTAACATTCAGCAACGAAGTAAAGAAAGAAAAACAACTGTCTTGCTCAGGAGGAAGGGGAGAAAATGGAAGGGAAATCCTCTGCATAGGCACTGGAAAGAAAAATGCTGCAGTGTGAGACCGAGGCGAGGAATCATTTTTGCTGTAACGTGAACAGCATGCAGGCAACCCTAGCATGATCTGCTCTCCGTGAGCGCAGACCAGCCGCTGCCGACGGCCYGGTCCCTGCAGCCCCATTGCCGGGAAGCAGCTGCCTGCGGTTACCGCCTTCACCTGCGTCCTGCCACACGTCACCTGATGGATGGGGACGTGAACGGGAACGGAGGATGGCAGCTCCAGTTCGAGGACGTGAGGAGCTCAACCGCCAGAGACAAGAAGCCCGGGAGGCTGCACTAGGACCGACCATCTGCTTTCACCAGCATTAGGCCCTGCCTCGTGTGTGGCCTCAAGTGGAGCAGGCCTCAAGCTTCAGGAGCCTTAGAGCTGACTAAGTGGACCCGACTGAATTCAGAACTTGACAACACTGGAACCAACCGCAAAGGGTTTCATAACCCTGAGTGGCTAGACTATAAATTGGCCCAGAGTACCTCATTAAATTTAATGTCTATGGGTAGAAACCACCCAAGCTCTCATCACCTTTGCACCCCGTTTCTCTCTGAGGTGTAATAAACCCGTCGCAGCAGGTTGGCCCTGTTGAGTCTTGCTTTACGCCGACACTGCAGAACCAGCCGCAGCTGAGAAGCGACAGCTCCGCAGGCCGGGCCACGCTTGGCCGCCAGCAACCGCCCCACACACAGGTAGGTCGCTTCACACGCAGGCGCTTTCCTCAGAGCTTCCTCAAGACCGGTTAAAATTTCATAAACAAACGCGTATCCTCAGTAGTGTAAAGTCAGAATTGGGCTTTCAAACGTTCACATCCCCCAGCTACGTTTGAAGAAGACAGAAGCAGGCGGTGGTGTTTGTTTCTTATGCTTAGGTGCAATAACCACCCCCCTCCCCTTCAAGCGTGCTGAGTGCTTACCGAACATACACAGCCCAAACACAGCTCCTGGTAGCGTTTAACCTGCGCCTGCAAGCTTGGGCCTGGCCTCGGGCCTGCTGCTCCAAGCAGATAAATGACTTTCAGCTTGTTCCAGAGCTGAGAAAACACACAGCCCCCTTCCTCAGCTCTTTAACTTCCTCCAAGACACCCCACAGCATGTTTGCCTTGTGGCTCATACCTAGCTAGCTGGTTCAAGTCTCAAACTCAGTAAAACCAACCCGTGTGACTTACTCGGAACCAGTCAGTGGCTTTAGCAAGTTCCTGTGCCTCCGCTGGAATGCAAGGTGAATTCTTCAGATACCTTTGCAGTTAACTTTGCCTGTGACCAGCCAGGGGCACATTGGCAAGGCTTCCATCAGCTGCCTGAACATGTCAGCAGCAGCACTACTCAGCCCTGCCTACGGCTGCRTTAGGCAGCCTCAACTGCTCGAGTCACTGCATCACTAACACACTCAACACAGGACCTGCATGTAGCCCTTTTAATTCCGACCAGCACAGCAGGGTCACAAGACCCTTTTGCTGTCTCAGCCCCACACTGCCTCCCTCTCCCCTTGTTTATTGCATAGGTTCTACTGCAACAGCAGCAGCAAACCCCATGAATACAGTTTTTATTTAGGTATAGGTAACACGATACAGCTTGTAGACATACTAATGGTACCCAATTATCTCACACACACCCCATTTTACATTTACTATAAAATAATTTATTAGGCAGCAATACACAGCTTCAGCAGCAAGCTTATATACATGCACATAAAACTACAGACTACCCTACTCGGGGACTCTAGCTCTTTTGCCCTTGGCTTTGCGGACCTCTTCAATCAGATCTTTTAAGTACTGAATTTCCTTACTTAGGGAATCTGCTTTTTCCTTCAGGGCCTGGTTCTTCTGCTCCAACTCCCTGCACTCCCCAGACAGTGCTTCCTGTTCTGCCCTCTTCTTCTGCCGGTATCTCGTGGCAGCTGTCTTGTTCTGCTCCATCTTTTTCAGCTTCTTATCTATTTTCTTTTCTCCTTTCACTTTTGCTGACACTACCCTCTCTGCAGGATTATCATATGGTTTGGACCGCAGAGAGGAAGAACTGGCCGCCTCTGCAGGGAACTGGTTGTCACTGGGGGATCCAGCTGCAGTGTTAGGACTATGCTGGGGTGTTCCCAGGTAGGAATCTGGGCTCATGCATATTCCGCTATCATCTGAATGGTTCTCCTCCTCCTTCTCAGACTTGGTGATCACTACCAGAAAGGTGGGGCCTTCTTGTTTTCTCTCTCCTTCCAGAACATCCACTTCACTACCTAGTTCTAAACTGAATGAATGGTCTGGAGTGGAAGTCAGAGACTCTGGGGAAAGGGGGAAAGACCAAAGGGAAGTCAGTGGGGCCATTTGATCTGCTCCAATTGGAGATTCGGGGAGATTGGTGATTAGGTCAGGTATCAGTGGAGGTTCTTTGTTGTGAAATTCCTGGGTGGTAGGGTTAAACAGGAGATCACACGTGTCTTCCAACGTGGCCATCAGCTCGTCTGGTGAGACGGTGGCTTCCAGATCTTCCATACCTAGCAGGGCATCAAAATCAAATTCCTTCAGATCCATCTTCTCCACCATCCACTCCATGCCAGAGAAGGCATCCTCTGCACAGGAGAACAAGATACCATTTCATTGCAACAACCACAAATGCAGTTCAAGCTTCTGGAAATAATCTACAAGTCATCTACAACAGTTCTTCAACTGGTATGAAAACAATTGCTAGTAGTTACTTTAAGAGACTGCAGGGGACAAGATAAGTAACCTCATTGTTCTAAGATGCCCTGTGAAACATGTAACTGTGCCACTTTCTCATAGCCTATTCCAGTAAATACTGTAGTAATTGACCAGGTATGGAAAGGGCTAAGTGTCACTTCAGTTTTAYTTCTCGTTCCATTATGTAGATCCTTTCCAGGCAACACTACAGGGACACGTGARGTTGTCCTTCCACATTAATAAAAAACTAGCAATTTCACTTTCAATAGCAACATTGCACTTAATATATGTGTAGAAAGTATCAAACAGATCTACCTTACAAAGTATCTTACCCTGGCTGCTATCTATGGTGTTGCCTAAACTGTCCACAGCAAGCCAATTGGAGGAGACTGCCTTAGCCTTGTCGCTGGAGAACCCATGCGAACTGAGGGGCTCGGCCACCTCCAGGTAGTCATCTAGGAGTCCCAGACTTTCCTCAGCCACCGAACACGGCTGGCTGAAGGGGGATAACAAATCCCCCAACAGCATCTCGTTGTTCAAGAGGCTCATCTTGATCGATTTTTAGCACTTTGAGGTCGAAGGATGCAGACAAGTAGAAGGTGTTTTTGTCGATAACAGCAACGCTGCTGTGAGGTGCCTTGAAAAACCTGCAAAGATGAGATTTAGAATCCATCAGTGACAAGTACGATCTTTAAACTGAATTCAATTCAGTCCTTTTACAGGGACATAGCTTTTAAGTAGTAGTGACTCAATGAAATGTTATGAAATACTACAGCCTTGCACAACTTCTCCATTTTTAGAACTGCCCCCTGCCATACATTTTTGCCTGCAAGTTCCTTCTCGGAGGCTTCTCCGTTTGCCGGAGCTCCTGCCCATCGGCAGAACCAGCTGCAGGGAGCCCCCGCCCATCAGCAGAGCCGGCTGCGGGGAGCCCCTGGCCTTCCTCGGGCGCGAAACCACCGGGGCAGGAGGGGGGGCGCTCAACTTCCTCATGCCCATATATGGGCATGGCGCGATGCAGCGCCCCGCCCACCTGCCGCAGCCATTTCGCGATCGCGCCGCCCTCCCCCGGCCGCCATTTTGTGTCCTGCCACGTTTCCAGTGGCGCTTATCGGGGCGCGCCAAGGGCGGAGCGGGACCCGCGACACCGGGGGCTTGGGAAGCCCCAGAAACTCCTTTACAAAATGGGGGAGTTGGGGGGCAAGCGATTCAGCCTGTCGCCCCCACCTTCCTTGGGCTGCCCAAAGGGCAGGAAAGCCCTCCAGATGTTCAGAGGTCCCTCAGCACTGCAGTACTCAAGGGCTGCAGTGCTGCTACCTCACCAATCGTCCCCAGGGATCTACTCAGGGCAAAGCTACTTATGGATTCTGGAGACTCGAATGCTTCCGATGCCTCTTTCCTCCCCCCAACTACAAAAAGATTATACTACACTGCTTAAAAAAAAAAAATCAATTCCTCTACAAGCGAAAAAAAAAAAAAAAATCCATGCAGGTTAAGAGCCCCAAGTACTACTTTTGAAARCATCTTTTTCCTTAATTCGATATGGCAGATCAATTCCACCTCCTTCTACGCGTTATTTCTTTCAACTACATCCTGTGACTAGTTGAACCCATTGACTAGAAGGGAGATTCATAAAGGTTTTCAAAACTCCTTCGGTAAGATTTCCTCCTCCTCCCCCTCCCCCCCCCAAATCCATCATAGCCTAGGAACCTTTTCCCCACTAAAAATACCACTCATTACTAAAGCTATGACGAATTTATCCCTCCACCAGAAAAGCATCCGAAGRTGGGGCCAGGGAGACCAACGTCCCCCCCACAGGCTACTCACGCCATGGTTGCAGATGCCGGGATGTGCCGAGGCCGCCGCCGCTGCTGCTGCGCCTGCTGCACTGGCCGATGCCGCCGCTGGCCCCGCCGCCCTTAGAGAGCCATGGCGGCCAGGGGAGGGGAGGCTGCTCCGGTCCGCGCTGCGCGGGGAGGTGCTGCGGACACGGCCACTACTCCTACCTCCACATTCAGCTACGGACGGACAATGAGGTGGCACCGCCCGCGCCCCGCCCTTATATAGGAGCGTCGCCGCGCGCAACGAGTTCCGGCAGTGAGGTGTCCTTCCGCCAACCGTCACCGCCTCTCGGCAGGGCCCTGCGGCGCGCAAGCCGTCTTTATCGGCCCCCTCCTTCCGGCGGGCTGCGCTTTGATGGCAGGAGGCACCGGCAGTAGCTGCCACCCCAAGCTTCGCGACCACCGGGCAGCCGGCGGAGGGACTATATGACTCTGTGCCGCCCGCCGCCGCGCCAAGCGCCCTGCGTCACGTGACGGAGCGGTCGAGGACGCTCCCGCTCGCCGCAGGGAATTGSGGTGGGGGAAGGGGAGGGGGGCTCTTAACCGCCAACAAAGACAGTGCTCGCGGGCGGGAGGCATCACGCAGGTGGCCACGTGGGAAGCGCGGCGCTGATTGGCTGCAAGCGGGCTCTTCACGTGCACACTTGCTTTCCATTGGCTAGGAGCTGAACGAGGCCAGAAGTCTGGCGGGAGGGGGAAGAAGGAGCACCTGGCCGAGGAAATGGCGGCGGGCCGGGAGGGCGCTGCGCTGCTCGGCGTGCGCCCCTCGCCGCGGCTCCGGCCCTGCCTCCCCAGCCCCTCCTGAGGCACTGCTCCCCCTTTCATTTCCAGCAGCCCATGTGGCTCCCTGCCCAAAGCCCCGCTGAGGTCAGGCTGTGGCTAACGGCCGCTTCACATGGACTCGCCCCCATGAAGTAACCAGGCAGCGAGCCCCAGCCGGCTCCTGCTCCCGCAGATAAGGTGCCGGCCCGGGGCAACCTGGCCTGCCCTCCTTGCTGGTGGGATGAATGCAGCCATGAGATTATTGTGGCCGCCCTGGGCCTCGGCGTGCGTGCCTGTACCCGTGTACTACACGTGAGCGTTGGCGTGCTGCTCTTGCTGCAGCTCTGGTRCAGGGTTGACCTGCAGCCCTTCACGCAGAGATCCACACCGCCCAGCACCCACGAGCACGAGGCTTGTGAGTGCCTCAGAGCCCTGCAACAGCTAAAAGCAAACTGGTGCTTCCCAATTGAGGAAGGGGAACTTGCACTCCTCGTGTACAGTTTAATACTAACACGGTTGCTTCCTGATTCTTAGTACAGATGTTACTCGGACTAACGTGAACATCCACGGATCCGCTGTGTAGCTGTACGAGGCAGYGTTGCCTTGCAAAGATCCTGCAGTGCAGCCTCGCGTTCTGCTTTATCTCACCCAGATCAGCGTAAGGCGTTGCAGTAAGGCAGCCCTGCTCCCTTCCCTCCACCCCGTTCCCTGCTGCGCAGTCCCACCGGATTATCCGGCCCCTCGGTGAGCCAGCAAGCTAGCCCAGCAGGAGAAGCGACCAGGGCACTCGCTTTTCTGCTGGTTTAGGCCCCCTAATTGGCACTTGGGTCAAACACCAGTTTGACTGGGATGGAATGGGGTGATCCCTTGACCCTCAAACCCTGGGCATGGTGCAGATTCCTGCCTGCACCCTTTTGCACTGTGCCAGAGCTATCCTGCTTCAAATGGCCGTTGGTTTTTGTTTTGATTTGTTTTGTTTGGTTTGCTTGTTTGTATTTTTCCTGCTGCCAAACCTTGCAGCACGGCATCAGCTCTGGGAGCCAGGATGGACTCTGCCCTGCTCCAGCATCATCATCATCATGTAGGTCAAATWGCCCTCAGCCACTTTGGCCCAAAGCTCTTCTGATTCCCAGCGAGGGCCTCAGTAGTGCTTGTGTAAAGCCATGGCCTTCACTTATGYTTGCACACGTATAAGAGCCTGGGGCTTATTACTTGACTGGTAATTTGAAAGGACAGGCATGACCCAGTTTCTACTTTTAGCAGTCTGATGCTACCACCGTCACTACCAATCAGCATACATCGCTCTGCATCTGTAATCAGAATGCAATCGATTAATAAAAAGGGTCTTGTTTTTTTTTCCTCCATATTGTTGCCTTTTTCTTCTCTTTTTCTAGAAGCAAGCACAGATTGCAGAATGACTCATTAAAATGGAGGAGGCGGAGAAAAAACATGCCTTCYGACGCCAGCAAGCACCACAATAGCATTTCTGTGATCTAGGAGGGCTGCTCTGATAGATGCACCAAGCAGCGGGCAGATCTTGCTCTGGCGCAAAATCTAGGGCATTTTAGCAGCTTYCCTAGAAGCCAAGGGGCTGCTTGGCTGGGCAGGGAGCATCCCGGTGCACGGCCAGGCTGCAGGGGAGCTCTCAAATCCCCCAGCTTGCCTGCCTGCCCCTCCTCGGAGAAGAAAAGGGTGACTGTAAAACTGTAATCAAGGCTAAATAAAGGGGAACGCTGCATACACACACACACACCCTGCCCTTCATCTCGAAGAGATAATTACAGATTCCTGTGGAAGGGCTCTGGGTGCGCGTGAGCAAGACTCACGCAAGCAGAAATGAAACGCGGAGAGGAGCTTCACGCAGCCCYGCCGGCTTCCTCGCTGCTTCCTAGCCGCTCGGTTCCCATTTCATGTGTGACCATTTGTCTGCATTAGGAGCTGCAGACAGAAACGTTTAACCGGCCCCTACCCACAATGGGAAATCAGCTCAGCAGAAGCCAGCTACGCAGTGAGGAGTGTTTCCCTGTCCCCCAAAGCACTGCAGAATTACCCTGGTTACAAAATCCTCACAAGACACAGCTCTAATTCCATTATAAATCATGGCTTTCCACTTGCCATGTTATGCCAAGGATTTCTTCTTGRCGGCTAAAGATTTTTCATTGAGGTAGAAGAAACTTCTTTACACCCAGGTAAACAGTCTTTGGGAATTTTTATAAATAGAAAATTGCAAGTATCTTCTCAGCAGAGAACTATTAGCTACCCACTAACTCATGTATTTAAAAAGTGTCCCATTCTCCTGCTGCAAAATCCATTTGTGGCACTGTTATTGAATGGATGCTGTTGATAGTGCTGAAGAAAAATAAATCTATGATGATTTTTTTTAAAAAAAGGCTTCTGAATGAAAATTACGTGTGTGCTCGGTAATCTGCTGGCATGTTACCACCTTTAGCCCAGTGGATGCTGTTTTCCTACACCGGGCACTATTTGTGAGCCAAGAAAGCCCCTGTGCTTTCTTGGGGAATATGGATTGGGGCTTGGGGAAGCCCCATCCGTATCCGCGAGCGAGGGTCCCGCCGTGGGCCACAGAATCACGGAGTGGTTAAGGCTGGAAGGGCCCTCTGGAGATCATCTAGTAACAGGGGCTGCGGGTGCCGCGCTCGGCGCAGCGGCCCCGCCAGGAAGCCATGGGCTGCCGAGGCAGGGAGAGCGCTGCGGGAAAACCTCCTGGGGCCCAGGAGCAGCGGCGGGAGGCGGAATGCGGACGCGCTGCCTCCTCTCACCCTCCTGCTCTGCCGGCGCGGGGGGGATCAGCGTTTGGGCCTGGTTTTTGTTAAAGGTTAATGGAGGGGGGGCGGAAGGGGCCTCCTTGCCCTGCCAGCCGCGCAGGAAGCCAGCGGCCCCCATGAGGTGCGCGAGGACGTAAGCGCTGCCATGGCAACGTCTCCCYGCGCCGTCTAGACCGTGTGCGTGCGGAGCGCCGGCGCCGCCGGGGCTGCCCGGGCCCTGTGGAGCCGCCGGACGGAGCCAGGGCCCTATGGAGCAGCCRGGAGGGCACTAGGGCCCCTGGGGAGCAGCCGGGAGGGAGCCAGGGAGCCTATGGAACAGCCAGGAGGGAGCCAGGGACCCTAGGGAGCAGCCAGGACAGAGCCAGGGCCCTATGGAGCAGCCGGGAGGGTGCCAGGGCTCTATGGAGCAGCCAGGAGGGAGCCAGGG
>NW_020455272.1:24697-52653 GCF_003342845.1 Nothoprocta perdicaria | reverse complement strand
ATGGAGCAGCCAGGAGGGAGCCAGGGCCCTATGGAGCAGCCAGGAAGGAGCCAGGGACCCCATGGAGCAGCCAGGAGGGAGCCAGGGCCCTATGGAGCAGCCAGGAGGGAGCCAGGGACCCTATGGAGCAGCCAGGAGGGAGCCAGGGACCCCATGGAGCAGCCAGGACAGAGCCAGGGCCCTATGGAGCAGCCAGGAGGGAGCCAGGGACCCTATGGAGCAGCCAGGAGGGAGCCAGGGACCCTATGGAGCAGCCAGGAGGGTGCCAGGGACCCTATGGAGCAGCCAGGAGGGAGACAGGGACCCTGCGGAGCAGCTGGGAAGGCAGCAGGGCCCCTATGGAGCAGCCAGGAGGGAGCCAGGGCCCCTATGGAGCAGCCAGGACAGAGCCAGGGCCCCTAGGGAGCGGCGAGGGGGGATGCGCTATTGGGGTCCACAAGGCAGTGGGCAAAAGTAACGTAGCCCGAGATCTTTGCTGGGCCCTGCAGTGCCGGCACAGCTGCACTTCGGGGAACGTAGCATTTCCCAACAGCAGCAGGAATTTTAGCAGGAGACAGAGTGCTCAGGGAAAATACAAAGGCGGAATGAAGCAAAACAGCCAGAAATTGGGAGCAGTTTCCCAGGAGAGTCTGCAGGAGACCCCATGTCTCAGACTAACTCTCAGCACTTGGTTGCCCCTGTCCTCAAGCAGCACAGGCGGGTATCTGGAGGGTCTTCTCTGCCAGATCCCCGCTGTGAGCTCTTTAGGGATTGCTTTATAGACACTCCATTCCGAAACGAGATGGAAAAGCAAATATATATGATTAAAGATCGAGCGGGGGGTATTAGCGTCCGTTTTTTATTACATACAAATAGAAAGTAAGCTAGCCATATGCTGTGCCTCGTTTGTTTGGGACTCATGCACCAAATGGAACCTCTAATAAATCATTCATTGCTTACTCACCCCCTCACTTTCCTGTGTTTCCATCCTGTTATGTAAATATCACTGACATTTGAAATTAAAGTAATTAAAAAAAAGATTAAATCTGCCATTTACATTCGCAATTTACAGTTCAATTATTTTAGATGGAGATGGAAACAGTCCTGGTTGTCCACCTACATTTTTCTGGCTGCACAAATGCAGGCATGCCAAGCACGCTCCGATAGCCTGTAAACTCCAGCTCTCCAGGGCTTCGTTACTCAGAATCAGCCAATCTGCGGCCAACTACCACATGGGAAAACATTGTACAAATCTCATAAGGAGGAGGCTGATTTTAACTTGCAACTTGCCCAAGCATGAATTTCCTGAGCAAAGCTACAACTCGCTGAAAATGATGTTTAGCAAAACAAAAATGTGTTTGTGAAGGGAGGAGGGAGACGAGCTGGTTCTGTTCTGAGTGCTGTGGGATCGTTTGGCTCTCTCATCTTCCAGCCTTGTTTTCCTTTGGCGGAAGGAGTCGGGGATCAGGAACAGCCCCTAAATGCGGGAGCAGCTTGGTACACAAACAAAAGCCTTACGGTCGCTAAAGCAATAAAAGAGCAGAAAGGCACTTCACCATAACCTGCCCTGCAGGAGCCTGCAGTTGATACGTACGTAGATGTGTGTGTACTCAGAGCATATAAAAGCACACATMCCTTTGCGTGGCAGTGTCTGCTGGCATCACATGCGTGCATGGGACCTATTAAAGGCACATTTCCCTATCAAGGAAAGACAGCAATACGAATTCCCCCTTCTTTCTTTTTTTTTTCCTAGATGTGCCAAGTTTGTAATGGCTGAGGCCTGAAAAGCAGGTGTGGATGGTGGATTATGAGTGGAGCACCTCTGATAGCCTCAGACAGCATCAAGGGAGAGTGAACCGTCCCTCACCATTTAAGCAGGTTTGGCTTTCAGTGCCTCAGTGCTCTGCAGGTGTGTCAGAACGAGGACTCGCTGCTGTATGAGTTCAACAAACATTAACTTGATCTGAAGCGCCTGGAAACAGTTGTTTGCCCTTGTGTAAAGTAGCTTTGCTCTTCAGCAGGTAGGTGTGTGCTCCAAAACAAAGACTGTAAAAGGGCAGATCCTGTTAATAATGTAAAACAKCTCCTGGGAATCCCATGTGTGTGCAGCCTCCCTGGTGCTGGCATGTTGCTTCAGCAGGAATATGGACAAACCGGGTAGCTTAGGCGAAACTCTGGTCTCACCTGGGTGTAAATCCCAGCCAAAGCTCTCGGGGTGCTCGGGAACACYGCAGACAGCCTTGGAAGGACCAGCACGGAGGCCTCGTGCCCAGGCACATTCACTGGCCTGAGCTCTCTGTTGTTGATGCGCTGAGAGCCTGGGGGGCACAGGCATATTTGACATGTGGGGAAGGCCTTTAGTTATATTTCTCCCCTCTAGCAGGCAGCAGCTGCCTGCTTTAGTTATATTTCTCCCCTCTAGCTGCGTGGTGGCTGGGATGTAGCAGCAGACTTGGATCCCTTTCAGTATATCCTCCTTAAACTGGGAGAAGGGAGAAGTTCCTGGTGGACCGAATATCACTGGGTTTCTATCTTTTTTCCTGAATGACTGCATCTTCCTTTCTAAGGTCCCTGCATTTGGAGAGCTGGCAGAGGATGCTGCACTGAAAGCAAAGAGGTTCCCTTGCTCTCAAAAGATGTTGAGGCAACGCTGCTCCCTGCTCCAGCATGGTGTGGCAGCCAGCATGGATGAGCTGTGAACCTTTCCAGGGSTGTTACAGGTTCACTGGCCGTAGGCAGACTGGATAGTAGTCCTCCAAGGAGACTACATGACCAAAACACTGGCGAAGTGCTGGGACTTCTCTATTCTCTTATTCATGTCATGGTTTGGTAACAGGAGGAGGTTTCTGTTCTCAGATGCGGAGACAGGTGGTGTCGAGRCTCAAAGCCAGATCTGCCTGAGGAACTAAACGATGCGACCCTCCTCTGGGGCTGGGGGTCATTGGGGTTATTTCTGGACTCCTTTTTTTTGGTACTAAGCGTACCCGTGAGTAGACCTTGCTGAGACCTCGTCCTGGACTTGCCATGTCCTGTGGGTCTCAGAGAAAGGAGTCACTGCTCAGGCAGGTAACATCTGGGCCATGCAGCTGAGTCGCACAGTCCCGCTGAGACAGACTTCCATGCTGAGCACTTACCAGGGATACGGGGCTCTCCCGGACRCGGCAGGCAGCATCTGACCACGAGAGGAGCCAGTCTGTCCCGGGCCAAACACRACCAGACCACAAGGCTGGAGAGTCCCCTATGGCAGGGACACCAAGCATCTGCCTTTGCAGTGCAAAATGAAGGACTGGGGATGGATCTTTTTTTGTTGTCGTTATTTTAAACATTCTTTTCTCATGTCCATACGAATAGAAATGACAATTTAAAAAAAATCTTAATGGAGATCACTAATTGATCAGGCAATGACACAGGACTCGGTGCCTGCTGCATTCTCCCTCCTGGCCACAGGCAGTGCTTTGGAAAAGGAAAGTTTGGTCATGGCGCTTGCCCCAGCAAAGCCCGTCGTGCGGCTGCCCGCCAGGAAGCTGGGATCCCTGCCAGCATCCTAACAAGCAACGTGGAGCTGTGGCTCCGTGGCAGGACTGCATCTTTTATTGCCTTTGCTTCGACATATTTCAGGCCCTCTGATAGCAATATCACCACTGCTATAAACAACCAGAAGCCTGCACATAATTCACTGGGATTATTTAGATAAGTGAGAGTAGTTATTGTGTCCAAGGCCATAACCRTCCTCTCTGCTACATAAATTCAAGACTCTGAAGGCAAAAATGTTTCTTTGCCACACTGCTTTTGAGCAATGATTGCTCCCTGCCTTTCAAGGGGGTAAGGAGCCTGCTGGAGCATTAGCAGCTTTGAAGTAATGTCTGTCGTGGGACAGGCACGGACCGTCGTTTGTCACCCGCGCTCTTGTGTCTGTTGCCTCTTACGTCTCTGTCCTTTGCAGTGCTGAGCAAAATGAGACAAGAGTGTCTTACAGGACTGGGATCATTATAACGGGGAGTCTAATGGGACAATATATCCCATATAATGGGCCAATATATCAGCACTGTCTCTGCTCCCATGGAACGGGGACCGTCCCACCATGAGGAGAAGGCTGAGAGGCAGGGACAGGCTTGTGCCAAAGCCAAGGGATCTGTTGCCGAAAAAGGAAAGGTCCCAAACCAGTAAAACGGAATCCAAGCAAACAGCAGCTTTTGCCCATTATTTGTACGGAGGTGGTTCTTCACAAAGAACGTGGTTTCAATGGGTACATATATATATATATATATATATATATATATATATATATTTCCCCTGAGAAGCTCTGCGCCGCGTCTTAATAGACAGATCAAAGAGCTGCTTAGCCACTGGAGCCAGGGAAATTGAACCAGGGCAGCAAAATAAAAATCAATCTGGCTTTTAACGTGCTTCAAGTGATTTTGTTCAAAACTGACTCCTGCATGAGCACTTAGGAAAGATTGTGAGAAGTTTGAGTTTTGTAAGCCAAGGTATTTCTCTTCCTCTCCTGCTATTTGTAAAATGACAAATGCATTTTCTAAGTAGGGGAATCATTTCAGATGTTTCCTGCCTTACCCTTTGGTCTGACTCCCCCTCTTTCGACTTAGCATTTTCAGGACTGTTCCATGGGATCACGTCCTATACAGATATTATTAGCCTGCTCACCAGCACATTTCTGGCTCTGTCAGTTGTGAATAATGCAGTCCTGTTCAGCATATGCTCATTAAACTTTTATACTCCGCTATCCCCAAATCTGCAGAGGACATAGTTGTTCTGTCAGTGATATTTAAAGGCTATGAATACCCTACTCACTCCCTCCTCACAAAAAAAGACAGAAAAAAAAGAAAAAGAAGGGGGTCAATATTTCTTGTATCCCTTACACCATAAAGATCAGCTTGACAGGGATAGAGGAGATAACGTCCGGATACCCCAGATAGTTACCCAAGTGTCTAGGCTGCAGCCTCTCAGGATTAGAAGCCACTAGTGTGTTTTCCTGGGAAGAGAGAGAACCTCGCATTTCTTTCTTGCTGCATCTGTGAGGTAAGCCTCAACATTTCAAGATCCACTCCCAGATTCAATAAGCCGAGCTGGAGCCATTGAATCATGCCTAGTGTGGGTAGCTGGCCAACACATTTTTTCTTATTTGGAAGAGAAACTTCTCATTTGGAAGAGGTTCCTCATTTTAACATGTGACTTAATTAAAAAAGCAGCAGCTGCTTGAAGCTTTTTTGGAGTTTAGAATATTAAACTCCCGAAAAATCACAGAGGTGATCAAGTGTTCTGAATAAAAAGAAGACACGCATCACACTGTCCAGCACTTAGCACAATATTCTAAAAGTTCAGGTAAAGTCACCCTCTTTTCCCCGGTCTAAGATTAATTTACTGAACCACCAGTCTGAACTTTTTTATCTTTTCTTTTAAAATGAAGAGATGCAAGAACATACAAGTGAAATGTAAGACTGGTCGCATTCATTCCCAGGAAAGGACTGTGGTTGTACAGCAACGCGTGCAAAGTATTTAAGTTCTCCCCAAATCCATCATCCTTCTAAGCTGTTTGCTCCTTAAGCTAAGAACAAAAGACAAGCTGAGTCTTTGCAGCCTGGAGAGCCGCTTATGCCGTGCTTCTTTGCAGCAATCTTTTGCATACTTGGAATAATTACCATGACTCCCCCTCAATAACTTCTTCTTTACATTAAACAAACCCAGGAGATCTTTAGATCTTTCCTCACTGTTCAAGCTGGGACAGCTTCCACACAAAGGTGCAGGCTCTTGCGTGAACAAGTAGTGCAAGGCTCTAGGTACTCAAACAGGTATTGAAAAGCTCTAGGCTTTCYAGGGGCACTTACCTGGGGGACTCATGGCTGGCACTGATTCCACCAAGCACCTTAGTTTTAGCTATTCCTGCAGTAGTYCAAGTGACACAAAATAGGTTTGACCTCACCTGATCTGTTTTCACTGCAGAACAAATTAAGGAAATAAAAATAGTTTCATGAAACCTGTTTTTTTTTTTTTTTTTAAGATATGTGAACACCCTTTCCATTTATAACATATCCCTCCCAAGTAGTTAAAACATTGAAGAGGACTTATTTAAGGCAAGGCTTAAAGGACTGTGTCTTCGCCATAGCGTGTTTTTCCAGAATTTAAGGAGCCAGAATCCCTCAAAAGCGGCATCTCTCTATGGCCACCACTTCCCCCCACCTCTTTCCCAGGTCGGCACTGGGGCCTGGGGCGTAGGTGRAGAACCTGAGTGTGCTCCCACCCAGGCTCAGGGCACAGCGGCTTCCTYGATGCCGCCAGGCTGATGCTGGGATAAGACGGGAGCACATTTGGCTGGGGAGTGGACAGGCATGCAGGAACAACTGGGTCCCTGAACAAGGGCGAGGGAGCCTGAACAGGAAAGTTAAGATCCAAAGAGGCGCAGGAGCCTCCGGAGCCCCATGAAGTGCAGGGCTGTGCCCCGACAYGCGGCTCCCTAATCGCATCCCGTGACGTGGGCCCTGCGGCAGCGAGCCCGGCGCAAGGCGCCTGCTCCTACAAGGGGAGTCGCGGAGGGCTGAGCCCCACAGCCACGAGGGGAGGGCAGTGCATCCCCCAGGGGTGAGCGGCACCCCTAAGCACCGCTGGGGTACCCCTAAGCACAGTTATGTCAGCACAGAGGTGACAGCCCTCCCGGGGGGGGGGGGACAGCACTCAGAGATGCTCCTTGGCTTATAAATCCCTCAGAGACGACCAGGTGACTGTGGAAAGGTATTTTATTTCAGAATTCCACGCACTCCGTCACAGACCATGCACTAGACTTTCCTCTTTTACAAATCCACAGCCTCCAGGCCTGGGAGAGATGGGCATCATCTCTTCACACTGCAAGTACCCACGTGCTAAGAGTGAAGGCCGTGGTAGCAGCTTGCCAGGAGGCAGAGAGCAGCCTCCTGCTTTCATAATTGCTTCTATATCCTTAAAAAGAAACCCACTGGACTTGGGAGGTGATCAGCTGGGCTCGGCAGGGTGACAACCCGCTGCYGAGCAAGTTGGTCCTCGCCCCACAGGTGAGGGCAGCAAGGCGACGATCCGAGGGGAGGTTGGCGCGAGCCAGGACGCAGCACGACCCGCCAAGGCATTTCTGGAACCCAGGGAGCAAAGAGGCAGCGCAGGCTCCGGGCCCGCTACAATCACGCGTCTCCCTTTGCACATTCAGCGTTAGGGCCCCCTGCTCCGTGCTCCCACTTTTGGCTTGGAAGGAGCCTGCCAAGAGGCAGCACCAATCCAACACGCGCCGCGCTGCGCCCTTCGCACGGGAAGGTGCCGCTTCAGGAGGTTCTCCCCAAATGTGTTCAGCCCCAGGCTGGGTACAGCGTTGGTGTAGATTTCCTGCACACTTGCCCTGCTCCTTCTTGGCCGCCTCTCCCAGACCCTGCTCTTGAAACACTCACAGAGGCAGCGGCCCCGTGACCTGTTACATCTTTGGCCTCTGCTGAGACTGCCACTGCCAGGGCAGATGCTGCCCACCGTGGGGGCTGCCTGTAGGAAGAGAACATCTGCCTCTCACAAGAGAGCTTGTGGCTAGCTCAGAAGGAGGGGAAAAAAAAACAGAAGAAATGGCTAGAGTGGAGCAAAGTCTACAGGAAAGCCAAAAGGCAGCTGCAGTCTCCGTTTGATACACAAAATTCAGCTCAATAGCAGCAACAAGAAACGGCCATCAAATATTAAGTCTTTAGGTTGCCAGAAAAAGCGTTCATGTAAAAGGCTCTACGTACAGGTATGTGTGTGGCAAATGCTCTGAAGCGAAATCAGACACTGCCTTCCTCCTGCTGCTGTCTCACCTTTCTTGTGTTCATCGTCTTGATCGCTCCAGACACGCTGCTGCTCAGTTCTGTGTGACGACCACGGTATCGGACACAGCACCAAGTGAAGGTGGGGTGAGATCACACYGAAGAAATGAATCTATGGGGAACTCCTGGCAACCCTGATATTTTAATATTTTTGTTGACCTTCAAGTAATTAGAAGAAAGGGGAATTTCCCCAAATACCCTATGGACTCCAAGTCTCACCTGTCTGCTTTTAGGATAGGAAGGCTGAACTCAGAAAGACAGGGAAGGACAGGGAAAGGAAGGAGGAAAAATCCCAGGAATTAGAGCAACCAACAACAGACCCAATGCTGACTGCTGCAAAAACTTACGAAACACAAAATCTTACAAACAGAATCTCTGTTAACCTTTAAAGGACTACAGACTACTTACACACACGAACTTCAAAGTATGCATCCGGCGGTCGAGAAAATGCCAGTACCCTAAGGATTAAATAATTTAAAATGCAACACTGTGGTATCACTGTATACAGAATATTATCTGATGCGCTCGCTAAAATGGACGGATTGTCTGAGAAAGATGTGCCCTCCCTCGTCTCACCTGCACTGCCTCTAAAAAGAAAACTAGGGATAAAGACTCTGCTGTTCCACTTCTGAAACACACCCTGAAACGGAGGAAGCCCTGAGGGAAAGGGATGGCCAAGGATGGAAGGCCTTCCTTCTCTCCCCAGCCTCTGCTTCTTGCAACTAATTGCGTTGCAAGAAAGGCTTGACAGCAAAGGAAGGTGCTAAAGAGGGGGGGAAAGGCCGTTAGGGTTCTCTAGCACTGGCTCTGCTTGCCATGGGAGAGCCCCAGAGACAGGAGGCCTTCGCTCTTCCCTGCTCCCGAAGGCAGGAGGCCACCAGGCTCGCCGCTGAGTACATGGAGTCCCCGTGTGTCCCTCCAAACCGCACCGTGGTCCAGCAGCAGGTGGGAGGGCAGTCAAGGGAGGGCAGTGGGAGAGGATGAGGAATCAGGAGTGAACAGAAGTGCATTACCAGCAGGGCCAAGCAGAGAGAAGGGGAAGGCAAGCCCTCCCCAGCTTTCTAATGGTAATTGTAAACTGAGAGCACTGGAAAGCCAGCACATAGCAATGAGGAACGGGGGGGGAAAAGCTTCAGAGGTGACTGGCGTGAAGGTGACCAAACGACACTGAAAGCAGACGGGGAAGGCAGCCCCTTCCCGAACGCCAACACCACATGGGTACCCTCATTCCTGCGCAGGGCTCACAACCTCTCCGATGACACGAGCACAGCCCCATCGGCTTCGCTGCCCTGTACCTGATGAGTCTGCCTCACATGGGCACATCGTAAAACCCTCTGGGGCACAGAGAGCTGCTGCCACCTCCCCCAAACCACAGCAGCCATTCGCTCTCAGGGAAGATGAAAACATAATCCCGTTCCCACGCGTGTCTCCCAGCCCTCCCCCGTAAGCAGCCTCTCTTCCTCCAGGCCAGAGAGAGGCCTCTGAAGAGCCACCCTCTTCTCCATTCCCAGGGCCATTCCCACCAGGAACACCTAACAGGTCTGGTCTGGCAGGAATGGCAAGCACTGCTCCTTCAACCTCATCGCAGAACCAGGCCTCAGAAGTTTCTTCCAAGACTCCCTGCAACAGCTTCAGGGAGAATTGCTCATACTGGTGGCCGTGTTGCAGCAGGCCAGACATTACTTCTCAACCCAGCTTATGAGGTTTTGTAGGAACGGGAGCCTTGGGCACACACATTCTCCTCTTCCAAGCACAAAAACTCTCAATAAAATCATTATTCAGAGTTCACTTGGAAATACGACAAACAGCCCTGTCCAAAATATCTCATTCAGGCTGCACCTCTGGGTTAGAGGGACGAAAAGGGGAAAGAGAAGCAGGGTGGAATAGGGGAGACAAAGAAACACGAGGGTAACATCAGGCAGGAAGAAATCAAAGGACCTCAGCACAAGTCTGCTAAAATCATCACTGGATTCACCGGCCCAGTTCCACCTTCTCCAGACCCAAACTGATTCAATTCACTGCAGTGAGTTTATSACAGGAGAAAGAAGTGCATAGTGTTTTTCCTGGTAGACGCTTAAACATCAGCAGAATTTATCTAAAGATCTTAGAGCTGCAGCTTTACCCTCTCTTCCCCAGCTAACAGGTACCTGCTGCGACAGAAATGGTGGAAATGGACCAGTAGCACCAAGAAATGCAGTGGGAGCAGCAGCTCCACAGCAGGAAATAATAATGAGCCAAAAGGAGACAGAGAGAAGTGGAGGAGACATATTTCGCAGGAACCAAAGTCCACCTTGGCTAAACACCCAGACATTCCCCCGGGAAGGCCTTGTTACGTCTGCAGCAAGACCTCTGGCTCTGAGAGAGAGCTATAGAGGGTGTAGCCCAGCTCGTCCACTTCTTCTGGGGTGAGCTCCGAAAACAAGTTCACCTTGGGGTTCAGAGCGCTAGGGAGGACGCCCGCCTCCAAGTAGCGGATCAGGCCCTTCAGCGCCTGCAAGAAGCGGTCGGCCAGCACGTCCTGGGACCAGTTGGACTCCTCTTCGGAGAGGTGCAGAATGACATTGGTGAGCTGGCTGGCAGTGAGGTGGCCCAGCGCGGGGTTCGACTTGCACACCGCTTTGAAGATCTTCAGGCACACGCACCGGCAGCCGGAATCGCCCTGGTCCAGGGCCCGCAGGCGAGCGGTCTCCGCCGGCCGCAGGCTCAGGCGCCACAGATTGTCGTTCCGGGCCAGCCGATGGGGTTTGGCCACGAGGATGATGTCACCCAGCGTCAGGGAGGGTAGGAAGTCAATAAAAAGATGCCGTTCCGGATCATACTGGACTTCCAGTGTCAAATCTCCCGGGGGAGCTGCTGGACGGATCACATAATCCAAGAGAGTCCCGATCGCCGGCCAGTTGATGGAGCCAGCGACGACTTTCTCAAAGGTGTCTGCTACGGCTTTGGGGGAAAGGTAGCCGCCCACCACACAGCGGTCCCAGTAGCTGCTCCCACGGGGAAAGTACTCGGGGTTTTCCCGACGCACCAAGTAGAAGCCCGGGATGTTCATGATAGTGTCCTCCCCAGGGATGCAGGACCACAGGTTCTGCTCCAGCATCAGAGGCACAATGAGCTGGATGTGGTCGGCTGTCACTACCTTTCACAAGGGAGAAAAACAGGTCAGGAGCAGGTCTCTCCCAGCACAATAAGTTCTTTCCCCCCCTCCACCTCTAGAGAGCCGCCTGTTCAAAGGGACTTGCAGGAAGTATTCAGCTGTCTCCATGTCCTCTCCGTGTGGGATTCACAGCCTCCCTTTCATCAAAGGGCATTTTGAAGGACCATTTCCCAGCTTCAGTGGAATAAATCAAAAGCATGATACACAACAGTGCTTATATGCCACTTGCTATTTAGAGATCTTTAAATACTTAAAGGACCTGACATGGATTGTACATACAAGAATCATTTTGCCTTCTACTGCTCTGAGGCTTCTCCAGATGCAGCTGGGCCAGGGCACAGCGATGCCACAGGATAATTTAAAACATGAGGGTATTAAATTTCTAGCCTAGCTTAACTTGCCATGGTTTAATTATCCCATGTTACAGTTAGGCACTGCCCTCACCTGGTCTGCCACACTGTTTGGAAAAGGTCACAAAAGSTCCCTTTTCACCAATGTGATTAAGACCCCAGATCCAAGTTTCACTTGACATTTGGCGCTCCATTCCGGAGCTCTGACTCAACCCAAAAAACGTGCCTCTGAATCACTCACTATAGCCATGGGCATCTTGCCATCAGGGAGATATGCAGCAGGGACTGCTGTCCAATCCAGGTCTGCCATGCATTAAAAAAAAAAAAAAAAAAAAAAGTAGGGAAGACCTACATGAACATACAGGAGACCTAAGGGAATGCCATATACTTGGAAGAAGATGGAAGGGATAGAAACAGAGAAAAAACAGAGCTAAACACAGCTAAAGGAAGCTAAAGGAAGGGGAGAAAGGAAAGAAGGGTCCGAGATAATAAAAGCACAAAAAGCCAATGCTTTTACAGACAGGGCCAGCACAACCTGGTCACACCAGTAGAAATCAACRGCCGGCTCCGCGGCACGCAACGCGACACCCGGAGCCTCATTAGAGAGGAATGTCGTGCTGAGACAGCACTGCCAGCAGAGAGGCCACAAACGCCGCTGCCTCGCCGGCCCGCTGGATAAGGAGCCGTCACGCGGCCCCAGCAATTACCTGCAGGTCGTCGTAGAGGCTGCCGCTGAGGTACATGTCGCGCAGGGGCATGTCCGGCAGCTTGGCGCGCAGGAAGCTGCGCAGCTCGGCACAGATATCCACGGCTGCCTGCTTGGCCCGCGCCTGCTCCTCCGCCGGGATCGCTACCTGCTTCCTATAATAAGCAAAGAGCTTTTCTTGCAGGGACAAGCGGAGGCGGGATTTTTTCAGTTCCATTTGACTCCTTTTGGCAGATGGCTTGGGCTTCGTGGGTCGGAAAAAGTCTGGAAGACAGAAGGGAAACTGCTGATCAGCTCCATTTGTTTCAGCGGGAAAATGGCTGCATGGMATTGCACCCTCCCAAGCCTCAGAAAACTTTTAACAGACATTTCGCACACAATTCAAAAATGAAAGGCTGAGAAGCTTCAAAAGAAACAGCTAATGAGGAATCAAGGTGGATGAAGCTAAGCTACTAGATCTGGAGTTTATCCAGAACAAGACAAATGCTCTCATCTTGCACAAGAAATATTTTATTGGCTAAGGGCRCAGTACTTGAGTTAAAGTTCATCAAAAATTCAGCACCTTTACCAGACCGTCTGCTTTTAACAGGAGACCAGAGTGGGGGATAAAGCATCCTTGAACAACCATCCCTATCTCCTTAAGTTTTTGATTATATACATACATTTATTTGTGTGTGAAGTAGCTGCTACAACTATGACCACCATCTATCATGGTCAGAAGCTGACAGACCTGGGGGCAAAARCCTCTCTCAAAATTTCATCAGTTAAAGAGAAGAGAGCCCAGCCAAGGGGAAAAGGCAGTGATACAAATGCTCTGTGCTACTGTTGGCCCTGTTAAGCAATGTCTAACCTGCATGGATTTTCTCTAAATTCTGTTTTCTTCAGAATTGTTTCTTACAGAAATGAGTSTCTGCTTCCCATCTACCCTTCAGATTTCTCCTGACCTGGACCTAGAGAGTTTCAAAAATTATTAGCAAGAATTAAGGGAAAATTTCAGACCTAAGAAGTCCTAAGTCTTTGGAAGGGCAGTGGAACCGTAGCAGTAGGATGACAGGGGAGACACCACAACCCAGTGCCATCTTTAAGCCCATCAGCTATTCCACATTTGTCCAACAACAGGCACCTGCCCATGCAACACACGCAGAATGGCCAAATGGGCAGCACATGGATCTATGTCAGTGAGCCCAACCTCAGTGGCTCCTTCCTCTCAACCCACTGTGGCCTCCCGGGACAGATACAGGGRTTCACGTAAAGCCACAGGAAACCAGACCTCAATGAGCATTTGTGAAACAACTTCCTTAATGTTGTTTTCATTTATTTTTAAGCCTAGTATACAAGATATAACTGYCACTGCCTTTAAGCCTCACTGCCCATCTTTTGGGAATCCCATCTAATGACCTAGATCCCCTTTAACCCAGCTGTCTAGCTATTTAATGCATCCTCAGATAGAAATCCACTGCCATCCTGAAGATGACTTTCCTGTAGGTGCCTGGAAAGCAAGTTAAAGCTCAAWGGCTATTTTTCAGATTCAAAAATCACTAAGCTGAAAAGTCACTGATCTTTTAGGGAGTTTACTTTTTTAGGAATTAGATTTTAGGGAGTTTTACTTTTCATCCCTCAGTCACTTYGTGAGATTGACTTTTAGAGATTTAAGGGACTTTTAGGGATTTAAACTTTTAGGGATTTAAAGTCAATCTCACGAAGTGACTGAGGGATGAAAAGTAAAACTTGTGAGAAAAGAAAAAAAAAACAACCAAATACATTAAAWAACCACTGATGGACTCTAAATTACTTATTACCTCACTGAAAAGAAGACTTCAAATCACAATTTAGAACTTGGTGAAGACAGTAGCTCACTGACAAGCAATATATGAGAGAGTGAGTTACAAAAATTTTTAGGTAATTGAGGTACAGTATAGAAAATATTGCTACCTGTAAATTACTGCACATTCACTACTTTAATATCCCTCTCTTAAAAGGACACTGAAGAATTGCAGCAGTCCAAAGAGGCAACAAGGATACTCAAAGGTGTGGGAAGGCCTTTGAAGACTAGAGTTTGCGCAGGTAACCATTCAACTTGAAAAAGAAATGACTCAGAGAATAAAATTGAAGGCTATAAAGCCCTGAGAAGCACGACAGATGCCAACAGGTGATTATTACTCCTGATATGTTACTAACTTCCAGTTCTTGAATTTATCGAGAGACCTATTTAACCCTCAAGCCCTCCACTCACAAACCGTTGGGCTGGACAGAACGTTCTCTTTCCCTAAATTCCTTTCAGTGACTRCCAGGTTTATGGGCCTGGCTATGGGCCGTGCAGGAACGGCAGCACCTTACCCGGGTCTGCGGCCGACGCTTCGGTGGGGAGGGTCTGCAGGGAGCGGCTCAGGTTCGTTTTCATGTCCTGGCTCAGCAAGCGCGAGGAGGATCCCAGCCAGCTGGGCTCTTCCCAGCTCCTCTTTCCGGCCTGGCTCAGGCGGGTGGGGCTGCTGGGAGCGCTGATGGCCCGGTCGTACATCTAAAGCAACAAGGTCAGGCGCGACTGTGGTCAACGGTCCCCGCGCGCCCGCGCCGCGCGCCCCCCGGCGCCCCGGCTCACCCGTTTGACGGCCAGCGTGGCGATGCCCAGCACGGCGGCGCCGCCCACGCCCAGCACGAGCCGCGCGTTGGACAGCACGAAGTCGATGGCCGTGCCGATGCCATTGTCGTCCTTCTTGCCCTTGCGCGGCGCGGCGGTCAGCGCGGCGCCAAGGCCCACGCCGGCGCGCCCGCCGGGGCCCCGCGCGGGGCCACCCCAGCCCGCGGCCTCTCCAACTCATCACCTGCCCCCCGGGGCTGCTCCCTGCTAGAAGTGCCCGAGCGCCCGCCTGCCTTTGCCGCCAGCTCTGTTTGAGACCTGAGCGGAGACACCCCAATTCTGGGTGGCCAGGAATCACTTAAGTAGATTTACATGTGCAGTCACCTTCTGTTTTTCTCTTTTCTTTTTTTTAAAAGTAAGATTTACTTGCGTATTATTTTTATGTAACATATAGGTGTTTTGCTTAAACGTTTGCTTAAAACGTTATATTACTGTTTGTGCCTTTTCTTTTTAGTCGGTGCTSCTCAGTCCGACCGTGGCCTCTTTTATAACATTCTATTTTCTCTTTTGCAATCTAAAGCAYGTATTTTAGTTCACAGGCGAGGCTAGGCCTGTCTGGTGCTTGGTCATGAAAGACCAGGATCTTCCTAGGAGCAGGCAGGTAGTCTTAGCATAGATTTGAGTGTGGAAGTGGACGGACTGTGGCCAATGTCTAACATCAGGCATCTGTGAAACGCCCAAGGATCAACATTAGAGACCACACTGAGCCCCATGGGGAACGACCTCCTTGCTTTCACCACTCACTTATTTCTACCTGCAAGCTGGTGAGTTTGACTCTCAAACAAGTCACGTACAATGTGAAGCGATGTTTTTATTTGCTTAGGTTTACGCTTTCAACTCCTGTTTAACCTCTGATCCCAACGTTTACAATCAAAGAGCTTCCCTGGCCAATGACACCTATAAAGCAAAGTTCTCCATTACTGCACCTGCAGGTAGGTCCTCTGTGAAATAACAAACACAACATGAAACGTGTAACTGGAGCCAAGGTCGGCTTTCTAGGTCGACTTTGAAGCCAGGTAAAGGTTCAGTGCCCGCCTGGCTTTGGCGGTTTAAAACAACCTTTTTACTGCTCCACAACTGACCCAGTTCCATTCCAAGAAAGAAGTTTCCCGCGTGGACGAGCGGGGCATCCAACTACTCGTGACTGACACGGCAGAATATATCACGGTCTCGCAAAACGAACTGTCACACTGGCCTAATGGTTCTCCCCCTGGGGAGGACCTACCTGCGGCCTAACGCATTTGTGCGGGGGGCAGGCGGGCTCCCCCGGCCGGGCTCCTCCAAGGCAGCGGCGGGCAGGGAGCACCAACCATCGGCAGCGGCGGGGCTCGGGCAGCGGAGGGGAGGCTGCGCGGGAGCAGGGCCCTAGCGCAGGCCGCCGAGCTCGCTGCGCAGGAAGGCCCGGCCCTTGGCCAGCTGCCTCTCCTTGTCCTCGGGCCGCTCCAGCGCCTGCTGCCTGCGGAACTCGCGGCGCACGGCGGCCACGTAGAAGTCGCGGTCGGTGTAGCGCAGCGCGCGGCCCCGCCGCAGCAGCGCCCGGTAGAGGCTCAGCACGGCCTCCCGCGACCAGGCGGCCATGGGGAAGCGCCCCTGAGGGGAGCCGGGGCAACGGCCGGCGGAGCGGCGGGGCAACGGCCGGGGTAACGGTCGAGTAACGGCCGCGTAACGGCCGGGCCCGGCGGGCGGGCGGGGRAAGGCGCGGCCGGTGCCGCGTGCGCGGCCGCCTCGCACTCACCGGAGGGGGAGTGGGGGGAAGGGGCCTCTCGGGCCCCTCACGGCAGCCCCGTCCCCTCAGCGGGCCCCGCGCCGCTCCGGGGGTCACCCGGCAACATGGCCGCGCCGCCACCTCCGGGTCGCGGCCCGGCGCCGCGCCCAATCAGCGCGCCGGCCTCGGACGCCGCGGCGCGCCGCGCTTCCGCCCTTACCTTCCGCCCTTACCCCGCGCGGCGCGGCGCCGCCTCCCCCTTCCGGCCGGACGGCGAGCGGGAGGCGCCCGCCCGCGCGGCGCCCCCTGGCGGCGGGGAGGGCCGTGCCGGGGCCCGCCGCCCGCCCCGTTCCCCGCAAACGGCCCCCGTTTCTTCCCGTTTGCCCCGCGATGCGCGCGCACGCGGGGAAGGGGCCGCCCCGACTTATCTTCACGTTCCAGGAGAGACAGAGAGCAGCGGGTTAACTGTCTGAGGACACCTCCAGCTGCCCTGATGCTCCTTACGGAATAACTTACAATTAAATAAATGCCCTTTTATTTATTTATTTATTTTTAAACTCCAAGGAACCCCCATGGCCTGCTTGGAAATTTCGAAGCCCGCCCAGGGCTCTGGGGTGAAGGCAGTAGCTGTCCCGAGGAAATGAAACAAACCTCCCCGCAGCAGCACCCCGCTCGAGTGCGGATGCCCCCTTTCCATTTATCACCTTTTCTTCCGCTCTGGGGAAGCAACGGTCCGTCCTCAGGCATCCCCACCCCCTGCTCCCCCAGTCCCCCCCAAATCCTGCCTAATTACRCCATGCGTCCCCAGGGAAAGGGCGAGAGCGAGAACAAAGCGCCCGCGACAGAGGCGTCCCGCGTCCCACACTGCTCAGTGACACCCGCTGTGACAGTGATGAACGGAGCAGAATGGGAGCCGGACTCCGGCCCGCCTCCCTCCGCGCCCTTCTCCTCGTGTTCATTTCCCTTTCCRAGACAAACAGCCCCAATCTCCTTGATCTCTCCTCGTGTGCGACTATGCCGTGCCCCTAATCAGCCTTTCTGAGAAAGGCTTGAACTGCAGACATATTCCCAGCGAGGCCGTGCTGCTGATTTACATAATAGCATTATCATGTTTTCCATATTATTCTCCCCTTCCTCCTTCTGCATGTTAATATTTCATGTTTGCTTTTTTAACCTGCAGCTGCTCGCAGAGCCGAGGTTTGTGTGGGGCTGCTTACAGCGACATCCAGATCCTTTCCTGAGTTGCTAGGGTCAGGATTTAGAGCTTTCCAATTTTTACGTGCAACGTATTTTTGTTTTGGTTTTTATTTGACTTTGCATATGTCACGTTAAAGGCATTCACTCGTGGTGAATGATGCCGCATTAAAGCAGGGTGAATGCCTGTTGTTGCCCATTTGCCGATCTGCATTTTACTTTTCCTATCTCCTCAAGAGTCAATAGCCTTGAGTCATGTCCTAAAAATGTTTAGAATATTGCTCATCCTCCTTTCCAGATCATGAGTTTATGTACTAAGCTACCCAGCACCTCCGAGAGCATTCCTGTTCCCTGAACCTTCTGCCAGAATGAAAGCCRATCCCGGAGCTCTCCTCCTGCCTTCCTGTGTCCTCGCTGGGCTGCTGATCCACAGAAACGCTTGGCTTCTCACAGCAGGGCTGTGTAACCTCTACACAGGTGCAGCGATCAATCCGGCTCGGGAGGCTCCTCAGGCTGGACGTGGATGGCAGCTGCCTGCAGCACGGGCGCGATGTCTGCGGGCTCCGAGAGGTCGCACTTGTGAGGAGCTGCGTGCCGGGATGAGCTGCCCTTGGGCTCCTGGTGTCGCACCCGTGCGGCCGCCCTCGGGCGCAGCCCCGGCAGCCGCTCCAAAYCCTTCCCACTGCACCGGGAGAAACAAGCTTGTCCCTGGGGTCCCCAGAGGTGCACAGCGCTGTCACCTCCCTGGGGGAGAAGGCCCTTTTTGGAGACTGTCCTCCCTGCCCTCCTGCCACGGGAGTCAAGGACTCCACAAACACCCCCGCCAGTTGCTCCCGTTTTCGTGTTTTGCTCCTTTTTTATTATTATTGTTATTTCCAGGCCAGCCGCCAGCTCCCGGGCCCCCGGCCAGCAGCTGTGTGCGTTGAGAGCTGCGCAGGCCACCGTGTCCAAGGCGCCTCCAAACGGCCGCGGCGCCGCACGGGGACCGCGCACCGGCCCTCCGGCCGCCCCCGTGGCGCTCCCTGCGCCTCGCAGCCGTGCACGTCCCTCCCCAAGCACTGCCAGCTGGGGCATCCCCACGGGGAGCCGCTGGCATCCGAGCATCCTCCCCCGTATTGCAGAGAGAGGGGCCGGTGCCAGCGCAGGGCATCCCTTGGCTACCTGCAGAGCAAGCCCTKGGTCGCTGACACCACGCCTGGGGTTTGTAGACTCGGTTTGTAGTCCGCTGCAGTGGTTCCAATGCGGCTGGCTCCTCTGCTCCAAGTGGCTTCCCTTGTTGGGGACAGCAGCCCCTGTGCCCTGTTGCCTGCAGATAATCTCTGTGCCTGCCCAGGATGCCCTCAGCCCCTTCCAGCCTCCCGGAGCTGCTGGGTGCTGCCTGCAGCGAGCTATGTCCCCTGCAAGGAAGGGAATTTGTGCCCCAGCATTGGCCAGCAGCAGGCCCGGAGGAGAGCCCYCTTCAGCAGTGCAGCTGGAGTACAACAGCGGCCTTTGTGTCCCCGAGTGACTGAGCGCTGAGCTCCTTACATTTCAAAGGCAGCGCAGGTTACAGGGCACCGTAACCCATGCCGTAACCCGGGTGCGAGGCACAGGGACTAACATGTCCTTCCCTCTGTCCCTCCCTCCCTCCCCAGGAGTGCCTGGAGCCGCAGCTCCACTCACGCTCCTCTCAGGTTTGCATGAGAAACTCCCCGTGCAAACTCCCCTCTCCTGGAGCCGCTGCCGCCTGCCTCCAATTGTTACCAAAAGCAGGAGCGATAGCAACAGCAGGGCCTGCTCCAGCCCGTCCTCTATCCTGGCCCTTTTTCCTGGGAGCAGGTCCTGAGCGGCTGAAACGCCATCCCCAGGGCTTCGCACGTGGCGAGTCACCTGCTTTGGTGGGACCTGGGCCATTTGGCAAAGTCACTGCCAGGGATGCATCCGTGTGGAGCATGCGCTCGGAGMGCCTGCCCTGTCTGGGAAAGCAGGGACCTCAATGCAAAATGAGCAAATGGCGCCTTGGAGGGGCTCTCCAGGGCTTTCCAGGGATCTGCTCGCACATGGAAACACAAGGCTGGTCTCCTAGTGGAGCCACAAAGCAACACCAAAATATAAGAGGGGTGACCTGCTAATGCCATCTGAGCGTGGCCTGGATCTCCCTAATATCTTCCCATTAAGAACATATGCACAAGACCTCCTGGAAGTCTAAGTGTGCTCAATAGCTCTTTCTTTTATTYCCCCGCCACAGCTTTTTCTCTCAAACACTTGCTAGGAACGATGACATTTCTGCTGTACGAGGCCTTACAAGAATGCTTTGCCTCCCTCTGGGGTTAAATAACTCCCTGCATCCGGTGGGCTGGAGTTTGGTGAGGGGCAAAAAGCAACTCGAGACTGTTGATAAAGCAAGAGAAGCGCTGGGATCTTGCTCCTTCGCTCCAGTGAAGGCCAAGTGCAGTGAAGGGCTAACAGGGGCTTCTTGTCACAAAACCAGCAGCTTCTGTGTTGGATGAAGACACAAAGCAGAGGTGTGGAGTGATACACAGCTGCCTTCCAAGCACAGCCGTGGTTCACAGCTGAGCCTTAGATTTTAGTTGTAGCCTYAGAGGGTGCCTAGCCACGCTGGCACGGCTTCTTCGGGGTGTATTTTTGATGGGAGAGGAAAGAAAAACATGACAGCCCAGCTGCTTCTTCATGAACCCGAYGGCCTCGCGGTCCCCTGCGCTGGGAAGTGCCGACCCGCGCTGGGGGGTCCTTGGCTTGCCCCATTTCCATCGGGGCTGGCTGCTGCTGTGGGAGCTGCTGGTCGCACGCAGCCTGGCCAGGCCGTGCACAGCACCAGCTTGTCCCAAACAAAGGGGAAAATGTTTTCCACATCCCTGTTTTTTTTTTTTTTTTTTTTTTTCCTCTGTGCATGCCTGGTTCTTTGCAAGTGTCTGGGGAAAGAAAAAAAAAATAGATATGACAGATGATCTCTTGCTCTCTCTTTGGAAAACATCCAGAGTGGGGAACAGGGCTAAAATGCCAGGCGAGAGCTTGGTGGGTAGAGGCAGCCTTGCAGTATACTTGATTTTATCCATTCTCTGGCCAGCACAGTTTCTTTAATTTGAGTTCACGGAGAAGTCATTTTAGATCCTTGTTCTGTACAAATTTCGCTGCTCTTTTTCCCTCAGTTCTCCTCATTTTTAGAAAGGTGAAGTGTGGTCCCAAATTAAATTATTACTGGGATGGATTTCAGCCAAGGGACCCAGAGTCCGAGCTGTGAGGCACAGGAAACAAAAGCAAGGGTAAAACAATGTGGTTTTATTATTTTGGTGTTTCATTTGGCAGGGCGAGGAGAGACATGGCCTTGAAAAATGTGTATTTTTGTATTGCAATAATGCATTTGGAAGAACCATAAGGGCTATTCTCTCTCTTTCCACTTTATTTAAAAAAAATAAAATAAAAAAAGGGAAAAAGGAAACCATAAGCCACAGTGTTGGAAATGTCAGTGATGCTCCATTTTGCCTAGGTCTGTGTAAGGACCTGTGCCTGGGGCTCGTGGAGATGCTTACAGCAGCTTCCCAAATGTGAGTCGAGGCGGGATTATCTTTTACCCTCTCCCTGCCATTGCTCGTCCCGGGCTGATGTTCTGAAGGCAAAGCCTTCATAAAATAAAATAAAATAAAATAAAATAAAATAAAATAAAATAAAATAAAATAAAATAAAATAAAATAAAATAAAATAAAATAAAATAATAGGAAAACAGAGCACTAAAAGATTCCCCATCTCTCCTAAGCAGCATATTAAGCTGTGCTTGTACATAGAGAACAAGTGTATCCGAGCAACAGAAACAAACAGGCAGAAACCCAGGCTCTCGTGTCCCCTTTCCAGCTCTCCAAAAGGTGGTGTGAGTTTATATTGAAGTCGTTTTGTTTCCAAACAGCCCGGTGTCTGGAAACAGCACGTCCGTCCCCGGATGGGCAAAGCTCTGCCGCAGGCCTCGACGGGGACCTGTAGGTGAGACAGGGACGGAGGCGCCTGCCGCCGTCCCCGCGCGCCGAGCTCAGCGTCACGGGGCTCACGGACGCTCGGTCCGAGCCTCGGGCTGCCTGCGACACGCGTGGTGGCTTTATTTATGTGTACTATATGTGTGCGATACACGTGCTTTACTGGTACTTACTCCAGCAAGGGGCCTTACATGCACSCAAATCCCTTTCCATGCACCTTGAGCGAAGCCGTGGTTGACTCTGGAATTGCTGCACGAGTGGCTTGCGGTGGAGCCGCGTGCCCCGATGCTCCGGTGATGGTCCCTGCTGTTCCTGGGGCCAAGGATGAGCCTGGGCACGTGGGCAGCCTCTTGCAACAGAGCTAAATCACAGAGGTACCTCTAGCTCATGCAGCAGAAGCTCCTGCTTTCTGGGGGAAAAAAAAATAAATTTCTAGTCTAAAAAAAAAATAAGGCTCTAGTTAGTACCCTCTTTTAAAACCTCACACTCTCAAGAGGAACTATGTAAATGCCATTCTACAATATTTCCTAAAATAAAATAAAATGTCAGTAAAAGACCTTGCACCGCAGGCAAGAAAAATCATGTGGGAGGACCCTTGCCCTAATCAGTTCTCATTTCTTGAACTGTCTCGGAAAATTTCCGTTGGCCTAAACTTATATATTTTATCTTCCCCTCTTGACAATTGGGAAAGTTCACGGACATGCTGGTGAGGATCTATTTTTAGCTTATTCCACCTTAGGGTGCAAAAACCTGACAATCAATAAGAACGCCAAAAATTCTTAATTGAAAATGTTAATTAAATTCTCAATCTTGATTAGGTTGTCTATTCCAGGYTCTTTGCCACAGAAAGAAATCAGGAGAAGTGGAAAGGCAGTAAAAACAGACCCTGAAACCCTTTAATTTGWTGGAAAACCCTCCACAAGTGGGGACCTGAGAACGGCAGGCTGTTTTGGAAGAGAGAAAGGAGATAGAGGTAATGATTATAAGGAAGCTCACCTTAAATGTTTGTTCTCTCCATCTCTAAATGGGATCAGGAATGAACCTGAAGTGCAAAACAGTTGGAAAGCTAAAAAGGAAATGTTTGTAGATGGCAAAAGGATTCAGAGCAGGATTGGGTTTTGATACTGGACAACAGGAATAGCTGGAATTACATTCCCGAGRAGGGTATGTTTTCTCATACCTCATGCAGAAAGTCAACCAGCAAAGGGAAATGTCCCCGGGGGGAAGGCTAGGGGACACTTTGAGGCTCCAGGGTTTCCACAGCTCTCTTTGAAAAAGCAGACACTGGAAAGGAGAAGGAGRTGATGAGGTTCCTCCTGGTGGTGAGGAACCAGCTCCCTAGTGGTGATGCTGGTTCCCACATCCACCTCCTTTTCCTCTCTCAAAGAGCATCAGGGCAGCCGGTTTTGCCCTCAAGCCTGCCCATACAGGCTCATACTCTCACACTATGCAGAAGATTAGGTCCGATTTGGACCCACAAAATCAGGATGATTCTGTTTGTRTGAGAGGAAGGAGAAGAGGCACTGAAGCCCCAAACCAGCAGGAAGCAGCGACTTCCCTCGCTCCTTTTGCCAGTGGTTCTTTCGACAGATGACTAGAAATAAAACTCATCACACACACACACTGTTTTCCTTTCATCCTTTGTTTTTTTTTTCATTTTTTATTTTTATTATTATTATTCTCCTTCTTTTAAGCATCCCTTTAAGGGTGAAATGAAATCCAACCATTTACAGAGAAAATGATTTCAGAATGTACATTTGATTTATCCTTACAAAAAAATTATTATTACTTGCTGTTTATAAATTACAGAGTTAAAGGGAGCTTTGAAGCTGCCTTCTTTTTATTTTTATTTATTTTATTTATTTTTTTGGCAAGTTCACACACTCGTTTGCCAAAGCAGGGTGTTCTGGGGCCACCCCAGGAGCAACACAATTAGTGGGACCAGGTGGACCTAGTCTAGGAAGTGCTGCCAGACCACCCCCAAGGATGATACTGCATCATCACCCTCACAGGAAGGAAAAACAAACAAACCRAAAACAGTGGTTGAGATTTTTAGCTTCAGAGTATTTCAGATCCCTTCTTAAGCCATTACGTGCATTCTCCAAAGCCGTAATTGTCAGTATATCGCGGTAGAAACACCTCTTCTTTCTCCGCACTGGATCCGAGTCCCCCCTGCCACCCTCTTACCTCCAGCTCCCTCTTGGATCCCAAATTAAGAGGGATTTGGGGGAACACAATGATGGAGGGATTCAGGATCCAGTCTCCTGGGCACTTCCTTCCTTTTTCACTTAAGTTTTGAGGTCAGTGAAGCCAGGACAAGCCTCTCCCTCCCTCTTCACCACCAGTGTTCAACCAGAGGGCCAGGGCTGAGCCCGGACTAGTGTCTTCACAGTGCAGAGGCATAGCAGCCACGGAGATTGCGGGGGGAACGGGGACGTAGCCCAGTGTGGCTTGGGGAGGGGAGAAGACACAACCACCCCACACRGATACACCTCGAGAGAACAGCCAGGGAAGCACTGGTTGTTGGGACACTTCCCAAGCCACCTGGAGGCCGCACGGGCCACCAGTGCTGCCCACGCGTGGACGCCCAAGCCTGGCTAGCGGGGAGGAAGGCGGAGGAGCTCCGGCAGCTGGCGAGGCAGGCGAGATGGGGCAGGCAGAGCACGGCAAGAGCGCAAGGGCTCCGGGCAGCCACGCGCTGCTGCTGCTCTCCAGCCCTCCCCTGCAGCACTTCATCTGAAGGTGAAGCATTCCCAGGAACAACAGGCATGGAGCTGTCACGGGACCGCAGGGAAGGCGGCCTGGCCTCCCCACTGCTCCGCTGGCCGCCTCACAGCGCAAAAACCCGGCCTTTCTAATCCCGCACCTTCTCCAGGCTCAGGTTCAGACAAGATGAAAGGGCCTCCATGCCATTCCAAAGGGTTCAGGGTAGGGAACCGAGGGCCGGAGCCCGGTACAAAGCTGCCTCCTTCCCCTGCGCCTCTTGCCACCCCGTGCACCCGCTCAGGTTTCCCTTCTGTGGCGGACGGCCCTGACCTTGCTGCCTCCCCTCTGGGCACGGGCACCAAGGCATTAAGCAGCGCCTGCAAAGGCCGGACAGAGGGCAAGCCACCACCTTGGGAAAACAAAGTCACCACCTTGTGCAAAAGTCAGCCTGCGCAGTCGGCTTGCAAAGCCACCATCCAAGGGACAAGGTTTTTAAATGACAGGCACTCCATCTCCCTCACCCTAAACACAGGGTCAGCCAGACCAATTAGACAACAGAAACATCGACTGGTTTGGCCTCGGACCAAAAATATTTAAATGATTCTTGAGAAAAAAATAAAATGTACTTCATCTGTAAAGTCCCTTCCTTCCCCCACAACAGAAGCCCGTTTTAAATTTAATTTCTTAAGAATAAGGAAATGGTGAAATTCAGGAGGGACACTGAGCCAGGCCATGACATAGAAGAGTCCCAACACTGTTCTCATCCAGTTCCTGTGGGACCTTTTCCTCTTGCCTGGGGAGYAGAAGGAACTCAGAGCAGGAAGAACTATGGAGCAAATAAGGAAGGAGAGAGGAGGGATCAAGCTGTGCTTTGGGAAGAAGAGATCCACATATTGCAGCCGTGGGCTCAACTGAAACTCTTAGGAGGCAAGTCCAGTGCTGAAAACATGACTTGTAGCACACTAAAAATACCCAAGGAAGCTCATGCTTTGGAAGGGCTGGTGTCAAGGGAGAGGCTGCTCCCAGGCACGTAGCAGCTTCCTTGATGAGATTTTAAGATGCAGCCCTAGCACACAGGCATCTCAGCCTCTGCTCCATGGGTCTGTGGTGCTCCTAAAGACACCGATTTCTCCTTCCTATCTGCAGCAAGGCCTAGTCCTGGACTTGCTGTGGTGTGACTGTCATAAGCCAATGGTCTGAATGCAGGTCTCATGCTCTCTTCCAACAGTAGAAATGAACAATGTCATATTCAGTCTATACTTCTCAAGTACCTTCTATTGAATCCCTTGTGCTAACACATGGGGCTCTCTCACAGCCTCCCCTAGAAAAATCACATTTCCCTTCAGCAGCAGCCTCGACATCCTGCTCATGTCTCTCTTACTACAGGCATTTCATTGCTCAGCTAGGTCCTGTTTTCTCCATATTCTCTCTATATGTAGCAAGCTGGTACAAAGCCTCCATGACTCTGACTAGGCACCTTCCTATCAAGTGAGCAAGTCTGGACTCAGAGAAGCCACTGCTTCCTTTTAGGGAAAGGACATTCTGGCTCCTGGACCCCCTGCTCACTTCCCAAGGGGGCTTTTCTGCCTTTGGAGGGCATGCAGCAGAAGTGGCGACAGCAATCAGAAAAAAATAAATGCAGAAAAGAAAGAAAAAAGCTCCCTCAGCGTTTTTAATCAGCTCCTGTTGCATGTGAGATGTTTAAGGTGCTAAAATGAACTTGGTATCAGTTTGAGCAGAAATTATGTTCGTGTTGATTCCCTAATTAAGATGGAGACAGAGGATAGAGATATAGATCTTTTTTTGTTGTTGTTTTTCACTTCTCTTGGAGAGGGGAATAGGAGAGAGAGAGAGAGAAAGATACAGAAATGAGGATGAGGTACAAGAGAGAGAACAGGCTGGACAACACAAGAACATGGAGCCTTGACAGAGGGAGTTAACAGCAATGGGAATCCTCCTGCTTCAGCACAACTGGCCTGATATCAGAGTTGCTCTTCCTTATGGCAAATATTCTCCTCCTCCTCCATGCGATTCTCATGCCTCTGCTTGGAAATGACCCACYCTTTCTGCTGTAAAGCTAACAGAGCAAGCTCATTGTGTTTTTCATCCTCTGCTCRCCATGATCTGGACTCTAGGCACCCTGTCAAGCCATCTGCTAAGGAAGGGAGGTAAGGGGGAAGCATTGATTTGCTTCCTCAATGAACCARTTCATTCTGAGGCATGGACAAGCCAGATCCTGACCACCCATCAGTGGCAAGCTATGAGGAGGCAACCACAAGCAGCTGCAGCCAGKTTCATCTCTCCATTCCTCTCTCCTCTGCATGATCTTGTCCATGCGTCCCGGGCTGCAAGTATGGGCTGCCCATCCTCTCTGTGTTGTCTGGTCATCCTAAAACAACCTCTTGGCCCCAGGGGATTCCTGTTCATCATCTCTCTCTCCACGAGGTCCCTCACAACCCAAGAGCARACAGATGGGTCACATGCCTTGACATGTTTTGTATCTGCCCACAACACCCATTGGCCAACTCAGCCTTTCTCCTCTCCCCTCCCATTTATGCCATGGCAAGAAAGAATAGCCAGCATGCGTATCCTACCCCTGCTGCACGCAGCAACCCTGTAACAGGTATAGTCTACACAACTACACACAGCCAAGGCCAGCATGCAGCCATCCTGCATGTGTAACGCTGGTCTGTGGAGCCAAGGCATTACCTGAAATATAGTCCATGCCTAGATGGAGACCATAGCTTCCAAATTCCACCGTGTTCTGACCTCTGTGGAAATCCACTCACCCAAGCCCCAACAATGTCCCCTTTCCCCCTTACCCAATTCTGGTAACAAATGCCTATGTGCATCCCCAAACCATGCATGTTAGCAGTCATGCACCCAGGAAACCATGCACTTGTAAACATACACTCCCACCATCTGATTAAGCCTTCTGCAGCTTATCCCTGCCTTGCTAAATGTATTGTAGGAAAGATGCTTCAGGCTCTGCAGGCCAAGCCAGCATAGCGTTGTGGGGCAATGGGTGAAAAAGTAGCTTAAAAAAAAAAAAAAAAGAAAAAAAAAAGAAAGAAAGAAAGAAAGAAAACAGTTTTCTCCTCCACTTCTATCTCCCTGCTCAAGGACTGTTAGAGCATCAGTCCAGGAGCTGGCCCAGGAAGAGTGTGTTGGGTCTGTGGGAGGAGGCTGTGTTGGGGGAGAATACCTTCAAAGCAAAGGTGTTACCTGCCCCCAACTACTTCTTAAATACAGAGGTATACAAAAATTAAACACATATTGAGATACTTTTGCACATTCACACATCCCAAACAATGGCGTGACACACATCTGCACACATGGCCACTCACACTGGCTTGTGCCCGCTGACTCACACACGCACTGAACAGCCCCAGCTCACGTTTGTGCTTTCTCCGATCCACAAAGCATGAGGGTGGACGGGAACAGCTGCCCTCTTTCTCCCCAGGGGATCCTCCCAGCCTTCCGCAGAGGAAAATCCACCAGCTGGCTGCAAAGATTCTCTCCAGCCAGCAGGAGAGGTTTAGGAGGTGTGGTAAAGTCTTTATGCTACTCCCAGAGTAGGTCCCCAGCTTCTCTCCTTCTCTTGCCCAGGCCTCCCTTTATGCAACTCAGGAATCTTTTCCCTGAGCATCACCCTGGGATGAAGGGAAGAAGAGAAGAAAGGGTGGCAGAGATTGCCAAGAAATGGTACACCCCACCTGGAATCAAAGAAAACAAA
>NW_020455272.1:5598-24622 GCF_003342845.1 Nothoprocta perdicaria | reverse complement strand
AAAAAAAAAGAAAGGAACTGACAAAACACTCGGCACTTTCCCTTTGTCATGAAGTTCCAATTTCCTATGCAAACCCCGGTGGCGTCACCCAGCCCCTTCTGCTCTTCGGTAGGGATTCTCCAACAAGTAGTGGAACCGCTGGTAGTTCTTCAGCAGGTACTTGGGAGCGTACATCTGCTCCTTGGGGTCGGCAGGCGGATACTCCTGCGTAGTGCCATCAAACCAGCCGCCAGTCCGGATCAGCTCCCGAATGTAATTGAGGTCTCGTTTATCCTCATAGTCACCCCAGCGGGGGAAGTCCCCGTTCTGGGCTGATACCAGTTTAAAGTAGATCCCCTCCGGCGTGAAACACCAGGAGCAGTGCCAGCCGGCAAAGTGGAGGGGGCTTCCCAGTGACCACTGCACCAGGATATGTCCTGTGCTGTTTTCATACTGCCGGAAACCAGGCATGGTGTAATACTCACGGCGCCGTAGACGGATGCCATCCGTGGCGTAGACAGCCTGGAGCATCCCCATAGTGCAGCCCGAGACCACCTCCAAGGTGCCTGGTTGCTTCCAGAAGAAGCCGTAGAGTGACTTCCGCATRTGAAAGGCGAAAGGCTCTGTCCAGCCATCGTAGAGTTTGAGGAAGAGCACCCCATCCCGGGCTGGGATCTCATCAGCATCATCGATGATGAAGACATCATCCGGGCGCAGATTGCGGAGGCGAGAGATGCCATCTCGAGTGAGAAAGGTGCGCAGGTAGTCATCAGCAATCCAGCCATCTTGGCGGCCGCCGGGGGGAAAATGGTCCAGGAAGACATAGAGTACCTTGTGGCGGATGTAGTCGAAGGAGCCATTGAGGAGCATCTCGCGGAACTTGAGGGGCCGCGGCTCGCCGTAGGCCGTGAAGTTTGACTCGCACACCACAAAGGCGTCCACCACATCTCCCAGCTCATGGAAGCGGACGTCCAGCAGGTCAAACTCATGGTTGACGTTGATAGCATTGATGACCCGCCGAGGGATCTCCCGTGGCACGAGGCGGTCCTTGGTGGGCAGGTTGGAGTACTGCACTACAGTGGGGACCCCACAGCTCGGGCCATGCCAGCCTGGCAAGCAGACACACTCTACCCACTTGCGTCGCTTGGTGCCACCGGCACTTAGCAGCTTGCGAGCGGGCCGCCCTGAGGCGGCACCATCCACTCGCTCCTCAGGCCGCCCTCCCACAGGAGGCTTCTCCAACACCTTGGTGCCTGGTTTAAAGCAAACGCCACCAGCTTTGGTACGGACAAAATACTCTGTTGTGTCTTCTGGCAGCACAAACTCAACTCTGTGCAGTTCTTCACTGGCTCTGCTGGGAGACAGCGGCTGGAGCAAGGGTGAGTGGGAATACAGAGGCGTGCGGAAGAGCTCCGCACCCCCTGGCTCAGGGCTAACCTGAGGTGTGACGGGTGCATTGTTCCAAAAGAAGCTGGAGACGAGGTTGGGACTAAGTGATGCTAGCTCCCGGGGGAAGGTGACATAGGAAAGRGCCTTGAGGAAGTGCAAGAAGGAGATGAGGCAAAGACCAGCCATGCAGAGAGTCAGAAAGAGCTTATGGCGTCTCATCTTCATCCTGTGGGAAAGCCATGAAAAGAAAAGTCATATTCAACAACTACTGGGGTGCAAAAAGTTATCACCGGTAGGAAGACAGGTTGGGAATGCCACAAGCCTAGGTCAAGTGCAGGAGGCCTTCCTTCAGACCTGACTCCAAAAAAACCCTTCCCCACCCTCTAGTATCTTCAACAGGCCCTGTGTACTGTCTAGCTTACAGCAAGTTGGACCACTTCCAGATCAGATACAGTCTTTTAACTTCACAAAGAGGAAAAAGGCACTGGTGACAAGGTAGAACGAAGGAAAATGCAGAAAAGTAGGAATTCACAATCTAGTGAAGTCACACACGCTCAGCAGTGGCAATGAACATTGGCCTCTTGGGGTCTTGTACCACCAGAGGCACGGGGGAAGATGAAGAGATAACAAGGAGGATGAGAGGAAGCAGGGGCAGGGAACAGGACTAGGTATGAAAGGCAGCAATTGAAATAACAAAAAACACGGCCAATGGATAATACTTTAAAGGACTGAGATCATTAGCCAGCCTCCTCCCAGAAGCTAGCAAATATCCACATTTCCCAGATCTTTCCAAGGTTTTATTAACAACACACACCCTAAAAAAAAAAAATCTGACTTCTAGAAAATTGCAGCCTGTGCAATGTGGTATAGGTGTCCCTGCTTGAGCAGCTGAGTTGGACTAGATGATCTCTAGGGGTCCCTTCCAACCTCAATCACTCTGTGAAAATGCTACCTGATTCTCTTTGGGAACAGAAAAAAAAAAAAAAAACCAAATAATAATAATAATAATAAGAAGAAGAAGAAGAAGAAGAAGAAAAAACCCTTTACTCTAGTTCTGAAGTCACATGTCTCCAGCTATTGCGCTTTGCTTTTTGTTTTCCATGAACCAAATGCAAGGCACTTTGAGTCTGGAGCGAGGCAGCCAAAATATATATCTAGCAGGTAATAATGTGCCATGATAACGGACCCATGCCAGGCCAGCAAGAGCCCAGCAGAGCTCAAACCTTTTCTCCAAACAGGAAAAAATACAGCCTCCATTCCACCTCTACACTGCCTCCCCTCCTCCAAACCATGCTGGGAAGGCAGCGCTGTTGAAAAGTGATTCAAGACTACAGGCTAGGAAAAAAAACATGAAGAAAAGAAAAAACACAAAAGTGAAGGAAATAATAAAAAAAAAAAAAGAATGAAAAGGAAAAAAATCAAAGAAAAAGAAAGAACAAAATAGAAGGAAAAGAACAAAAAAGACAGGAGCTCTAAGCTCAATCAATGCCTCACCAAGGAAAATAAGAAAAGGCATTTTGCTGTTTAGGGAAAGAAGGCTTCCCCTCTGCCAGAACTGGAAGCTTTGRGAGAAGGTAGGTGTTGGAACAGATCACATAAAGGCCCTCTGCAACATGGAGGCTATACGCTCCCCCACCCACAGCACGAAACTGTACAAAAACATAGAGAGACCCCTTCCACCCTTGCAACTCAAGCCTGAAAGCCCCTGTAACGAAGGAAGCCTGTCCAAAACGCACCAGGTCTCAAACTGCCATGGCTCGCCGGGATCTTGACGCCAGTTCTGCGCGCAGGATACGGCTCCTCCTCCCCTTCAAGGACCAAAGTTCTTGCGCATATCCCACACAGTTAATAAAAACCTCCATCAAACACCGGTGCCAGGGTGAGGCGACACTGCCACGGGAGGCAGACTCAGGTGAGGGATCATCCTGCCCAGAGAGAGGTAGGTACGTGCAGATGGTCTCACACTTGGGCATAAGCCAAAGCCCTTCACTTGGGCTCTCCTTGTTTCGCCCAGCTCGGCTCTCCTCAGAGYCGACATATGTTGCAGGGCTGGCAGCAAAGAAACCTACAGCCATCTCCTGATAATTCCAAGGGCAATAAATGAAATATGACAAAACATGTTTACTTATTAACTCAGAGAGACTCTAGTACTGTAAGGCCATAAAGTACTTGGAAAAAAAGGCAACTGAGCAAAGAAAAACACATGTGGATGTTCACAAGGCTCYGAGAGAGCAACCATCTCCCTCTATTCCCTACAACTCAGTATCAGACACTTCTAGCCATTTCATGGCCTCCTTTCAGCAATATCACTGTTTGCTAACACTGTCCTCTGTACAAGGGCCTCTGGAGGACTCTCAAGACTTCCTTCCCTTAAATCTCACTTCTAATCCTACGCTGCTTGTCCCATCTCCCAAACTGAAGCAGACGGCCACCGATTCCCGTGTTGCTCCTACACGGGGCAACGCAGTTCATGGCGACATGGCTCTGCGGTGGCCCTGAGAAGGCTCTGAAGTTAACGCAGCTGAAACGCTGCCGGGTGAAACAGCCTGGTTCAGGGAAGACTTCTGCATTTAGCAACAAGGTTACTTCACTTCAAGGGGAAGACAGCGGCCTAGAGCTGGCAGAAAAGTTGAGTTACCATGGCAAAGAAAGAAGGGAGCAGCTGCCCTTGTTAATATTTACTGTGAGTTTTAATATCTCCAGTACACCAGGAGCCCCTCGGACCTTTGAGACTTTGAGTCTGCAGCATGGAAATGGGCCGAACGGGCTCGGCAGCACCAGAGGCATTTCAGGGGACTGGTAACGCCTCACGAGGGCACCGCTGCGGCGGGACAGCAAGCCAGCGAGGCAGCAGGGTGCCCCAACCTCAGGGGCCTGTGGCTACAGCCGGCACAAATGGCCAGCACCAGAGCCTTCGCCGAGGGCCCAGCGACCCACGGCGTGTTCCCAAGAGCTCCTTTCTGATGGGTTTGCGGGGAGAGTACTGGATGTGGACCCCAACAACGAGGCCCTTGGGCCAGCTTCTCGTCTCGCCGTTCTCCCGAGCTGCTGCAGGTGGGGAGTTGGACAAAAATAACACCAGGCTGGAGCTCATCTCCTTGTCAGCCCAGCCAGGGGAGGAAATACCCCTCCTGCACCACCTGCCTCTAGTGCTGCGGTCTGTCTCTGAGGAATAAGTCCCTGCTGGACCAGCCAGGGGGGGCCGAGTGTCGTGTTGAAACCCATAAAGGCCCTTCTGGGGTTCGCCGCAACATTTTCTTCTTCAAGGCATTGCTGAAGACCTCCCCCTTCTGCAGGCATCTCATTGTGTCCGAGGCAAAATGTTATTTTTTTCTAAAGGCTTCATTTACTGCTGAAGCTGGGAGGTTGCTTGCAGAGCAGAGGAGTACCCAGAGCCTCTTCCTTACATGCCASTCGTTTGGGATGTGCCTTACATGTCCCTAGGTTTGTGAAAGGGCACAAGGAAGCTAAAGAGACTAAATTAGTAACGACTCGCCATTTGGAGAAAACATCTTTCATGGGTAAACTCCTATGCAGTTATCTCCTATCAGGCAACTTGTGCTTTCTCTGAAGCATCACCTCCACATACCAGGTTTTTATCAAATGCAAAGTCCTTGGTCAGGTGGGGACCCAATTTGCTCCTCTAAGGCTGTCCCATTGGCTGCCAGGCAATGCTGGTTTAATTCCAGTTCTCTGCACCATTTACACGTGTACCGCAGCCAGCCTCCCCGGGTCAGCCCAGTTCAGAGAACAAGAACTGAAGGAGTCACACGCCTGAGGCAGATCTCCCATCTCCTCCCCAGGCAGCTGAGATGCTCTGCATGTCTTGTGAAATTCCCAGACAAAGGTCGTAACTCTTGACATTTAGCAGACTGCTTCACTTTCTGGGATCTGGCGTGCCATGTCAACATAGTAGGACACATGCTTTTAGGAAATAAAGCATATTTTCCTCACTTGGTATTTGCATACATCAATATCTGTCAGGCCCAGCAGCCGGCCCTGCAGCTCTTCACTCACCAGCACAACTGAGATCTTGCATAGCTGCGTTGTCTCCCTGTAATTGCAACCAACGTCCAGAGGAGCTGGGCTGCTACACACAGCTCTGCCAAAACAAGCTGGCCCTGCAGTACCCTCTGCTGTTGCACTACTGATATTTCCCAGGAGGCAATTTTTGCTGCCTTCGTGAGGGAATGGGAAGACAAACCCATTTCTTATCCCCTCCTAAAAGGAGGCGAGTGAAGAATAAAATTGTGCCCCCTTCAAATCCTCTTACCTCTACCTCCCATACCAGGGATTCATCTGTCAGAGAGGAAGAGAGCTCATCTACCCTTGGGTGAGCCGAAATGCTAAAAAACATCAGTCCCGTATCCCATCTCATATCCTCTGATCAGCAGTACAGTGAAAGGTATGTCTTTGAGTGATAGTTAATTGGAGACAAAGGCCAGCAGGGGAGGAAGACATTATTACCCAGCCTCCCCATCCAAAGCATTTATGTGTGGTAGAAATTAGGAAGGAGGTACCAGTCAGGAAGACATCTCAGCTTGTCATAAAAGATCCCAGCTGCTCTATCACAAAGCAGCCATCAGCTACTACGAACACAGAAAACAGCAAGACATGCTTCGTTTTTGACAATTTTGAGGGGGGGGGGAGGGGAAGAAAAGTCTATTGATCTCAGAAAAAAAAAAAAGGGAGAGAGAAAGAGAAAGAGAGAGAAACAGACCAAGTTGCTGCCAAGTTAAAAACAATGACAAAAAATAATAAAAAAGGCTTTAATGATTAAGTAGAGAAGAAGAGCAAAAGGCCAAGATGAGCATGTGCAGCAAGAACAGCTGAAACCTGAAACTTTTTTTTTTTTTTTTTTTTTTTTTTTTGAGGGTGGTGAGGGCAGAATGGGGCTGGAGCCACACTGATAATTCCTTGCTTGAGGTCTCCACCATGCAGGGGAATACCTTGCAGAGGAGGAGGAAAGATAGGGGTGGTGTGCATAACAACTCCCAGGCACCTGTTACAGTTTTACTTTGCCATTATCTCAAGTGACCAGTTGATTTATACCATCCTGAAATCATATCCTGATTTCAAGGAGTAAGAGAAAGATACGTACAACTAAGAGCTGGCAATTCACCAGTCCTAATGTTCTCTTCTGCAGGACTCTGGCAAGAGGCCACACAACGGGCTGCTGGATACGTGCAGCTTCTGACACACTAGGGCTCACAACTCAACATTTTCTATGCTTCTACTGTGGTTACAAGAGATAGTCGCTGTGGAGGACAAGTCAAAGCATATGCTTTGTTCCCCATCCTCGATATCAAGATACTCATCTCCTCTGCCTCAAGTTACCTTTTGAGCACCCGTGCGGTAACATATTTGCCCACTTTGACACAAAATGATAATTCAAATTAGAATTCACCTGTCAGAACAAAATGCAACATAACTTCCATCCTCCATGCCATGCTGAAGGCCAAACACACTTTCCATTCTGGTTTAAGAGATAAACGCGAACGGGCTGTCTGCTTCTTAAGTACTGTATCTACCAGTCTTTCACAGGCTGTAGGAATAACACACTGGAACTACAGGACCTCTAAACACTCTAAAATCTCAAATTACTTTTGTCCTGCAAACATTTATGAGAGTCACGAGAAACTATAAAATCACTATGTGTCTACAGATGAAAGATAGCTAGCTCAAGAGCAGCAGGACTCTGCTTTGCTTTAGAACAGGAAGAAGCAGAGCAAGAAATGTGGCCAAATCTGGACAGCCAGTAAAGCAGAAAGAGGTATTACGTACCACACAGTAGCCAGGGCTCAGCATTTCTGTCTTATGTGAGAGATGCACAGTATTTTCAGGGACTGCAAGCAATAAGAAGTTCTGATGGGATCATAGTGCAGGTTTGAATGCAGGTAGGTTCATATCACTTTCTATTGACATTTCAGGGAGTCCAACACCCTTTTATGACCTTCATTAAGAGCTGTCAGCCATAGCACTAACACCATAGCACTAACACCAAACAGCAATGCTTCAAAATTGCAAAGGAAGCGCGTAGCACGAGGCAACTGACCACAAGGTGCCACTGGCTCACTGCCTGCCCTACTGCTGGGCGCAAAACCATCCAGCACAGTTACTCTTCAAGAAGGCCTAGATCAGGCAGAGGAAAGACTAGGCTCTATCCTAAGCTTCTTCCSTCCTTTTCAACAGTAAGGTGAGGCAACCTGGCAACATGTAGGAGGCATGAGGTCACCACTCTCAACAGGACATGTCCTTGCATCCATTTGACTTGGAGATCTCGTATCTGCATGCCATCAATGGATGACATCAAGTCACAAGGGAAAAAAAAGATATAGGGAAGAAAAAAAACAGTTAAGGAGTGAATTTGCACAAGGCTGAGATAGAGTTGGCCAGGGAAAAGTGAGAGCACAACTGAGAAGCCAAGATGTTGCCTTCCCGTTCCACTAAAGGCAGACACATGACATACATCAAGTCAACCAGAAGTCTCAGGTTTGTGTTCAAGGCCTTGTTAAGCTTCAACTGACGGGTACTATCTATGCTGAAAAGTAAGGTGTTTCCTCTCCTATGCACTCGGGTAGGAAACCTCCAGACACAACAGTCCCTATGTAGCATTCTCCAAGTGAGCAGCTACCGTCTGCTACRTATAGAAACTGAGATGGATGCAATGCGGAGACCCCAGCGTTTTAAATATTATGGCTGCCCATCTGCCCAGGGCAAAGTATTCCCAGAGGCACAGGGCACCTTTGGACTCTACACTTTCCATGGGCTTTCACTGCTTCTACTATCCTGCCCTGTGAGGGCAGGATAGAACTAAGTCTGGACTCTTTTAGGTGCCTCATGTGCAACCACAGCAAGGGAGCTGCACACTCTGGGACAAAGCAGTTCTTGACCCTTAGTAAAGGGCACGCGGAACCTGGAGATAAAGSAGCCTTCCTTGACAGGATTTTGGCTCTAGATTGCTCTTACAGAAGCCACCAGAGTAACCCAGCATCTGAACACCTTCAGAGTCCATTATAGAACCCTTCACTTGAACAGACTGTTCTTACTGTAACTACCATAATACTAATAGCAGCATAATTATATAATTCTCCTGCCCCCGGTTTAAAAGAAGATCTGCTTGGATAAGAGTAGAAGACTCTACTGAAATCCAATAATGTGCTATGAGGCACCAATTTAATTTTTATTTGAGAAGTACTTGGACATCACAAGGGTACATTAGCTCACACTGAAGAAAATCAGCTTCAAGTTTTCTAACTCCACTAACTCCACTGGAATTTACTGAATATTCCTCTTAGTATCCTTCAATTGTACTGGGATTCCTTGTAGGTCTCTCTTCTTCCCAGACAAAATCCAACTCACCATAGGAACTTCCATGGTTTTGAGATGCTTCAACGTCTGATTTTCAGATGCTCAAAACCCATAATTTAAACTTCTTAGCACTCTTAGTCTAAGTACGCTTTCCACTAAAGGAACTGTAGAACTCCTCCTATCCTCATTTCTCCTTCATTTACACCTGACATTCTGGAAAGATTCTTCCCTAATCTTGTTTACTGCCTTCTCATAAAATCCACTTTCCTGAAGAGGGTTGTGATGGCCCTGCAGATTGTGTCATCACTTGGCCCACACATCTGTCCTCTCAGGACATCAGGGTGAGCTGACACATTACTCATGGCACTCTGCTCTACACATACACATATTAAGGACTTTTCTCCCCACTTACTTTGAATGTGTGGTGGTTACAGTTTTGCATTGACTTTGCATTGACAGACTTTTGCTTTGACTTTGGTGCCATACAGGGAAGGAACACCTCACCTTGAGGCAATGAATAGGAAAGGAAACAAGTAAAACTATGCAAAAACAACTTACGCCCTTAGACAGGCCATAGGGCAATCAAAGACGTATGTGACAATTCCCAGAGTGTGCACCTTGCAGAGAGGAACAGGAGAGGAACAGGACAAAATCCTTTTCTTTTCCCTCCCTTTTCTTTTCCCCTTGAGTGTAAAAGAAAATTGTGTCTTAAGAGACTCAAGTGAAGCATGTGGTAAAACGTGCTGTTTGGTTTCATAGGTTCTCTCTACTCACTCACCCCTTTCACAGCTCACCACCCCTCAGCAGTGTCAGTACAACTGCATGAAAGTCAGTGTTGTAAAACCAAATCAGCAGCAGATTTAACTGGATTAAAAATAAACTCCAATAAAAGTGCCTAGGGATGGGAACAAGCCGTTGACTGGCAGAAATTTCCTAAACTGACTTCACCAACTCAGTTCTTACCAGAACTAAGGAATCTTGTAATTACATCCCTGGGCACTCAAAATTCAGGGACATTTTTGTTTTTAATACAGTTGACCCAAYCAAACTTTCCAGTGGGGTTCTCCTTCAGCTACCACAAGCTAGCTGGCTCCTGCTGGCAAGCATCAGGGAARGACCATGTCTCAAGGAGGCTCTGGAAGAAGCAACATCAGATAACTACTTTTCAGAGCAGACTCTGCCAGGTGATCCACACGTGCCGAAGAAAGCAAATCAAGAATCCTAAGAGTAGCAACAAAATGGGCAGCCAAAATCGTACTCATTGCTGGATGAGGAGTACTGGACAGAGGTACATCAGACCATACATGTAAACCCTGTGCAAATAAGGAAAGGAAAGCTGGACAAATCCAGGGATGCCCAGCAACAGTGAAGCTCTGGGAGGCACATACTCAATGCCCAGAAGGTGGTGAGGTGGATGTCCTGCAGGCCRGAGAGAGGCAATTAAAGAAGGAGCAAGGCAAGAAGTGCTTGATGCCATGGTGATGGGTAGAGTGCAGCAACCCACGCAGGCAGAAACCACGTTGCCTCCAGCTATTTTTGGAGCGGGTGGCAGTTGTTTGTGTATCCTGGGGATAAAAGCTCTCCAAGCTGGATAGAGGAGGGGAGTAATTAAACCCCATAAAGACAATAAATAAAGAGAGGCCACGGAATAGAAGGTAATAACGGTAAGATCCTAGAAGCCACGGGGAAGAAGAGCTGGCCCTCCATCCCCGCCCTCCTTCCTCCCCCATCCATCACTAACCACTTGGGGCTTGGCAGTGCACACACTTTCCCACAGTAGCCGATCTATTACTGTTTGGAAGAGCGTTCCCAGCCTTTTCCTTCCCCTCCTCCCCTCCTTTCAGGCCACAGGGGTCCCGCTTGGCAGCCCCTGGATCCCCCTCTTGGCTGAATGTTTGGTGACCGGCCAATCCCATGCAAACAGCGTTAACCCCTGGTCGCCAGGAACAGCCGGAGAAACCCGACTCCGTGCTGAGAGGTTTCTCTAGGGGGTCTCTCCATCCTTCTCTCCTCTCCACTCCCCATTCTTGCCCCCCTTCTCACCTCTCCTTCCCTTTCCCTTTCTCCCCCCACCATACACCCCTCAAAAAAAAAAAAAAAATCTAAAAAAACCCCCTAATTCCAGCACTGGGAGTGTTTTGTCTTTCAGAGAATGTTACACGAACCCTTGGGAATTTCTCTTGGACCAAGAACAGACCCTTATTTATTTGTCTCTTCTGTCTTTGTTCTGCACTTCCTCTTTCAAGGCTTAGGCAAGACCTCGACACAGTGCCGCCCGGACCCCCCACTGCCACTTCACTTGGTTATTATTTTTGGACAGAAAGCGCCGATATGCAAAGAGCTCTTCAATGCCTTGCCCCAAGGCAGGGGTGAATCAGCCCAGACTCCAAGCTCCGGGGCGGGCAAAGGGCACGGGCTCAGGGCTCTGCAGAGCTCGGCTCGCTGTGGCTCGCAGAGACAACCCCCTGCTTATGTAATTCTCCCGATTGCAGGATCACAGCCCCTCGGATTAAATCCACACGAATCACATCTTCAGCAACCGCTCTATGCCAGTAACAGGCATATGGTACCGTGAAAAGGGGCAGTTTCCCAGAATGAAATCAAAAGCCTCCTAATGCACTTAACTCCGGGTCACATAAATCTCTCTTCTGCCTCCCACAGACGGCTGGATCCTGTTTACAGGCATTGCAGCAGGCCTGGGTCTCCACAATATGTTTACTTCTTCTGTACACGCATTCCCTTTCACTACACAAAGCAGCACCCTGATCTCCAGATTAAGCGGAGTGGCAAGGACTGCGGGAGGTCTCCGTTCCCATTTCCTAAGAAGCAAAGACCCACATCATGCACGTCACCAGAGAGCTCCCTGCTGAACCCTGGGCTGACATGGCCCAAGACAGGGAAAGGCCAGACCTGCAGCCACAGCAGTAGACCGCAGAAAGGAGCCAAACCCACCCCAAGGCCTGAGACTAGTCCCAGGGGAACAGTAGGCAGAGGGAAAGACCCTGTCTTTATCGGTGAGATCAAATGTCATCCCGGACACCACAGATGTTGGTACCGTTTCTCTTACTGCTCTTCCTTAAGATCATCTTATTTCTTGGGAAGGATGAGGAAGAATTTTTTATCCATGTAGTTACTGACTTCCGTGACAGGAGGTAAAATACACTTCATTTGAGAATCGTTTTTGTTTCAGGCTGAAAAACAGACTAGGACCAGGTAGGAGAGCACTGCTTGTCAAAGTGACCTGGGCTGATGACGCAGCCAACTCTGCCAGCTCTTCCTGAACACAAAAGCCACAAACTAAAAGAGCGCAGTCGAGAGCAGGGAAACCCAGCATTTCAGCCCAACAGTGCAGTGGACAGATAGAGAGCAGTTTATGGTAATAATCACTTGATTACAGTCCARGTTCCTTTTGCTTTCCACCCTCTCAACCCTTTCCCTCCCCTTTCAGGCCTTCAGCATCACAAACACATTTATCTTGAACTTTGCTTCTGAGAAATCAACTGCCACGGCCACGCCAGAAAGGAAGGAGAGGAAGAAAACCATAAAAGCTAATGCATAAACACACCATTAGGATTAGTGGAACACYGGAAGGTTGTGCATGACGGTGGCAGCCACGGCCATGCTTCACTTGCCAAGACCACCTAGGCAGGAGCGGGACAGTCCAAGCACATGGGGCAGCAACTTGCCATGGCAGGAGGGATGATGCACATAGAGCATCRAAGTTGGCTCTCAGCCCACCTACCTTGTCCTCATGACACTTGTCTGCTAAATGACCCTATGAAAACTGTCCCAGCCTCCCTCTGCCCTCAACRGGCTGCTGTTTAGGGTTTGATAACTGGGGAGTTCGGCACTTTTTGTGCAGTTCACATACGTTGCTGATAACCACATGGGCTTTCAAGTCTTCAGGTCCTCATGATCTTTTGTAAAAGCCTCATGTACTGTGTCATGCCAAAGCTAAAAAAAAACCCGAATATAATAATAATAATAATAATAATAATAATAATAATAATAATGCATTTTGGCAGGACAAGGTGGTGTTTCCAAACACACTCTCAAGCACCTGAGTATTTTAGAAAGCAGGTGATGATGATGATCCCTTCCCCAGATCCACTGCACGGCACCATAACTGAGCCAAATCCAAGCGCTGGATTTACTCTCCCATACTTGATGTCATGTCTTTCCTGTAAACATACATCTCAGAACCTCCTGCGAGTCACAGRGATGCTCTGCAGTTGCTGACACCTAAACGATGCAGCAGCTGGAACCGGATTTGCTCAGCAAAAGAGTCCTCAGAGCACTTCAGCTGCACCAAGGCACTGGAGGCAAAGAGGGGCAGAAAGGAGACCCACAGCAGCTCCTCAAGCCTATGTGATAGGCTCTGGATGCCTGACAGAAGCCCCTTTTCCCTCCCCCCAGCGCTCACGGGAAGCGAAGACTCTGTTCCAAGCGCAACTGCACTATAAATAATTCAGGGGACTACTAAATTATGCAGGAGCAATCCCGGCGTCCCCCCGGCCAGGCTGAAWGCAGGTGTGGTCAACCCGAGCTCCAAAAGTTGCTGCTCACCAGGGAATTTGAGGCCACAGCGGCTCTGTGCCAATAGCACAGATCTGAAAGCGCAGCGGCCACTTGCAAACAGCCAGGCCTGCAGCAGACACCAGCGCGGCAGAAGGTATCTGGGGACAAAGGGCTCACGGGGAGACAATAATTCCTTTAACCCGCCGGTTCTCCAGGGACCTCGCGTGGTCCCAGGAGAAAAGYGGGAAATCACACGCCCTCCATGCCAGGTTTGTTGGTGCCTCTGTCACCTCTACCTAAGTGGCGAGGGGTGCAGGCATCAGCACAGCAAAGTGAGGCTACGAGAGGCTGCTGGAGCTTGAAGGGATGAGAAAGGGGGCATGGAGATGGGAAAAAACACCTCCTTGCTCTCTCCAGGCTAGGGCGGGTAGCATACACTGCAGGCTGAGCCCAAAAGCAGACCAAACAACCAGGCTGCTTTTTTACCCCTCCCAAAGAGCCTTCAGGAAGCACTGCCCRCCGCTGAACCCCAGGGCGGGAGAGGCTTCCCATGGCAATGGGGTCATGGAMTAACCGTGCGCGCCGCGCGCCCAGCACTGCAGGGCGCCGCGCTCCCGATTCGCCCCGCGCGGCGCCGCCTCGGAGCCGGCCCGCGCGCCCCGCAGCCGGAGGGGGCCCCGTGCCCGCGAGCCCTTCCAAGGCCCTACCCTGCCCAGCTCCCGCAGGCTTCCAGATCCATCCGCAGGCAGCACGTTCCGCCGGCGCGGGCCGCTGCCCRCCTCCTTTCACCTGCTGCCCTGCTAGAGGCGATGGGGCAGCAGGAGGAGGAATCAAAACCGCTGCCAGAGCCCTCTCTTCAGCCCCAGYGCAACCAGTTTAAGATCTCCAGGCTCTAGCTTTCCTTCCCCTTCTTCCTTAAAGGGCTCAGCACCTTGGGGAGAAGCTCCCTGTCATGTCTCTCCCTCGCTTTGCCACGCTGCCTCTTGTGCTTTCTGTTCAATTCTGGTACCTGAATGCCGAAACGGAGGATCCGCACGCGGATAAAGGCAGCATAGCGGCTACCTGCGCTCAGATCACAGATTTCACAGCTGCCGAAGACGTTATGCAGCGGGTCTAATTTGCATTAGCCTCTCGGTACGCTTCAAACTCGCTTGCTGCGGCTTTGGTAAGATGCAGAAACAAACACAGCAATACCCCAAGAAAAGAAACAAAATCATCATCATACAAAGCCCTAAAGAGATGACAAAGTCTGGTTCTGCTTCCTAACTCTAGGCCAGTCCATAAGGATTTACACACTAAGGAAAAATGGCACTCCGAGGGACAGGCAGCAGGGAGCTGGAATTACAGATCGGACAACAGATCAAGGAGGATGCGGTAACTGTGGCAGAAAGAGCAGCAGGATCCAAGCAAACCGGAGAGTTATTGACAGCCTCAAGCCTCTGCATGAGCCCAACCTGCAGGAGCCTGGTGGTATTTCTGAGACGGCCACAGGTAAACTCTGTGACGGAGCTGCTGCATGTGCCACCTCGTGCACGCCACAGGCTCCATGCCACCCGTTCCCTGGACACAAAACAAAATGGGAGTAACGCTTTTCCACCGCCAGCTAAAGGGCTTGCTTAATTAAGATAAGCTTAATGGGTTGCTTCAAAGTCCTTTGAAAAGAACCACGTGGTAAAAAGCGCAATACAACACAAGAAAGAGGATGTGGGGGTTTCGCTCACCATCTTTCTCTCTCTAGACAGTCATTTCTACCTCTCCCACTGCCTGCAACTTCTACTCTACCAGCTGAAAGAGCCTGGTGGCAAAGCTTGGCTTGGTCACACACCACAACCGCAACTGGTGCCTGCAAAAAGCCTATTTAGAGAGGCATGAGCCTGAGTGCTCCCTCAGCCACTGCCAGCTGGGGAAACAGAAAACGCATTAACTGATCAAGCTGCCTGTCAGTGAAAGGGGTTTATCTCCACGGGAAAGGCCTAGGCCCCTACAGCAGGCAGCTCGGGTCGCTGCTGCTGTCCTAAAGCAGGGGATGATCGCCAGGCTGTGGCTCGGGAAGCAGCCCTTGCCTTTCGTGAGGTGGCCAGCTCCCCTCGTGCCGTTTCTTCCCTCGGCCTGCCTCAGGAGAGCTCGGAGCAGCACCCTGCGCTCTCCTTCGTGGATCAGCTCTACCAGGCAAGGCTCTGAGCACACAAGTGCACCCGCTTTGTTTCAGGTCGTCAGAGGGCTGGTGAGCAGGAGGCGCTGCTCGTGTTCCAGGAGCAGCTTGAGGAAAGCAGAGGGTTTGCGCAGCAGGGAGCACAACGCCGTCAGAAGAGGAAGGTAAAGAAATCACCAACCTGTCTTCCCGAGAGCCCGTTTCACTGGGATAGCAGAGTAGATCCTTGAGCACCCTCCACCTCAGCCATGATGCACAGCATCCCCTTCTGCCTCCCCGGGAGGAGGCGGGAGGGAGTCTCCATGGATCTGTGAGCGCAGCTCTGCCCTGGGCTCTGGCACCGGGGCTCGTCCCGGCGCACCACGTGCCGCTGCACCTGCGGCACAGGCTGACCCGCACAGCCCGGCCCTGGCAGCATGCACCCCACCGCCGCCGGGGCGCCCCGAGCCGGCCCAGCRCTGCCCGACCTGCATCCCGAGGGAATCGCAGGCTTGCAGCCCCTCTGCACGGGGCTGCCTGAGGCCTCGGCCTTCCCCAGGTCTCAGGTCCCACTCGCTGCTAGCGAGCGCTGCAAGATGCCAATCCAACACCAGAACAAATGCAAGGCGRCCTGGCTTTTTATTGCAGAGACAGAGGATACCAGCAATGGAGAGGAAAGGCACATGGGCACAGCCAGCCACACACTTCTGCCCTCAGTATAGCAACCAGCCCTCTGAGGCACCTTACACTGACCCAATGACGCAGAGACGCCTCTTGTGCCAGTCAGTGCCCCCTCTGCCATCCTCGCTGCCCCAGTCATTGTCAGCGGTACCAGCCTTCGTTAGCACCACCTCCCCCAGCTCCATCCCACTGATTGGGTCGCGGGCTCCAACAATGTACAAAGGGCTCATTTTAGAGCTCGCAACCCCACCTAAAACCTAATCGGGCCCTAGGAATGAATGCTGGCCCAGCCAACCCATCCTATCTATCACCAGATTCCCCCTCTTTCTCCTTCTTTTATGAACCAATGCACAGGGAAGAATAATAATAAACAAAAAAGTCAGTCTGCAATAGCAGGTATACCTTAAAGATGCTATTCTCRAGACAGAGGGAAATGCAGACACAGCAAGCTGCAAACTCAGATATAAACCCTGCCATAAAACAGGGTTTATCTCTGCTTGCTGACAGGTTAAAGCAAGGAAGGGACAGAAACTTGCCCGCAGCAGAGCGTCCCCCACGTGCTGGGCGCGCACGGTGTCTACGGCTCTGAGCAGCTCCCGCACACCCGGCCGCTCACACACAACCGCTCTCGAGTGGGCACGAGCCCTGCACAAGCACCGGTGCCCTGCACAAGCACCAGTGCCTTCACAAGCACCAGTGCCCTGCACAAGCTCGGCCGTACGCGCTGCTACGCGAGCCCGGGCTCCGCAGGCGCCCACGTTTGCCCCACAACCATCCCTCAAAGACAAGCAGTGTGTGCTACGCCAACCCAGCACGCCACAGAGCCGCACCACGGAGCCGCTTGTGCGTGGGAGAGGGATAAACACGAGGCRGACGGGAGGCTCCGGAGGGCCCGGCTTCCCGCGCACGTTCCCCAGGCACACGCGCCCGGCGGAGCGGCACTCACCGCAGGGCTCCTGGCCTGCGTTAAACCAACTCGGCAGCAGCAGGGCAGGCCCAGCAATGCTTCCAAYTCCCTCTGTCCCTCTTTCGTGTTGGGCACGAGCGCGCTTGATAAATGTTTACAGTCGCGGGCCTGTCCTGAAGCTAACATTGCCATGCAAATGCATATGCAATTTTCCGCCTCTGCTTCTCAGGCTCTTTGGAAGGGCAGCCCCTTTTCTTCTGCAACCTTAGTGGCACTTGCAGCGAGGGCAGGCAGGTAGGGAAGGCAACAGCTCATCCACTGCATTAGAAGTGGGGCAGAAAAGCTCACCTGAAGCTTGTCAGGAACCCTGCCCTCTCCTGGGGTTATAACTGCCACGTCCAAGGTGTTAATAAACAAGCCATGCAGGTACAGCTGGGTGTCCTCATGTGGAGGAGGCAGTGTCCTCCCTTGCTGAGGATTTCTTAGCACTATGCAGAAAGCCCCAGAGGGCACAGAGGGGCTATAAATCTTAGCAGAACCTCTGTGACAGGTAKTATCACAGCTCTGCTCCTGCTCTGCAGTTTGCAGCAGCTTTCAGTCCCAGCCTGATGCTGCTACAGGGAGGCAGGAGGCTCCCTAGGATCTGCTCGCGGGACTGCTCCCCTCCTGCAGCAGCTTGAAGCGGGGGTTCCCGAGGCTGGAGGGGCTATGACTCTGCTTTGGGGGGCACTGGGAGCTGGATGTGCACCCGGGATTGGGGAATTTTGCTTTTTCCCCTCTCCTCTGAGATGGATCTCAACTGTCTGAGGCTCAAGTAATGGCAGGTCCTGCTGGAGTTCAGCGCTTCCAGAAGAGCTGGCAGCAACTCAAGCTTCAGCAAGGGGGAATTGAAGTACCTTGTAAGTCGCAGGCTTCAGCTGAACTCAAATACCACTTATGGGGAGGGGAACAGGAGGCAGAGAGTCTCCTGACCATGAGACTCGCTGTTGGGGACAGGGCCTGTAAAGGTCCTGGTGACTCCCATCCTGCTGGAGGGTGGGTTGGCACGGATGTAGGTGGAAATTCAAAACCCACTTYGTGCAGGGCAGGAGGAACCTGGTGACTCAGGACACACTTGTTTGTGAGGCTGCCACTGAGTGTTTGCGCTGGCTTGAACTTCCCACTCAAGGGGAGGGCTCTGGTGCTAAGCAGAGGCCCAGCCTTGGGAGGGGAGGCCCCGGCACCCACGCTGCCCGGCTGCGGTGCCCACGTGTGCCCAGGCAGGGGCCCCCTCTCCTGGCCCGAGCCCCATCCCGGGCTGGAGGAGACGGCTGCGAGACCCCAGCTCCTGCCCAGGGAAGGGCTGAGCTCACAGCAAGACTGCCCATAGGACCTCCTTGAGGAAAGCTACAGAGCGAGGCAACGGAGAGGCGCCTCTCGCCATCCTCCGGTGCCCGAGCAGGTCTCGAGCKGCAGGAGATGCCGCCTTCCCCATCGCCTCTGTCACCCTCCCCACGGGAGCCTCGCAAGGACGGAGCTGTGCCAGCCTGGGCYGCTCCGGAGCGCATACGCGCGGCGCTTTGCAGCCCGCAGGCCCCCTGGCAGCCCTGCACGAGTGGGGAGAACTTCAGCACCCGCATCTCTCCGCAGCCGGCCCTCCACTGGGGATTGGAGCAATCAGATGTGGAGAGGGAGGAGGAGAAAGGCAGGAGGAGGGGGGGGTGAAGAGATGTTTGATGATGATGATCATACACACACATACACACACACATTCGTATGTGGTTTCCCTCCCACCCGCACACACTGTTACTCCCTGTCGCCCGCTGCGGGCTGGGCGCGCGGCGCCGGCCCGTGCCCTCCGCACAGGTCAGCGGCTGGGCCCCACTGCGGCGTGGGGTGCCCCCCACGCCCGGGGAGCCCGCGCTGCGGCCGGGGGGGCTCGCGGCGGCGCCTCCCTCCTCCCCATCACTGATGCTCCCCAGCAGGGGATGCCGGGATTAAGGGAGGGTGGAGGGGGAATAAAGCGAAATAATAAAAATAAGGACGGGGAGGGGGGGAGGGCTGGAGAGCTCGCTGCGCGGCAGGGCTGGGGGTGCGGGGGGCGCCCCGGGCAGAGGCGGCCCCGGGCA
>NW_020455272.1:0-5049 GCF_003342845.1 Nothoprocta perdicaria | reverse complement strand
CCCGCCCCGCGGAGCCCCCCGCGCCGCGGCAGGCGGGATGCGGGATGCGGGATGCGGGATGCGGGGCCGGCCCGCGCCTCGCTCTGCCTGCGGCGGAGCCCCCCGCGCCGCAGCATCGCTGCCCCGCAGCCGTGGGGTCCCCTCCCCACGCTGCGTGACACGCGCGGGGGGCCCGGCCGGGGGCACGTGCGGGACACTGGGCCCAGCAGCGCCCAGCAAGCTTGTGGTGAGGCCAGAAATGGGGCCCGTGCTGCTGGCCCCCCAAGGCGGTGCCCAAAGCGCGACGGGGTGAAAAAAGAAATCGCCACGTTCAACTTTTCCCCCATCTTCGTCCTCCTCGGGGTAGTTTTTCCGCAGGGAAACAAAGCCTGGCCAAGGCGAAACAAAGGCGGCCCGAAGGCCSCGCCGTAAACGTGGTGAAGGGCCAGCCCCGAGCCTTGCCCACCGCGACCCAGAGCTAAGCRGAGCCCAAAAGGAAGCAGAGCCGGGGTACACCCTTCCTCGCCATTTAGCAGGCATTCCGACAAGCAGCACGCTGAAACAAAAAGCCTCCTGCCAACCTCTACCACCTTTCCCTGCTTATCAGGGGCCAGAAAAACAACTCAGTTAAACATCGGAATTGGCTCTCCTGCGCAGCCCTTATGATAACCCAGTGGTGAACTGCAAGGTTGGCCAGGGAAAAGGAGCCCTACGGCCCCTTTTTCTGTTCGTTGGCGTAATCTCGCCTCCCATAAGAGGCTTCCTTGGGAAAGGGCCTTCCTAATTTTGAGTTTTGAAGGCACGACTGAAGCAGCCTGAGATCTCGGGCAAAGAGACGGCATAAGCGAAGGGGAATTTTCCCCTTTGCAAACTCAGCTGGAGCGATGACTAAAGAAGCGCGCGGGTCACGCGGGTTCAGCAGCGCCTCGGAAGCATCGCCGAGGTGTTGCAGGAGAGCCGCGAGGAAGAAAACGGAAGATAACAATGCGGGAAGYGGAGATCTCGGCTTGTGGCGGGAGCAATTTTGCGGCAGAACACACACAGCACCGCACAAACACGAGTCCTCAAGGACACCGAAAGGCTCCATCTCCAAAGGCACGGGAGCAGCAGCGCCTTGGCGAGAAGAGGCTGGAGAGGGGCTGGAAAGGGCCCTTGCTCTGCTCTTCCTTGGAGGTTGATTTGTGCCAGACTGGCAGGTCTAGGGTGCGGGATGACACTCTCCAGCTACATCCAGCGGTCCATCATGTTGGGTCCAGTATGAGGCCGCTCATCCTTGGGTCTACTGTTCCTTGGCAGCAATCCCAGACAGCCCCACATCCCCATGGGAGAGCTGGGCTTGGAGGGAGCCCTCCTCTTCCTGGTCCCTGGAGGAATTTAGCAGCCATCATTCACTTTGTATCCAGTCCTCGGCTGCGTTCTCTTTTTTTTCTTTTTCTTTCCCCCTGAGATAGCCAGCAAATGGCCATGTCCATCCTGCTTGTGCTGGTGATTTTGGCTCAGGGAACACAAATCCCACCGGGGAGGACAGCGATCACCAAGCATTTCCCACATTTCCCAATGAGCGCCCATCACGCCAAGGGGAGGTTGGCACCGACGGGAAGAAGGCATCCCTGTTTTGGACTCCTTAGCTTGCAAAACATTATCCCTTGGTTCAGASCTAGTCCCCGGAACCGTGTGAAGACAGCCAGCCCTTTTCCATATTAATGTGCCTGCCCAGAGGTCGAAAATGTTCAGGAACATTAGACTGCAAGTCTGAGGCAGAAAATCCCCTGGCACAGGGAGATGCAGCTGCAATACTGCGGCTCCCCTGTCCCCTGACACGCTGCCATTGCCACCCCAGTGCTCCCAGTTTGCTAAGCTTCCCTGATGTGTCTGTCCCCAGAGCATCCCCTGCAAAGCCCAGCGGAGGATGCTGGCTTAGCTGTACATTTTAGTGCACAGAAAAAAAAATAAATAAATAAAAATAAAAAATAAAAAGGAAAGGAAAAAGGGTTGAAATTCTTAAACCTGGACAAACAGCTGACCAGATTGTGGTTTCTGTGTGTGCTGCTACGTTATGAGCTGTAACAGCGAGCAGGGACTTCTTTCCACACAAGCACACCTCCTCCTGATCAGGACCTTGTTTCCAAGTGCATGCAGTTCTGAGTTTGCATCAGAGGGGTTTTCCTTTTCTTTTCCTTTCTTATTTTATTATTTTATTTTATTTTATTTTATTTTATTTTATTTTATTTTATTTTATTTTATTTTATTTTATTTTTAATGGCTCTGTGTTCTTTGATGTCACCAGACTGAGGCTCCAGTCTTCTGTGCTCTAACCAAACACTTCATAGTTTTTAATTTATCTAGCCATCACATCCAGTCCAGCCCCAAACCTTTAGCTCATTTACATAAAAGGAATTGCAGATTAGGAAAAATATGTATAAATACAGTGATATGCTGRAGACCAAACGGAGGCTGCCCTAAGGGAGATATTTGGCTGCAGGTCCCAAACTAGCAACCGAACCATTGCTGTCTGTGTGGTGTTTTCTCATTGCTTTGAATACTTCAGTCTGAGACAGGCTGGACAAGCTTCCTTGGGATAAGGAGTCATTTTTAGTCCGATTTCTTGCAGAAATGAATCTCTCCCTGTCGTGCTGTCTCTCTGCCTGTCTATCAGCCGCCCACAGTATGGCTTGAATCCTCTGGCCAACTTCAACCAAACCTGATGCYGAGGAAGAGCTCTTAAAGCGAAGCCGTCCTCATGCGCCCTGGGATCTGCAGGAACTGGGGGGAGAAGGGAGAGGCAAAATGGAGCACGTCCCTCYGTGTCTGCCCTTCTTGGGCTGCTGCTGAGAGCTGGATGAGCCTGGGCACAAGGTATGGGGCTGGCGAGACCAGAACTGGGGCTGAGGATGCTGGAGAGAGGCCATGACCTGGCATTGRGCCTCGAGGACATGAAGGTGGTGGAGACCACCTGCTGCTTGCAGAGCAGCTTCTGCTTTCGGTGCTCCCTAATCCTCCAGTCAGCCGCTCCTTGAGGAAAGAAACTGCTTAACATATTGCAATGAGCTAACCTGAAATGGTCTAAAATCCTAACCTCCAGATGCAAATGAACTCTAATGGGACAAGCAAGATAAAACAGCATCCAGCCACCACTGAGCTCACCTTTAATGCTAATCCAGGCACTTCCCCAGGTTTGCAATTCCAGCCAATGTGTGCTATTTGGTGTGCGTTTAGCCCCCTAATCATTTGTTTCTTATCACGCTGCTGCTGTGCCAGGTGCGTGTTTCTGGAGCAGCAAAGAGCCACACGTAGTCTTTGCAAGCGTGGCTCTGCTTCCTCCYTCTCGGAGGGTGCGCCAAGGAGGTGCTGTGGGTGACATCCTCCCCTTGGCTGCCTGGCACGCGGTGGGGCTGGCACAAGGCAGGTAGCTCCCACCTTCCCAAGGACGGGAAGCTGCTTCAGCATCAGTTCTAGATGACACCAGTGTCCATGTGAGGGGCTATTCCTGAGGGTTTGCTGCTCCACATATCCCGTTCTTGCTCAGAGAGAGGAGTCGTTGGCACTTRCAGCTCCGTGGCTATTAATGCAATCCTTTTTTTTACCACGTGCCTATGGCTGGTGAGCRATTCTGTGGCTGCAGAGGCACGAGRTTTTGGGCTTTTGGTTAACTCCCTGACACCACGTCACCRCGCTGAGCTAGTGGTCCCAGAGCCAGGCTTTCGCTGTCGCCCTTGGCGCGGAGGATCGCCCAAAGGTCGCCTCCTTTCCCCGCTTTGGGATCGCGGCCCTTTTAACGCCCTTCTGAGCTGGACTCTGCAAACAAAGTCCTCCTTTGAGCCAACCAGTCTTGAAATCTGATGCCCTTGTTCATTTTGCACTGCTGGTGGCAGGGAGGAAAACAACAAAGTGACATTTCTATCATTGGTCACAAGGCAAGCAGTGTAAAACAATGATATTTATCTCTTCCCGTGAGGGCTCTGAGGTCTCAAATCTGAAAAAAAAAAAAAAAAAAAACCACAGCAGTCATTGGCAATCTCCGTTTCTAGCAATCAGGCTTTCGCTGAGAAAATGGGAAGATGAACAAGTGCTGCTACAAGTACTCAGGGACCAACTCGAATAGGAGTATCTGCCCCAAAAGTGATGCCTCATACGTAAGAAACAAACAAATGCCTTTAAACTCACGCCGATATTAAGTAACGTACAACTTTGCCAGATAAGGAGTGTTTGCTCTCACTAAGGGGTTTCTGGCAGCCTCGCTGCCTGGCTTATTTGCTGAAATGCATTTGGTTTACTTCAGTTCAAGATCTTAAAGGCAAAGTGATCATATTTCATCATATCATACTACACAATAACTCTGGGCAGCACCAAAAWTCTCATCTTTCTGCAGCTGGGAGCYGGGCTATTGGGGCAGAGGAGCGYGGGGGCCACGGGGCATTTCAGTGGCCTCTGCCCTGGGCTGGGGACGGGGAGGGTAAAATGTCCCTCRCCCATTTGCCCCCATAGGCTGCCTGGCCCAAGTCATGACACTTGTCCCTGCTAAGCCCATTCCCACCCGGACTGCAGGCTCTTTAGCACGAGGCTATATTTTGGCACTTGCTTGTGCAGGACTTGATGTACTGTGGCTTCAGTCACGTGTGCGCCTCTAAGAGCAGCTGAAATATAAATAATATCAGGTCAGTGGTGGTCTGCCAGAGGAAGGGTGAAGAAAAAAGTTGAGCAAGAATTTGGCCTGGCAGCGACAGAGGACATTTCCACATAAATTAAAAAAAAWAATAAAATAGTGCATTCAAGAAATGATGCATACAGCAGAGGCTGCAGAGCCATTCCTGCAGCCATGCAGAAGAGCTCTTCAGCAGAGCACATAAAGCTGCACAGCAATTGCAGACACGGAGGGGAGGGCACTGGGAATACTGGTGTCACTGGGTGACCTTCTCTGCCTGGGACAGTGAGGCCCTTCTTGCAGAATAAATGCTTTGTGACCACGAGTTTTCTAGAGTCTTTCCCTCAGGAGCAGCAGGAAATGGAAAAAGGAAGGAAGGAAGGAAGGAAGGAAGGAAGGAAGGAAGGAAGGAAGGAAGGAAGGAAGGA
>NW_020455271.1:0-1055 GCF_003342845.1 Nothoprocta perdicaria | reverse complement strand
TGATTCAAGCTCCACTACATCAGGCAGTGAGAGCAGAGAAAACACTTGTATATGTAAAAGTTCCTTTTCAATTGAAGATTTAATGAATTGAAAGGAGTCAGCTACTTAAAAATGCTTCTGAATACTTTACTTGCACCCAAGGAAAACCGAATAGTCTTGAATAAAACTTGAGAGGAAAATGAGAGATAAAATACCAGGGAGAAAACATTTTATGTTGCCCCGAGAACCAGCCTGGGATCAAATAGAGGTGCATAAGTAGATAATTAAACAATATCAGCAGTTAATATTACATGCAGTAAAACATGCAGTGCTTAGACCTGTTGTAAAACTCTATCAAGTTGTACAGGCTAAGGCTGAGGATCCCTCTGCTTTTTATAAGCTGTTTTGTGAGACTGCTGAAAAATGAACAGACTTGGATCCTGAAGATGAAGCTGARCAACAGATTGATGACAACTGGGATCCATTTGGACAATGCAAATAGGGATGACCTTGGTTACAAAAGCTCTTACTAGAACTCTTATTCTTGTTTATAGTATTCATTTGTATCATAGGTTGTATTCCTTGTGTAATGGTGTTACTATGGGATACCTGCCCAGGTTAAAACAGATAACAGGCCTGCATATACCTCTCCCTCAATCGCAGCATTCTTTCAACGGTGAGGTATAAAACACTGCACTCGCCTACGAGTCAAGCCATTGTTGAGTGTGCCCATGGCATCCTGAAAACCATGCTATAAAAACAAAAAACCCATCCTCAGGGATGCAACCCTCAGGAACGGTTGCAAAAGGCCCTATATGTACCTAACCTTTTAAATCGAGAAACAGACAACGTACTCCCAGCGCAAAGACACTTCGGCATTACCACTGAGGAAAAGCTAAGTAGAGCTTTAGTGAAATTCCAAGACCCTGAGTCACTCCAATGGGGAAAACCTGTACCTTTAATAACACAGGGATGAGGGTATGCTTGTGTCTCTACAGATCGAGGACCACGATGGGTTCCAGCGCAGTGGTTCTGGCCAGCATTGCCTGCTGCAGCATCTTCGATACCCTCACTGC
>NW_020455270.1:0-1162 GCF_003342845.1 Nothoprocta perdicaria | reverse complement strand
GCCCCCCTCACGCCGCGCCCTGTCCCCAGGTCGTGGGTGGGCAGAGCCATGAGCGTGGGGTGACACCGCGACCCCCCCCAGCCGAGCCGGGACCCCCGAGGTGAGGGACGGGGGCGCCGGGGGGGCGGGAATTGGGGGGCACTGGGGAGGCCTGGGGGGAAAGGGGAGGACCAGGAGGCTGGGGGGGGATCAGCGCGGTGGGGGCACTGGGGAAACTGGGGGGGACTGGGGTGTGCTGGGCACTGGGGACATGGGGGGGCAGCGGGCAGGGGGGCAGCCCCCCGGAGCCGGCCCGGGCCGCTGCAGGGGACACCCGGTGGCACCGAGAGACACCGGGGACAGCGACAGCCCGGGCGGGGCGGGGGGGCGCTGGGAAGCACTGGGAGAGCGGGGGGGGCACCCGGCGGTGTCGGGGGCGGGGGGCGTCCAGGCCGGCCCCGCGGGAGGGGACATGGGGGGGTCCAGGCTGGGGGCCAGCGGCTGGCGGGCCTGGGGGTGCCCAGCCCCACGGTGTGGCCAGGAGGGACACCTAGCCCACGGAGCAGCCGGGGGTCCGGGGGAGCCCCCAGCCCCATGGTGCAGCCGGGGGTCCGGGGGAGCCCCCAGCCCCATGGTGCAGCCGGGGGTCCAGGGGAGCCCCCAGCCCCACGGAGCAGCCAGGGGTCCAGGGGAGCCCCCAGCCCCATGGTGCAGCCAGGGGTCCCAGGGAGCCCCCATCCCCGCAGTGCCTGGGGGGTCCCGGGTCCCCCCAGCCCCACGGAGCAGCCGGGGGTCCCGGGGAGCCCCCAGCCCCACAGTGCAGCCAGGGGGGGGTCCCGGGTGCCCCCATCCCCGCGGTGCCTGGGGGGTCCCGGGTGCCCCCAGCCCCACAGTGCAGCCAGGGGGGGGTCCCGGGTGCCCCCAGCCCCACGGTGCAGCCGGGGGTCCCGGGTGCCCCCAGCCCCGCAGTGCAGCCAGGGGGGGGTCCCGGGTGCCCCCAGCCCCACGGTGCAGCCGGGGGTCCCGGGTGCCCCCAGCCCCACGGTGCCGCCGCCGCAGGATGCGGCCGCTGCGCAAGTCGCTGCTGGCGCTGCTGGCGGCGGCGGCGGCGCTGGCACTGCTCTACGCGCACGTGTGGGGCCCCGAGCCCCCCGGCAGCGTGGACCTGCGCCCGCGGCCCCCC
>NW_020455269.1:0-1128 GCF_003342845.1 Nothoprocta perdicaria | reverse complement strand
CGCTGTTTGAGCAGCTGAAGACTCGGGTGGTGTGAGTGTGAGTGGAGTGTGTGACAAGGACACAAGGGGGCACCCGTCGGCTCGTGGGACACCCGCTGATTGAGCACCTGAAGACTCGGGTGGTATGAGTGCGTGTGTAGTGTGTGACAAGGACACAACGGGGCACCCGTCGGCGCGTGGGCCGCCCGCTGCAGCAGCACGCGCTGTTAGAGCAGCTGAAGACTCAGGTGGTGTGAGTGTGAGTGGAGTTTGTGACAAGGACACAACGGGGCACCCATCGGCTCGTGGGCCGCCCGCAGCAGTAGCACCCGCTGATAGAGCAGCTGAAGACTTGGGTGGTGTGAGTGTGAGTGGAGTGTGTGACACGGAGACAACGGGGCACCCATCGGCTTGTGGGCCGCCCGCTGCACAAGCACGCGCTGTTTGAGCAGCTCAAAACTCGGGTGGTGTGAGTGTGAGTGGAGTGTGTGACAAGGACAGAACGGGGCACCCGTCGGCCCATGGGCCGCCCGCTGCAGCAGCACCTGCTGTTTGAGCAGCTGAAGACTCGGGTGGTGTGAGTGTGAGTGGAGTGTGTGACTAGGACACAAGGGGGCACCCGTCGGCTCGTGGGACACCCGCTGATTGAGCAGCTGAAGACTCGGGTGGTATGAGTCCGTGTGTAGTGTGTGACAAGGACACAACAGGGCACCCGTCGGCGCGTGGGCCGTCCGCTGCAGCAGCACGCGCTGTTTGAGCAGCTGAAGATTCAGGTGGTGTGATTGTGAGTGGAGTGTGTGACAGGGCCACAACGGGGCACCCGTCGGCTCGTGGACCGCCTGCTGCAGCAGCACCTGCTGATAGAGCAGCTGAAGACTCGGGTGGTGTGAGTGTGAGTGGAGTGTGTGACAGGGACGCAGCGGGGCACCCCTCGGTCCGTGGGCCGCCCGCTGCAGCAGTACGCGCTGTTTGAGCAGCTGAAGACTCAGGTGGTGTGAGTGTGAGTATGAGTGGAGTGTGTGACAGGGACACAACGGGGCACATGAATGTTCTCCTTGACATCCTAATTTTCTGATTAAGCCACATGAAATGTCACCTTCCTTGAAGCTGCATTCGGGGCACCTCAGGATTTAGGCTCTCTGCCTCTTT
>NW_020455268.1:0-1083 GCF_003342845.1 Nothoprocta perdicaria | reverse complement strand
TATGCAATGTGGTGGTTATCTAGAGAGGCACCAGGTTACGACATACCCAAATCCAAGGCTGCCACTGATGAACTCACTACTCAGCAAGTTCCAGTGCTTGCAAGACCCGCTCCTCCTTCCTGTACGCTCCTCAAAGCAGCTCTTCATATGTGGTAGAAGAAGAGGCAAAGCTCTCCCTTTTCTGTTGGCCTTCCTAGTGCAAGAAGCAGGGAGATGTATAATACGAGGTGCCTGGGATGAGCCTGTGGAGCTGCTGCCATGGGACACAGATGGTGGCCCATGGCTGGGAGGGAGGAGTGCAGTGAACAGCTGAATAAGCAGGACCCTCTGCTTCCGCGTACTCCTCTAATGAGGGCCCGCGCGAGCTCCTGCTGACCAGAAAGCAGAAATCTCTGTGGAGCTCTGTGAACGGCATGCGTCACGCAGCAAGGCTCTGTGAGTCATGGAGGGGTCCGCAGCTGGGCAGCCACGTCAGCAGCTGCACGCGGTGGTGCCGCTGTGGGCTGGCACTGTGGCTCTGAGCTCACAAGGTCTCTATAAAAGCTCTGCGTGGGCCAGGCTCCACAAACACTTCTCCTGACGCCTCCTCCTCACACAGAAGGTAAGTGTGCGGACACTCGGCCTCCTCTAGCACGCCTCCCTCCACCTGGCACTGAGGCATTTCCTTCTCTCTTCCCCTCTCCTTCCTCTCACAGACCTCCATTCAGCCCAGCAAGATGTCCTGCTCCGACCTGAGCGTGCCCAAAAGCAGCATCGCGTGCCCGCAGCCCATYGCCGAGAGCTGCAACGAGCTGTGTGCGCGGCAGTGCCCCGACTCCACGGCCCTCATCCAGCCGCCCCCCGTGGTGGTCACCTTCCCCGGCCCCATCCTCAGCTCCTTCCCACAGCAGGCCGTGGTGGGCTCGTCTGGAGCTCCCGCCTTTGCGGGCTCCCTGGGCCTGGGGGGCCTCTACGGCGCCGGRGCCACGCTGGGCTCGGGGGGCCTCTGCACCTTTGGACGACCCTACGCTGCTCCTGCRTGCACTCCTTGCCCTCTGCCGCGCTACAGCAAGAAGCTCTGGGCACCCTGTGGCCCTTGCTAAA
>NW_020455267.1:0-1103 GCF_003342845.1 Nothoprocta perdicaria | reverse complement strand
CAGGAACACGCACCCGCAGGAGCACACGGCAACACACAGGAACACACGGGGACACACGTCTGCAGGAGCACACAGGAACACACAAGAACACGCAGAAACACGCAGGAACACGCAGGAGCACACAGGAACACGCAGGAACACACAAGAACACGCAGGAACACGCAGGAACACGCAGGAGCACACAGGAACACGCAGGAACACGCGGAAACACACAGGGACACGCAGGAACATGCAGGAACATGCAGGAACACGCAGGAACATGCAGGAACACACAGGAACACGCAGGAACACACAGGAACACGCAGGAGCACACAGGGACACGCAGGAACATGCAGGAACTTGCAGGAACACACAAGAACACGCAGGAGCACACAAGAACACGCGGAAACACACAGGGACACGCAGGAACATGCAGGAACACGCAGGAACATGAAGGAACATGCAGGAGCACACAGGAACACGCAGGAGCACACAGGAACACGCAGGAACACGCTGGAACATGCAGGAACACAGAAGAACACGCAGGAACACACAGGAACATGCAGGAACACACAGGAGCACGCAGGAACAGACAGGAACACAGAAGAACACACAGGAACACACAGGAACACGCAGGAGCACACAGGAACACGCAGGAACACACGGGAACACGCGCCCGCAGGAACACGCACCCGCGGGCACCCCCACGTGCAGGAACACGCAGGCGCACACGCAACCAGGAGCGTGCGCCCGCAGGAACGCGCCCACAGGAACACGTAACCGTGGAAAACTGCACCCGCGGGCGCATGCACGGGCACCCGCACCCATCTGGCACCCACAGGCACCCAGAGGAAAATGCACCCAGGAAAACTGCACCCGCGGGCGCATGCACGGGCACGCGCACCCATATGGCACCCACAGGCACCCAGAGGAAAATGCACCCGCAGGAACACGTAACCGTGGAAAACTGCACCCGTGGGTGCATGCGTGGGCACCTGCACCCATATGGCACCCGCAGGCACCCAGAGGAAAATGCACCCGCAGGAACACGCTATCATGGAAAAATGCACCCGCAGGAACACGTAACTGTGGAAAACTGCACCCGTGGGTGCATGCGTGGGCAC
>NW_020455266.1:0-1165 GCF_003342845.1 Nothoprocta perdicaria | reverse complement strand
CTTGAGAAGCAAACAAATCTGTATGTATGCCTCTTCCTCTGGCTGAGACTTGCAAGTACTAATCTGGAAGGCAGATCTGAAGGAGAATGACCTTCGAACTGCCACAACCACCCCAGATTAACCAAGGATTCCCTTCCCAAGGGAAGTGTTGTTCTATGCCTTAAATAACTTGGAGTTTTTCTCTTACCTTGCCCTACGGAGTCTGTCTAAGTGACAGGATCATCTCTGCATTTGAAAACTGTAAGGAGGGGAAATGTCTGTGTTTCCAGTGGCAAGACCACAGAAGGTAGCATTTGTTCCTCCTTTTCTCAGTGGCTCTGGAAAACCAGATCAATAAGATTTCAGGAAAAGAGATCAGTATCCTAGAGGGAGAAACGTTTTTTCTCTTTTAAAAATAGAAAATATCCTCCCCAAACACTCTATGTTTCCTGTGCTGCTGTCAGCGATGCAGATATTGAGATGTAATGGTGAATATTGAGGACATAGTGGGGTCCGGCTTCACAGGAGGAAGGAAGGGTGAGGTGACAAGCAGCACTCTGTGTGTACCCGCTTGTTTTTTTGTCCTCCAAGCATCTTGTTAGCCTCAAAGACCATGCATTGTCTAGTTGGTCCGCAGTCTAGCATGGTTTGTGCTTGTAATATGGTTCTTGAGGTTTCACTCTTGGTCTTCCTTACCCTGGTGCAGCTGCTTGACGCCCGTGTAGGGCTGGTGGGCTCTCTGTCTCCCACACAAAGCAGTGCGACAGAGAGGGCAGGAACATCCCGACTGAATTCCTCGTCGCTCTGCACAATTGCTCCGTACTAGAAGGTGAGGATGGAGGGCACGGAGGGAGTCGTTGCGGTGCCAACTCCGGTGGTGCCCGGGGTGGCTGCGATGCTCGGTGCGGGCCTGGCCTTCCCCACCTCCTCCGTGTGCATTCGTAGCTGCTGTTGTCACAGCACATTTGGAGTTGCTGCTGCTGCTCGCTGGCAGTGAGGCAGCTGGCTGATTGCTGGATGGCAGCGCGCGGGGAAGCAGCCTGCGCCTGCGTGGCGAGCGGGCGCCGCGAGCGCCTCGGCACCGGGGAAGCGAGGGGACAGCCGAGCAAGAAGCTGGGTCCCCAAAGCAGGGCCTTTCGGGGCCCTCTCCACGAGCGGGGCCATCTCGGTGTCCCCACAGCCCCCG
>NW_020455265.1:0-1124 GCF_003342845.1 Nothoprocta perdicaria | reverse complement strand
AGCCAGCTGTGACGGGACGTACAGACACTATAGAGACCCTATAGACCCTAGAGAGACCCTAGAGAGACCCTATAGACCCCATAGAGCCACGTCGCGCGGGTCCGTGCGCGCCAGCCAGCTGTGACGGGACGTATAGACACTATAGACACCCTATAGACCCTAGAGAGACCCTATAGACCCCAGAGAGCCACGTCGCGCGGGTCCATGCGCGCCAGCCAGCTGTGACGGGACGTATAGACACCCTATAGACCCTAGAGAGCCTATAGATGACCCTATAGACCCTAGAGAGACCCTAGAGAGACCCTAGAGACCCCAGAGAGCCACGTCGCGCGGGTCCGTGCGCGCCAGCCAGCTGTGACGGGACGTATAGACACTATAGAGACCCTATAGACCCTAGAGAGACCCTAGAGAGACCCTATAGACCCTAGAGAGACCCTAGAGAGACCCTAGAGACCCCATAGAGCCACGTCGCGCGGGTCCGTGCGCGCCAGCCAGCTGTGACGGGACGTACAGACACGCTATAGACCCTATAGACCCTAGAGAGACCCCATAGAGCCACGTCGCGCGGGTCCGTGCGCGCCAGCCAGCTGTGACGGGACGTACAGACACGCTATAGACCCCAGAGAGCCTATAGATGACCCTATAGACCCTAGAGAGACCCCATAGAGCCACGTCGCGCGGGTCCGTGCGCGCCAGCCAGCTGTGACGGGACGTACAGACACCCTATAGACCCTATAGACCCTAGAGAGACCCTATAGACCCCATAGAGCCACATCGCACGGGTCCGTGCGCGCCAGCCAGCTGCCATGGGAATGTATAGAGCATCCTATAGAGACCCTAGAGAGACCCTATAGACCCCAGAGAGACCCCAGAGAGACCCCAGAGAGACCCCAGAGAGACCCTAGAGAGACCCCATAGAGCCACGTCGCGCGGGTCCGTGCGCGCCAGCCAGCTGTGACGGGACGTATAGACACTACAGAGACCCTATAGACCCTAGAGAGACCCTAGAGAGACCCTATAGACCCCATAGAGCCACGTCGCGCGGGTCCGTGCGCGCCAGCCAGCTGTGACCGGGACGTACAGACACTATAGAGACCCTATGGAGACCCTATAGAGCCACATAG
>NW_020455264.1:0-1109 GCF_003342845.1 Nothoprocta perdicaria | reverse complement strand
GAATTCCATAGAATTCCAAAGAATTCCACAGAATTCCACAGACTTCCACAGAATCCCGTAGCATCCCGTGGGCCTGCGGGGCTCACGGGGGCGGCGGGGGTTGGCAGTGCCCCCGCGGGTCCCTGGGGCGGCTGTTGCCGGTGTCCCCCGCCGGCGCCTGTTGCCGGTGTCACCCGCCGGCGCCTGTTGCCGGTGTCGCCCGCCGGCGCCTGTTGCCGGTGTCACCCGCTGGCGCCTGTTGCCGGTGTCACCCGCCGGCGCCTGTCGCAGATGCTCCACATGAGGGACTCGCTGCTGGGGGCCACCAAGGCCCTGGACGCGCGGGCCCGGCTGCCGCGGCGTCACCTCGTCGCGCTGTGAGTCCCGCCGCCTGTGCGCCCGCCTGTGCGCCCGCCTGTGCGCCCGCCTCCGCCTGTCCCTCCGCCTGTGCCTCTGCTTGTGTCTTTGCCTGTGCGCCCGCCTGTGCGCCCGCCTGTACCTCTGCCTGTCCCTCCGCCTGTCCCGCTGCCTGTGCGCCCGCCTGTGCCTCTGCCTGTCCCTCCGCCTGTCCCTCCACCTGTGTCTCCGCTTGTCCCTCTGCCTCCGCCTGTGCCTCCGCCTGTGCCCGGGGAACAACCCCCTTCGCGGCGGCTGTTCCCCCGCACAGCCGCCCTCGGAGCCGCCCCCGCTGCTCCGCCTGACGCCCGGGGTGGGGGGGAAAGTGGGTGACGCCGGGGGTGCCGTGGGGCCCCTGGAGTGGGGGGGGTCACCTCCGTGTCCCCCGGGGTCACCATGGTAACAGGGCCTGTGTCCCCTGATGTCCCCTGGTGTCACCACAGTGACAGGGTCTATGTCCCCTGATGCCACCACAATAACGGGGTCCGTGTCCCCAATGTCCCCGATGTCACCGTGGTGACGTCCCCAATGTCCCCGATGTCACCGCAGTGACGTGTCCCCGATGTCACCACAGTGACGTCCCTGATGTCCCCAATGTCACCGTGGTGACATCCCTGATGTCCCCGATGTCACCGCAGTGACGTGTCCCCGATGTCCCCAATGTCACCGCAGTGACGTCCCTGATGTCCCCGATGTCACCACAGTGACGTGTCCCCAATGTCCCCAATGTCACC
>NW_020455263.1:0-1166 GCF_003342845.1 Nothoprocta perdicaria | reverse complement strand
GCTAGACAGCCAACGCTGCCTCTAAACAAATGTACACATCAGAGAAAAAGCCAAGAGCAGGTTTTGCTGCCAAAGTCCTTGCAGCAGCATAGAGCCCACTCCAAAAAGGGCCTGGATTGGATTGCCAAAAGGCAGGCTTCTACAGCGTATCATCCTATTGCATGGAGGACAACTTCCATAGACACTAGGTTTCCTTGCGTTCATTAAGCAGGGTCAGCGCAACCAAGAAGCTCACAAAGTGTCTTCTGAGGGCCTCTGCACATGCAAGACCTCAGGCTGCAAGCCGGCTRTGGAGCCTCACCTGCTTCATTTGTGTGAGCTGCCTGCTGAGGAGAGACACCTGCTCCCTGAGCAGCTGCATCTTCTTGTCTTGCTCCTGCAGCATATTCAGCAAGTCCCTGCAGAGAGGAGCGGCAGGTGTTAGAGGGGTGTCGCGCTGCTGCCAGGAGCACGAGGAGMGCTCTCAGAAGTAAAGAGGGGCACGTGCTTGATGCCCTTTGTTTGGTGCCCATGGAGCGGTGCTCCCCTCCCCTCTCCCTTCCGTTTGAGCAAAAGGCAGAGATAAGGAACAGAGAGGCGGCCTGGGAGGGCAAGCAGCCCGTGCTCCGCTGACACTAGTGCATGCCATGAGTCCCGCGCCAGCAAGTGTCTCACTCTTTGGCCTCTACGTCCGCTTCCGGTGTGAACCATTTCAGGACGTCCTGAAAGGCAAAAGGTGTCCATTAGCAGACATGCTGCAGAGCCGTGGGGTTCGCAGAGAGCCTCCAGGACTAACGCCCAGCAGAAGCTGCTGCGTGCCTGGGGCAGAGGGAAGCTTGCAGCGCTTCACTGTGCGGGCCCCTGGAGTGCTTGAGCCTTGAGGCCCTCCCCGCCAGCAAGCTGTCCTTGCAGGAAGTGCCTGTCCTGCACACACTCACCTGTGGCAGGTCTTGTGCCCACGTCGTCCAGCCGTGCAGAGTGTCTGGACTCACTGGGCAATAAAGAGCGACTGCAATTTGGAGCACCAAGAAAACACACCTTGGTTAGTCGTCTTTGCAATGAGCACTAGAGGCCTGGTGCTTCCTGAAGGCAACCAGAAGGGCCAAGAACGTGGCAGAGAGGGTAGGGAACTGCTGCCGAGATAGGCGCCTGGCTGCAGCCCTTCATGGTTGGCACAGCCCCTCTGT
>NW_020455262.1:0-1167 GCF_003342845.1 Nothoprocta perdicaria | reverse complement strand
GGATCCTGCGGGATCACGGGGCTCCCTTCCCGCAGGACCCTGCGGGATCACGGGGCTCCCTCCCCACTCGGCTCCCCAGGATCCTGCGGGATCACAGGGCTCCCTCCCTTTGGCTACTGCCTCGAGCTCCTCGAGTCCCTCCCGGTGCCGATCCCCGGCCGGGCTGCGCCCCAAGGGGCTCGGAGCGCTCGGGCACCGGCCCCGCGGGCGCCTCCCGGGGCGGCACCTGCAGATCCCGAGGGCTCCACAACCTCGGCACGGGACGCGCTGCCCGGAGCTGCCAGGAGCCCCTTCCCGACCCCCTGCGTCCCGGGAAGAGCTGCCGGGAAAGCCGGGAGCTTCCCGGCGGAGCTGTGGACGTGCCCGGCGCGGGGCTGCCCGGCCCCCCCGGCCTGGCCGGTGCCCGGCAAGGTGCCCGGCGCGGGGCCGGGCCGGCCTGGCCCTCGAGCAGAGCCGGAGCTCGGGCTTCTCCTGCGCCCGTGCCGAGGGGACGCCCGTCCCCGGTGCGGTGTCACCGCGGCCCCTGCAGTGCCACCAGGACCCCATCATGTCCCGGGGACCGCTCCGATATCCCTGGGACCGCTGGGTTGCCACTGGGGCCCCTGCGGTGTCACCAGGACCCCCATGATATCCTGGGGACCGCTCCGATGTCCCTGGGACTGCTACAGTGTCACCGAGGCCACTGTGGTCTCACCAGGACCACCGCAGTGTCCCCGGGACCGCCGTGGTGTCACCGGGGCCACTGCAGCCTCACCGGGGCTGTTGTGGTGTCACCAGAACCACTAGGGCGTCACCGGCGCCGCTGCAGAGTCACCGGGACCTAGGGCGTCACCGGGGCGGCTGCGGCGTCACCGGTGCTGCTAGGGTGTCCCTGAGACCTCTAGGGCGTCACCGGGACGGCTGCGGCGTCACCAGGACCACTAGGGTGTCCCTGAGACCACTAGGGTGTCACTGGGACCACTAGGGTGTCACTGGGACGGCTGCGGCGTCACCAGGACCACTGAGACCTCTAGGGCGTCACCGGTGCCACCTCGGCGTCAGCGGTGCCGCCGCGGTGCCCGTCGCGGCGCCGCCACTCACCAGCTTCCTCTGGTTGCTGAGGCAGAAAGTGCAGATCTGCTTGGGCTGCGAGGCGTCGGGGTCGCGCGCGGCGGGGCTGCCGCCGCC
>NW_020455261.1:1353289-1430624 GCF_003342845.1 Nothoprocta perdicaria | reverse complement strand
CCTTCTCTGGAGATCTTCCCAACCCGCCTGGATGTCGCCCTGTGCCCCGTGCTCTGGGTGTCCCTGCTGGAGCAGGGGGTTGGACTGGATGATCTGTAGAGGTCCCTTCCAAATTCCACCATTCTGTGATTCTGTGATTCTGTGATTAGGTCTCAGGGACACAAATTATTGAGTGCAGCTTGTCTATTCATTCAGGTACAAAGAATCAGCACAGGGCTTATGAACCACTTTATTTTCACTCATATGTTCTATGTCTAGAGTTTCCAGACTTCTCCTGTACATAGCAAGTATTATCTGTACCTAATGAAAAAAAAAGGGGGTGGGGGAAGGGAAAAAAAAAAAAAAGGAAAGAAAAAAAAAAACACGAGAGACAGAAATGAGGAGGGGGAAAATAATTTATGAAAATATATATGAATATATGAAAATACATTATTTACAATTAAATAAATTTGTGTAGATAGAACTATGTGACTTATGCTCTAATCAAAGCAGCAAATTCTATACATTGGTCCTGACAAAGATTACCATAATGACATAAATTGACATATCAATACAAAAAAAGGAGCAAGTTGGTGAATCAGATCAGCTAGACCATCCATCATACAAACTCATTGCTTATAACCAAAGCAACTGGATCTATAGAGATTATTGAATTTCTTATTCCCCGCCAAGGCTTAGAAACCCATTACCTCCAGAGAAAATCTTAACTATGTCTCACCCCAGCTTCCAGTGCATTCATACTGCATGGTTTGGGCTGACTGTTTCAATGCCGTGTCAAAGTATTATGTTTTATGAAGCTGACACAGAAATGAGCTTTTGAAGAATGGCAGTATCATTGGAATGGGCAATATTCTGTTCTTAGAAATTAATTTTTAATTCTGTGATCATGGAAACATTAACAGAGTGAACCGTATTTTCACAGTGCTGTTGAGCCTGCTTTCAAATGTGTGTGGTGTGAACATATGTATCCTTGTGTATAGCTTTGTCTATACACTTGTAACTAACTCCTTTTGATTGTTTGTGCTTTTGTGCAAGACATTGAAGAGAAGCTGCTATAATTTCCGGAGAGAATTAACTGTAACATACTGCGTGAATCTCGTCCCATTTGAGTAAATTTCAAAAGTCCCACTCAACTTCACTGGGGCCAACTCTGTACTCCCTGTGTGTTCTCTAAAGGAAAACATGGGTTTTTCTCACATTGGTAGGAACAAATAGAAGATGATGTGACGTTTCTGTTCCAAAAAGACAAAGAAATACCAGGAGTTTCTTCAGTGTCAAGCAAAAAGTCTAGGTGCAATCTATGTCTCATAGTTGCCATATGCCAACATCTGGAATATAACAACGTCTGGAATAGCATCATTGAGTGTATTTTTCATTTCCTATTTGAAATTATTATGAAATGAAATGTAACTTTACACTTAAATTGTGTCAGGTATGAGGAAGCAACAACTGAGGTACACAGATATTTTCAAATCAGTAGGAAAAAAATCCTTGCGAACTGATCCAAGAATAAATTTCCCAAGAAACAGCTTTATGAGCTTCTCTCTGGCAACAGGGAGGTTGAAAGTTAACATCAGGATTTATATTTTAACATTATTAAATGAGTTCTTGGTGTCAGAAGGAAGCAAAGCATCTTTGCAAACATCACACTTGTTCAGAGTTTGGCTGCTTGTTCCCTTGGGACTGTAAAAATTTCCAAACCTGCCATAGCTGCACAAAAATAGGAATAGATATAGCTACAGCAGTAGATGACAGCTGGTGAAAATCAGCTAAAACTACCAGTTTGTGTGTCTGCTGGTCTTTAATTTTAGTTTACTTCTCTCCTCTGTAATGTCACAGCGTTTTATGCATTTTTTACCTACCTTCAAAACTCCCTTGCCAATTTAAATCAGATATTACTTTCTTTTCATTCAAAGACACTGTTATCAAATAAAAAAAAGACAAAGGGCAATGTCTGGACTGCAATAATGTACTCCTGGTCAAATGGGATGTCTAAAAAGGAGAAAAGTTGAACTGAAGACTTTCTAAATCCTAACACCACGTTATTGGATTATCTTTCATTTCTGAGTAATCTCAGCCTCCAAGGAGGCTGTCGGTACTAGTCAGAAGATTTGTGCAATTATGGGTTAACTTCCAGCTCCCAGTGTCAGTGATAAGCTTGAAAAATCAAGCATTTAAAGCATTTAAATCAATCTCTGTCCGTTTGGAAGGGGAATTTTTTTTAGAGAAATACAGAGGTTATAGAATGCAGTTTTCAGTTTCACACCAAACTTTTGTGAATTGAAAGTATACAACTAGCAGAAACTTTTGCCTGGAAATAGCATGGCTTCAGTATTTCACAGATGGTTTTAGCAAATTAATTATTGAAATAATCATTAAGAATACGTGTTCTCAGGAGCCTTTCTGTGGCTTCCAAAAAGTTAATTACTTGAGAGTTGGACTTTCCTCCTGAAAGCTTCAAGTAGACGCATTAGGCATTGCAGGATCAGCACTATACCTTCTGAATGCCTTGCATCAAGGGAGATGATTAGCTCATGATGCTGGAGGCATCTCCAGGAAATTACTAGTGCCATGAATGGGCGCATAAAGTTTCTGTTGCCCATGTCATGCTGCTGGAGCTGCAGGTAGCTGTTGTATCCAAAGATGTTTGTCATGAAATAAATTGGTTGGGACCATTTCTTCAGCTATTCTGTTCCTCTGAAGCAATACAAGAGCTCATGGAGAGGGAATACAAAAGATTTAAACTGAGAACTAGTTATTTTTAACATTTTCCACTGAGAGGTATTTAGAACAAGGAAGTGCTCTTGCTTCATAGTGCTGGTAATGATTAGTTAATCCAATTAATGTTGACATCAGCGAATTCCAGCCAAAGTACATAAACTGACATTAAAAAGCCATTACCTTGCATTCCTTCATATGTTGTCTCTCTGTTGAGACAAAATAGAAAAAAAAAGCCCTTTAAATATGACTACTGCCATCAAAATCCGAGGGACATGTAGGGCTGTTTCACAAGAACCAATCCCTCCATGTTTCTTCTGTGGGAAATAGTATTCCCACAAGCAAGGAGAACACAACTCCTTTTCATTTTTAGTGGGCATTTATTGGTAGTGTTGAATAAGCATAGGTTAAATTAGTAATTTAGCACCACAGGTAAATGAACTATGGTGAAATAACAACAACAAAATTAAATAGCAATTGAGACTTGAATTATTCAGATTGTGTGTTTAAAGTGAGATGAAACTTTGAGATCAACTCTCTTTGCTTGCCTTGATCTTTATTTAAAATGGGCTGCTTTCTAAAACTTCTGTTCTAGTACTTCACATGATGGTGAATAAAATGCACAAGCATGTTATAAAACAAAAGGAGTGCAAAATATCTCCTAGATGATGAGATTAAACACTTTAGAAAAAGAAATTATGTGACCTATCCCATGCCTTAACTTCAAGGGAAATTTGGGGAATATTTTTTTAAGATTGAAAAGTTAATACCCTGTTGTTCAAATATCTACTTAGTGTGCTACTGTATTGTGTCATTAGTGGTAAATTTGCCTTAGTGATAATTTATTTCCCCTGTAGAGAAAAAACTTTCTGAAGAGTGCTTACTTTCTATTAACAAATGCTACTACTTCACAATTTGGCCATGTTTGAAGAAAATTTCCTTACAAAGTCAAACTCAATAGCAGTTATATGCTACATGGCTTTCTCTTTTCTCCTCCAAACTATATTTAGAGTTAAAATTATGTGTGACTTTGTTCCTTCATTGGTTTAGGGACTGATAAAATTGACGAGTAACATCAAAGATCCTGGGCCAGTTTTCATGACCCATTCTTCTGAATCACTTGGTCTCAGTCGATTTTCTTTCCCTTGGGATCTCTTGATTACAAGCTGCAGCTCATTCCAACAGATGCATTTTGGATGTGACTGCTGCTTTAATGGAATTGAGCAGCTCTCCATCCTCGCTCAGACTCATTTCACTTATAAACCCTGTCTGCATTTATCACGTATGCCCTTAAAGGATTAAATCCACTAGCTTCCATGTATATCATCATCTTCTAGGAGACAACAATGTCTATTGTGGCACCTGCACCACATTCTGTGTAGAAAAAAAATGCAGGAAATTTCCCCTTTGGTACTGGTGCTATGGCAGGTAGGCAACCCTAGGGATGAGGGTTTGGGAATGTTCACGTGACAAGGTAGAGACGTAGGCTGAGGAGGGAAGGAGTTGACAAAGGCCAAGGTGTCACAAGTAGGACAGGCAGAGATGTGAAGGGTTTGGGATAGCAGGATGAGGCATGCTGCTTTAAATTCCTCTGGCTTGATTTGCTTTCCAAAGGAAAAAAAAAAAAGAAAAAAGACACTTCCAAGCATTTTTAAGCTCAGCTGAAAACTTGCTGATTGAAAGCTTTTTAGATGCAATATTTGTTACAATCTCAGAGAACTTCAGAAATCATCCAAAGACTCAAAAAGAGCATTTAAAAGAATGCTAAGCTTTTTCCTGAGGCAAAAGTCTGATAATCCATACCTTATATATGATATGATGTAATCTGTGACAGGTCAAAGCAGTTCACCAAGAAAGTTAGAGTAAGAGCCATATAAGAATGAAACCAGGGGGTTGTGCATTTTTCTTATGATGTGTTAAATCTATTTCATATTTTTTTTAGAAGTTTTAGATGGACACCAAAATTATATGGACTGCTGTTCAAGAAGTATTGAAAGTACTGAGGTATTGAGGTAAAGCAAAAATGTCCAGCTGCTTCAGACAGTTTCAATGTGTGTTGCACATTAGAAAATATATAAATGAAGTTAGAACATTCTGAAGTTCTGACAAAAGGTGTGAAGAGAGTTATATGGCCAGGTGAAATCTTCACATAACAACAAAAATCTCATTTGATGAAAATGTTGACTATCCCTAAAGTTCTGGCAGGTACAAGTACAAGATGAAGCAGTCCTTTCGTGGGTTTGAAAGCATTTCATTGATATTCCATAGCATCCTTCTCCCTGCATAGCTGGTATGATACATTAGAGCATGTAATGCTCTGTACTGTGACATTTTGTTGTTTTAGGCACTAACTCATTGTCAGAGATCTCTTATTAAAGCTTATCTTAACATGCTTGACATTATTTTAATAGATTTGGCAGCCATATATATAAATAAATTACAGACATTCGGTAGGGCCTGAGCTTCTCTTCATGTCACTTCCTGATTTAATTCAAGAGTAACTTTCTCCAAAGTTATCAAAATGTTTATACAATATATGAGAACCAGACTTTCTTCCCATTTATTTTTACTGTCTATGTATGCAGATGGAGACCTCTTTTTCAAACCAGTCTGAATTACCCATCTAATCCAAGACCCTGAATCAGCAGAAACTGAAGACCTTTTATTTTCATTAAGGATGGCGTTATCAAAACAGGAAGAATTTGGCTAAAAGAACACTGTGTCTTTTATACTCTTGGGCCTCACAGTTCTCACTGAAGAGATAAAATGTTCCAGGAACTCTGTCTCCCTGGGTGGGTATGAAAATATACTGGGGAGATTTCTTTAAAGAATACTACCAGGTGGCTTTGGATCAACAATTTGATTTTGTTTTAGAAAGCTGAGTGTGAGAAAAACTGCTATGAAAGGGAATTCTCTCTCTCTGTTCTTTCAAGAGACGATGGACAAAGCAGTGTCTCTAAAGAACAAAAAATCTTTGTGCTCATTTATATCAGCTAGGGTATTCTAAGAAAATGAAGATTTTTTTTCTAAATCGGGGAAAAAATAACCTTGTATATGATGTTCCTACTTAATAATTGCAGGTTTGAAGGGCCATCTTAAGCTCTGCATGCCATTTTTGTGCCATTGGGATGGTAGAACCAATCGTGCAGCATGCAGGTGCTTCCTTGTCTGACTAAAATCTGCAGCAATTACTGCAGCTTTTCAACAACATTATGTGGACTCAACTTCTATAGAGCTGTTTGTCATTCGCTAGTAAGAAAACATGTCAACACCATTCTTGGAAAGGATCTGTGATATCTATTTATCATTTAAGTGACACAGTGTAAGTACATTGTCTTCTCACTTATTTAAACATTTTTAAATATGAATTATTTTTACAAAGGAGGATTTGAGGTTCTCTTCTAAGAAGCATTTGTCTAACACAAATATCCTCATCCTCATTTGATCCCATGCTTTGAAAGTTCCTTAATCTCAGCCTGAGACTTTTCGACTGATTTGGGAAGTTGTTAATTTTCAACTATACCGTATGGTTTATTGACACTGATTTCCCTGATTTACCTGTTTTGAATTCAGTGCCAAAGGATTGATACATGCATGCACTCTCTCCTCCTCTCCCCTCCTCTCCTCCTCTCCTCTCCTCTCCTCTCCTCTCCGCTCCTCTCCTCTCCTCTCCGCTCCTCTCCGCTCCTCTCCGCTCCTCTCCGCTCCGCTCCTCTCCTCTCCTTTCTTTCTCTTTTTTCCTGAAATGAATAATCTCTGGATAATGATTGAGAGGAAGACTCAGTAGTCTCAAGTAGTTGAGTAGTCTCAAACTGTAACATATAACTACACTGGAAAAAGCAAAAGATGATTTATCATATTATTTTTGTAATCTGTTCTCAGACAGCATGCATGTGCATCCACTTATGTGCACTGTGGTCACCAGGCAATCTGTGCTCTGATGTTAACAGACAAGCTGTTCAATAGAGAGTCTGACTGACTGTCTTTTTATTATTTCTCTTCATGCATCTAAACTTTTCAGGCAAAGAGCAGTGTCTTGCTCATGTTATTCACATGTGCAAACGTGACTTTTAATCCTATTTATGTTTCCTGTGGATTTTGAGGTGAAAAAGTTAGAGTTCCATAAGAAGATATCACTGAGATTTGTGGTGGGAAATGGACACATGTTGTTACAGGGTACATATTTTCTCCTGATACTTGACGATTGTTCATTAACAAAGTACATATGTCTGGAAAGCACAGTCTCGTCTTGTTTTGAGGCATGGATGCAGGCACTGGTTATCATTTGGCCCCTTCCTTCTTGAGAGCATCACAGGTTTGATGTCTCTTTCTAAGACTCATTCAAAGTCTACAGTATGGATCATTAAGTGTTCTTGTTATACCTTACAATTAACTTTTTGTTCTTGTCTAAGCTTACACTCATCTTGCCCAAAAGAGAATGTTCATCTGAATAAGAGGGAACCTTCCCTAGGAACTAAGTTATCTAAGTTATCTGTGTAGGTGACTTGTCACTCTCATCATTTTGTTCTGAACCTTGAAAAACTCCCTCCGCCCAAGGCAAATTTGCCTCTTTCCACATCTTCTCCTGAGTCTGGTTCTCTGGCTAGAAATCAGTCAAAAACTGAATAAAAAAAATGGGGAAATGTTGGAGTTATTGGATGAGCACCAGCATTGCATGGCAGTAAATAAAAGGTTTCCTGGAGATGTTATTCCTCTGTATGGAGAAAATTATGGAGCTAGCTAAATTGCAACATTCTGTCTCTAAGATGCTGAATTAACTATAGTAGATAAAAATCTCTAAGTTCCATATCAAAATAACCAGCTCTTATCTTCCACAACAGCTTTAGGGCATTTTCCCCCTCACTTTTAACCTCTGTGGCAGGCCCAAGAGCACAGAGGATTACAGATCTAATGTTTCAGAGACTGTAATGGGGTATACTTGTCCTGAAGGATCTCCAGCTATTAAAACTTAACTGCTTCTCTGCCAACTAACATCAGCAGGGAGAGTTGAAAAGATCTTCTCTGTGACTAATATGCATGAAGTGATGACTAGGTAAACATGATAGCATTTTGCCTCCTGATCTTAGAGCATTTCCAGATAAGCTGTGATAGATCAACCTGAAGCAGAACTTCTGTGTTACTGGCCCAGCTGTTGGCCCAGCTCCACGTGCTGGGAGTTACTGTACCAAAGTGGGCAGAGATGCAGTAACTGCAAGTTAGCCTGGAAGTTTCAGCCTGACATATTAATTTCAGATGCCTTGTATTTAGTTTTTCATATATAATGTTGCATCAAGAAACAGGCCAACCCATATGCTTTTGAAGGCAGTTAATGTATATGGTTAAAAGCAGTTAGGAAGCAGCGTAGTCCATCTCATCCTCCTCCTCACAGTTACTGACTAGTTTGAATCTCTGAAATCTTTTAGGTTTTTGTCACCCTTTTTAACTTGCATTACCTATTACACAGCTTATTACACAATAAACACATTCTATTTTCTTTGAACTTTAACATTGAACTAAACTGACCAGTAGGACAATCAGCGGGACAGACATCCACAGTTTTATTATGTTTTATATTGAATAATATTCCTAGGATTTGCCACCTTTTGATTTCTTTGAATGTTTCTATGTCAGGGGTGTTATGAGACATGTCTGTCTTCTCCTTAACATTCATTGTTTTGTGTGCTTTTATCATGCCTACTCTTACTGACTGTCATTCACAAACAAGATTCTAAAACAGTTTTCTCATACACCCTACAATTTTTGGAGCCCTGCTCTCATCCAAGTCCCCACCTACTTCTGCAATACTCTTTATGGGAAGGGATGCTTGGAGCAGCAGTCAAATGTCAGATGAGATCCTGCCATTTAAGTGTATTTCCCGCAAAATTTCCCAAAAAAAGAAAGAAGAAGTTATTTTAAAACCTTTGGTTATGGAAATTTCATAAAAGCTATAACTTTTTATAATAACACAAGCTGGAATAATATTGGGCTTACATTCTTATGAAAAAACTCTCCAAATTTCCAATAGGGCTTTACGTTGTGCAATGTTCCTGATGCCAGCTGTATCTGGAAGTGCTTTATGGAATACATACTAGAGTGAAAGAATCCTGTAGTAAACAATAGCACTGAGAAATAGCATTTAAGGACAGGTCCAGAAGGGTATTTATACTCCAAACTCTCATATAACCCAGGAGAAAAGTTTGATTGGTAAAGGGAGGAAGGTGTATATTCTCATCCCTTTGAAGTGTATCTCCAAATTACCCCTTTTACCACCTTTTTGTTCTCATGGCAGCGCAGTCTCAGCAAGAAAACTAAATGAAGAAATATGGTTCAGCATGAATGGGTGTCAGACCACAGCCTACACAGACTACAGCTAGTCTAAAACAAAATCCCTGTGATGCATGTAGTGTGAATTTCAGGTCCTTACAGCCCCTGATCTGCTCTACTTGACCCCTCCTGCTGTGTCATACTGCTTGCCAACACCAGTACACAAGAGTACATGAGCCAAAGACCTAAGTCATCCCACCATTTACAATTATGATCAACTACACTTGTATAAGTAAGACTCACAAAGCTCTCTCTTCCAACAGAAGAAAAAATGCTTTATCACTGAGATTACTCTGTATTCATGAGTCCTTTTGGTGTTTAGTCCCCATGTGCTGAAGTGGAAGGGTTGCATGGGACCCAGAAGTCACTGAGGTTATAATCCGAGCATCATTTGATTTATAACCTGAAAATTGTTTAGGAACCACACCTAGAGTATTGTAACAAAGGGCAATACTGACAAAGGTCAGCATAGAGCAATGCAGGAAATGATTTAAAGGAGCACAGGGAAGGACCTGTGCCCTTGGGCACTGGGAAGAGGAAACACCAAAGGAAAATAGCTGGACAGAGCAGTAATGGAGAGGGGACGGGGTAGGATAGGGCACAGTCTAGTTGCCTACACACCCCATTGATTAACAGCTCAGAAAATCTACTTAGTGCTGTATCTTTTTCTCCAGACACAGAGGGCAATGGAAATACAATCTTCTGTTTGCAAAGCAAAAGCATCAAAGGATAAAGATAGGGCATAAATGGTAACATCTGTTCATCCTGAAAGATTAGTATGAGATAGGATGGGAGATACGACAGGCATTGGTTTACCAGTTGTTCAGTAGGGAGGAATTAGTATTAAAGGCATAAAAGCTGAGGATAAAAATAGCTATAGAACTGGGGGTTCAGCTTGTTCTAATAAATGAAAAGAAACTCTTCCTCTTCTTTTTTTTTTTTTTTAATATTTCAAACAAATAAATTTAACCAATAGTCCTACCAACCCCGGTCCAAACTGTGAGCGATACTGAATAAGTTATATGTGGTGAGCAGGAGAAAATAGAAGAAAGAAGAATCTCATACATAAATATATATACATATATATGTGATAAATACAAATGATAAAGTGGTAAATGTATGATAAATACAACATAGAAATAGCATAAACATATATGAGATAAATAGAAATATTTATAGATACGAATATATCTGTAGTTTACTATAAACACAGATTATACAACGACATTCATCTTAATGTTTTTTTGTTATACAAGAACCTCATATCCCAATTGAGAAAAGCAGATGGGTGTCCTGCTTAGATAGATATGTCAAAGGCAGCCTGGTTAATTTCGTAAGGGCTGAAAAGGCTCTTTAAAGGGTCTCAGTCTTTTCTGCAAATTATTTTTAACTGAAAGATGTCAACTATGCTGTCCAGGTCACGATGTTCACAGAAAATGGTTGAAAAATGTTGAATAATTAAACTGCAGGAATATCTCTAAGAGTTATGATTGGAAATAACATGCCTGTGAATGAGTTTTCTGCCTAAGCAAGCAGAGAGATCCAAATCCAAATGAGGTGAACTGCTGAAGACCATTAAGATCACTGAATTTCCTTGTGAATGCAGTAGATCTTTGATGCACAAGTCTTTTCTCTTGAATTTTCCTGATATATCACAACTAATGCTCACAAGCACAAGTGAAAATTTGCTTATCTGTCTTATAATGTCTCATTCCATTTAAAAGGTGATTTTGATCTTTTGAATAATAGGGCATAGATATATGTAAAACAATTTTTAGTAGAGACAGTGGAGTTTTAATTTCAATTTATGCAATTTTCAGTTTTGTTATTATGTTAAAACTGTGGTACCGTGCTTACTCTCTATACTTGATAGCACTGGTCACATATCTTCCAGTCTGAACTTGATTGACTCATGTGCAAAAGGAAGTATACAGACACACACATACACTGTATGTGTCTGTTGCCAAAATTTTGAGTATATTGTTAAAAGTTAATGTGTAGAGTAGCTGGAGGATGACGTTTGCTGCTCTAGGTATTGGTCTTATGAAGTCCCCAGATAATGCTTTTTTTTTTTTTTTTTTTATCAAGTGCCATCTATTGATGCCTGCCTTATTACTTGCAAACATGGAATGCCTTATTTATGCAAACATGGAATATGCTTGTAATGTTTCATTTAAAGGTTGAAAGGATAAAGGACATTGAGAAAGTGCTTTCAAAATATTTTCCTAATTTTGTCATATATTGTTAGCATTTTGAGAGGATTATAGAGCAATGACAATGTGTGGCTTTAAAATGAAATAAGTTTGGTTATGTTAAAGTGACATTTACATCCTTATTTAATGAGCTATAATATTTTTTCAATTTCAAATTTTCCTTTTGATCATCAAAATAGACTCAAAATTGCTCCCTTGATGATAATGTAACTGTGAAAAATCTATACTGATGACATTAGAGCACAGTTATCAGCCTCTTGTTCATACAGCTCCAAAGAGGAATGGAATCTTTTGCAATGATTTATCCTCAAATATTCTTTCACAGTCAGCAATGCTAATCTCAACACAGAATATAATGAGAAGACTTCTCATATACAATTATCACTTAAGGACTTCACACAACCAAGTGAGATGAAATTTAACTTACATAATTGCATCATCTAGACTGGAGAGATCTCTTAGTCATGAGCTCACTTAAGACCAATAATCTCCTTGAGTTCTGCTTGCAGACAAGATTTGGTCTGACTGCTCACATTGTCCTATTCTACAATAGAGATGGCCATGAACAGTTTGTGAGAATCAGAATTTTTGCTAAAATGTATGTGTCCGAAAATAAACAGCTTTTGAAAATGAAGAGATTTGCTCACCCACATTCACTCAAGCAGAATCTGTCATCTGCTGCCTGGGGCTGATGGGTTAATCTGAGTGAATCTTAGTTGAGAAGATGAGAAATAACAGTTTTTATGTTGCTGGTTTCCAAGATTCACATGCACATTTAATTTTGATTAAATTTTGCAGGGTTGGAAACATGTACAAAACATAAGAATTTGATCTGTTGTTGTCATGTTCTCATGGCTTTCAAGACAATTCAAAAACAACAGCTGAAACTGTTTTAAAAATCTTCATTCATGCATAATTTGTAATTTTCTCCCATTGTTGGTCTATTAGACAGATATTTACGTAGTAACGGCAGAAGTATTGCAGGTGATCCTTGAGAACATGAGCTATTTTCCTTTATAGATCGCAATAGACAGAACTTTCTATTATGTCTGTGACAGCATCAAATGTAGATGAAGATCTGCTCAGAACATTAAAAGATTTAAAAAGCATTGAAGCACTTATCTCTGCTCCTTCCTGCTACCAGGAGGGCAGCAAGTGATATCATTTACAGTGAAAATAGCTGATTTTCTATCTCTGTCTCTTGTTCATAGCTCCATGAATTTCACTGTGGGCTAAAGCACCACTACAACATACCTGAAAAGTGTGATGTTTAATTATTCTACCTAGGTAGCTGCAGAAATGGGAAGCTTAACAGCTTAATTGAGAATAGAGTAATGAACAGAATGCCTGTAATCCATTAGAGGATTAATCAGGGCTATGCAAGACCTTTGTGATATTGCACAAGGAGAATGCACAGACTGTTCAAGTATAACATTTCTGATATTTTGCTTAAGATATGGAGTAAGTAATGAATCCCCATTACTGATAATAATTGGCACTTTTATGTGAACTCAGGATAAGGATAAAGTAGCTAATCAGTTTAAAAGTTCATGAAACAGTATAACATATGCTGATAACAGGAGAAAGTGCAATATAAAGTACAAGGATGAGGTTGACTGCATGTTAAGGGAAAAGTGTCATCTGGATTTTTTTATTCAGGCTTTGGCAAAGGGGATGCCACAGCCATGGCAGCATTACTGGGGGTCACTGGTACAAGCCTGTAACTGCTGCAGTGCCTACAGAAAGAAACGTGGAGTGAACTCATGGCATGTCTGGAGAAGGAAATCTGTGCAATGAACCTGGGGATCAAAACAAGCTTTGAAGGTATCTGGAGAGCACCAGTGCTCTGCGGGGACCACAGTTCTAGCGGTAGTGGCTTTTGGAGCAGAGGTGGTGGAGGGGACAGACCCAGGAAAGGGCAGCCAAGAATAGCATCTTATTTTTGAGAAAGAGAAGGGAAATCCAAGCCAAGGGAAAATATGCTGTAATTATCCCGTCCTACTCATTACATCAAGATTATTTCAAAAATGTGTGGGATACATATGCGCAAAACACTTAAATTGTGTCAAAATCTGTTAGGATACACCAGATCAAACTCTTAGTAACCATGGAAGAATTCACTAACGGCCTAGACAGTGTTTTGTCAAGGGTAATTCATAAACAAGGACGAATTCAAAGAACAGTATTCAGCCAATGAGCAAGTATGCAACTTTTGTTACTGAATCTGGTCTACCACTGAGAGGCTGTGAAAATGCAGGCTTTAGTCTTAAATCGTGTTCTTTCCTATGGGTTCAGAAAATATAATCCAGAGGGCTTGGTTTGATTGCAGAAGTGTCACAAATACTCCTGCAAGATTTAGGACTTTTCCCAAGTGTGAACATGCTTCATTCTGTTGTCTGCACTTAAGGCATGATTGGCTTTTCCTGATAAGCAGTTTTATGAAAAGTTTACAAGTGAAGCATATAAGAAACTATAACCATTTGACTGGTGTCAGCATCAAAGTATTCATACTGTAGGGAAAATGCTCTTGGAGAGTTGTTTTGAGAGATGGAAGTCAATGGTGGAAACCACCCTAACCCCAAGCCCTCAGGAAGAAGAGACTTGTAACAGGAAAAGATAACAAAATATTAATTAGTTCTTATTTTCTCGTCTTCACAATACTATTCTTAATTTAGCCTTTCATGGCACACAGAGAAAAGACCTCAAGGACCATACTTTACAGCCTGGGTACAATCCTCAATTCTAAGATTTTAAGAATGACAATAAAAGTCTCTCTTTTACTCTCTCATCTTCCTGCGATATGTGAAATAACCGCAAGTAATGGAGTAAACACAATGAGAGCATGGAGAGGTATCTCCAGATGTACAGACACTGAAGTATGAACCTTAACAGAGTTGTCTGTGGAGGATATAGCATGACCTGCAAGGATTAGCAGTACAATTTCTAAAAAAAGAGAGCACAGCAGGAAGCACAGGCTGTCAGTGACATTGTTGTGACAGATAGAGTTGGGAGACTCAGCTCCCATAGAGGCATTTTCTTGCCTTGTTTTAATCTTTCACATCTGACTGAGGTACTGCCTCTTCTAAGATGAATTGCTGTGGTTGTCTTGTTATTTCTGCCCCTGACAGCTCAGTAGGAAATGGTATAATCCACATCTCAGCACAAGGAGGTAAAAGCCCTCCTGGACTTTAGAGGTATTTCACCTAAATGTCCTCGTGTCCTCTTAATGAATGTATGTGCTAACTCAGAAGTTCAGAATAACTTGCCATTTCACTGTGGTCTCATCCCGATGGTAGTTTGTTTCAAGATTGTCCAGTGCGTCAACTGCAAGCTCCACAGAACTACCCCAGGAAGGAGGCCTCCCAGGAGGAGTTTGGGATGCCAGCAGTGCAAGACTGGGTCCTGAGATGACTTACCAGAAACAGGAGAGAGAAAAGTAAGAATTCTTGCATCCTCTTATCTCTGCGCAGATACATGGCATGCTAGTCTAATATCCAGGCCTAAATGTGATCTTTCAAATGAATATAAAGGGTACACGTATGTGCTGTGCAACAGATTGAATCTGTCCTTCCTAGCACATCGACTCATGGAACATCTGGATTTATGTAAAACTTGGACAGAAAATGATGAGGATTTGACTAACATTCCACACTGGATGAATTGCATTTTGTTCAAATAAATCTGAAATAATAGGTTTTTATGGAATGAAGTGTAGATGTGAAGGCGTGAGGTTGCCATGCTCTCTTTTCTCACCCAAACCGAGCTCTTGTGGGTTGATGGAGAGTGGCAGAGTTAGTCTTTGCCCAGAGGTGCCCAGCTCTGCCAGGGCTGCTGCTGCCGGCCTCCCTGCCTTTTGGGGCAGCATTGGCTGGAGGGTTCCCATCTTGCTTGAAATCTGCACCTGAGACTGTTCCTCGCTCTCTTCAAAGAGCTGATAGACCAAATGCAAAAATGACTTTGCTTGGGGGTTTTGTTTGTTTTTTTTTGAGGTAGAAGAGCCAACTTGAACACACTTGAACAGTATGGATCTTTCTTTGTGAACCAAGGAGAGTCTGCATGTGCCCACATGATGCAGAAGGTGACCTTCTCACCTTCTTCTACCCACTTGGGCAGTGTAGTCCATCACGCCATTCTCAACTGGAATAACACTAAAAATGAACTGGGAGCACTGTGACTAGTGTTATGCTCAGGACACAGCTGTGTGTGACACTGCAGCTTCTGAGCCCTCCCATGTGCTTGAGCTGTAGTTCTCAACCAAACTGAATTTCAGTTCAAGTTTTGGCAGAGGGAAAAGACACCACATGTGTTTCCTCACCAGTATGTTTGCAGTGGTGACTTTTACATGATTTTGTGTATTAATACAAAATTCACAATGCTGTATTCTCACAGTTTCTCTGTCTCCCACCCTCTTTTTCTGTTTCTTTCAAATACATGTACACATATATCGAAACAAAAGAACCATCTCCCATTATACATTCATTAAGATCCTGTAATTTAGCAGCAATTACATTTAGTGGGGACACACACACAAAAATCAATAGTAGGAGACAACTGCTCCGGGGCTAACTAATGAAAGGTCTCTGGGAGGTAAGGCAGCCAGCGTCTGCTCAGAGCAGTCCCAGGAGCACCCTTTGGATGGCAGCATTAATTTCAGTAGTTGCCACACTGACAATTAAGAAAAGGACTTGAAATTGAGGTGCTGCCTTTGTGAAAGTAGCACCCACTGATAACAACTGTGCTGCCTGCATATGAAAGCTGAGGTTCATGGATGGCTCAAGGGCCCAAAGGAGTCAAATCTCTTTCTAAAACACAGAGCATAGGGAATAAAACTTCCGAAAAGCGTGTATGCCCAATGATAACTGAAGAATCTGGGAAAGGAAATCTGGAAAAAAAAAGTTCTTTGCATGTGTTCTATGTGTTTTAATAATGTTCTCAGCACAGGAGGTGGTCGTTTTTGAAGAAATGAAGGTACGGATTCAGAGGTGAACACTAGTCCATAGTGTGATGGATATGTCTAAACCTTGCAATCAAGTACCCCTTTGCAGCACCAATAGACAAGCACAGGCCTGAACAATTACATATTTTCATTAGCCTGAGCTTGCACAACACTCTGTGGCTACAGAGCACACCACAGAGGGTACTGAATTTGGAAGTGGAACTACAGTTTGGGATTGTCCTAACCTCTGTATTTGTCTCAAAAAATATCCTAGACATGTAACTAATTCTGGTACTCTAAAGCTCTGTGACTGTACCTAATTTATCCACTATGTGTGAATGAGGGAAGGAAAGTACAGAAAATTAAATAATTGTATACGAGAGCTTGGATTCACGTAGATCCAAAGAAGATGAAAGGTAAATTAGTTCATCTCCTACCTTCCCTAGTGGCCAGTCCAGGTACATCAGCCTTCACAGATATTCATTTTATTTGCCCTTAAAGACTCAGTAATGGGGATCCCTGAAGATTTTCTCTGACACTAGTCTCCAAAATCCCTAAGAGAGACTTTTTTTTTTTCAGGAGTGAAGGAACATCCTTATGTGTCTCCTGAGCCAAGACCCTTTCGCTGTTTCATGTATGTTCATGTTACTAAGATAGCTGAGTATTTTTCAATAGGTAGGAGTGCCAGTGGCATATAAATATGATGCTGACTTTGCAGGATCCTTACAGTTTACAGTAATATCCCTGAGAGGGCAACAAAGATCACCTTTTCTAGCCCTAGTTCTTCTTGTGTTCAATGCAAAAAGACCTGAGGCATTAGAGGGAGGAACTGAGACATGTCCTCCAATGTCTTAATTTTGTGTTAAGCTGATTGGAGATTTCAGTGAAAAAGGAGAAAAGCTCAGGAAAATGGGCAAATAAGGAACTTTGTAGAGGCTGCTGAGGAGGTTTAGCTGGAGATGGGGAGCAAGTAGATGCCAGACAGCAGGATGAAGAAGTTTCTGGTTTTGTACAGATTCTTTCAGATGATGGAGATTTGCATCATCTGCATGACAGTCACTGTATTTAGCCTGAGGGTGAGTTGTGCAGTTCAGCACAACTTGTGGCTCTTGACAGCTCCTTTCTCCCCATAGAACTGGGATTTCATCCTGTGTTTTTGGATGTGGCTCATGCAACTCGTGGACTCCAACTCTTGGGCTCCACCAGAGCTTGAGGGAGTCAGGAGGGAAATGACCCTAGATCAATGGAGCGCTGAGCTTCACCATTGATACCACCATGTTTTCAGTACATCAGGCCAAGTACAAAAGCATACACATTTGTTTGTGGTAGAAACATCGACTCAGAGGGTATTGACAAGAACAATGGGCTACTAAACATAATGAAAACTGACATCAGCTCATGCTAGTGGAATCATAAATGTCACCACTCTTTTAAATATCTTAAATGACTACTCCAACCAGAGTTCTAACAGAGTGTTAGCAGGAACAATAATATTAATAGTAACAACGACATAATGGATGGGGACCCAACACTCATCCTTCATTAGAAAAACACCATGGTACAAAAAGAGATATTCATGTTTTTACAAGCTGTGTAAACATAAATATCATTGATTTTCTTGTGATTTTTCCTACTAGGCTGGACTAACTGGAGCTCTTCTTACAGAAATTAAGACAGAGGAGGCTGTAAAGTCTGAGTAAGATTATTTCTCACATCCTGCCTTCTATTATCAAGTGAACATCTTTCAGTTAGCAAAGCCTTGCTTCACTGAGCACACTTTCATAGATTAGGTGAAAAAAATAATTTGTTTAATTAAACTTGACACTCACAAGCACAATACAGAGAAGACGGAACATTGTTTAAGCAACTCAAGGTGGTCTAGGTTGATGCCTCCGGAGGCATGGTGAGACTTTACAAAACCCAAATAAATTGTGAGGCTTTGCACAAATGAAAATCTACATTATTTACCTTAGTCCACTACAACTGCTATAGCTACTGGAGTTATTTTTTATAGAACACGAGTCCTGGCTTCAGCAGGAACTCATTGATTTTTCAGTATGCTTGTTTCAGGAAAAAAGGTACCCCTAAAAGCTCCTCTTCTGAAGGAAAAAAGATGTGGAAGAATGTGTAGTGTGTGGAAAATTGAGTGGTACTTGGTAGCTCTGCAATTTGAGTACTGTCCTTCTTGCTCAATTTTCACATTTGTGGGGGCATTGAAACCACTAAAGAGCCTGTTCGTCCCTCTCCGTAGTCACCTTTAGATGCTGTGATCCAAACAATAAGATGGATAAAGAGAGATGGGAGGCTCTGGAAGGAAGCAACATGGGAGCATGTCTTCATTCTGCTTTTCAGTAGCCTCAGCAAGTCTTGGCCAGCTTAGATAGCTGCAGGCAAAATTAGAGACACTGTAGATAGGCAGGAAAAGAGTTTATCAAGAATGAAGAAGAAAAATGGCAGGTCAGACAGAGGAGTAACTGAAATTAATATGGTTCATATTTATGTACTAGTTATTAATAAAACAAGACATAATGTCTCATTGATTCATGTGACAAAGATTACCCTCATTCCATAGCCCCTTGCTAGTCTCATTAGCTCACCTTGGCAAATCTTTATCTGAATTAATGCTTCTTTTTTATATCCTAAACAGTTTACACAGAATTACTATAATGCACTATTTCATAAAGCAGTCTTTTGTTTTTAAACCTTCTGTCACAGTAAAGTTTCTCCCTTCCAGCTTCTTGTCTGTTGGTCCTTTCTTTACTTGAATCTAGTTTCTAGTTTAGAAAATAACCTTTAATCTAATTATCCTAAAAAGAATTCTTTAACAGAAACTTAGTCAGGACTGCCACTGTAATGCCCTGAATTCATATGCTGGTAACTTTAAAACATTCTCTTTGAAGAGAAAAGGTTTTCTATAACCCAGCTTGCATTTTTTTTTCCTTGCTTTTCCATTCTGACAAACAAATTCTTGTCAGAATGATTTTGTTTTTTCTTAGAAGCATTTCAAATTATTGGAACAAAGAAGGATGTGAAGGAATCCAAAAGAATCAGACACCCAACTCCAAAGCTGGAGTTCAAAGTGCAAAGGAGTTCAGCATATAAATCCTCTACATCTCCATAAAATCTCAGTCATACATTCCAAAGTGTCTGACTGTTAGAAAAATAGAATCGAAAGAGCTCTCAAGGACCATCATGCTTTCTTCTCATCCCTCAAAGGTATCTGTCTCATTCTTAAAAACTGCCACTGATAGAGACAGCAAAACTATTTCAAATATCTTATGTGTTTCACTGTCCTCAGACAGAGAGATACTATTTTCTTCTCCTTGGAAGGAGAATTTTATATTTTTAAGAATTGTCGTGCCTCTATATTCACCCTGTTAAAGTTAAAATACCATCTCTTTTAAGGCTAAAATACCCTTCTCTTTTCAATTTCTTATGTACAATGTTACTGAATACTCTGAACATTTTTATTGCTCTCCTCATGCTTCTTTGTAATTAGTCCTCAGCTTTTTTGAACTACAGGGTGCAAACGGGGGACTGTAACCTACTTGGTCAAGTGAATGGATTGCTTTACACCTTGCTATAAATTTCAGTTGTTATTCTGTCCTCCTATTTGGTGGCTGCACATCCCATTTGCTTATGCAATGCACATTGTTGGCTACACACTTTCTGTTCAAGCACATTGGTCATTAATTGCAAATCCATCATCTAGGGTAAATCCCCTGTGGTACCTCAGTCAATACAATCTTCCATTCTAGTGATAAATCACTGATAACAGCTCTCTACCTAGAGCAATCCAACAGCTTGTGCCCGCTCTGGACAAGTTTTTTACTTGTTCATATTGAGCTTGGTTAAAAATTATAGAAATGAAATAATTTATTATCATCATTCAGTCACTGGCTGTCAGTAAATCAGAGCATGAGGCTGTTTGCTCAGTTTTGTCAGTGTGAGCAATAATCTTCCCACATCTTTAGGTCTTTTCTCTATTTATCTTCTTTTTAAAACAGTAATATATAACCTATCTACATCCAAATTGATTTAGATAAGGACAGGGAAAACTAAGCTTCACTTAGAATTTCTACAGCTTTTGAAGGTATTACTCACTCTATAGATAATGTTGATCTGATTATCTGATCTGATAATATGTATGTTTAGTAAATTACTAAACACCTTTGTAGTAAGGTGTAAATTAGTAAACACCTTTGCAAAACAGCCTTTTTTCCACACTCCGAGAAAACAAAAATCAGCCCTATATGCCTAGATCTCTTTGGTTAGACTTAGCAACAAGTGCAGTATTAGGTGCATTGCACACGTGTGGCTTACAGGACTGTGCAGGGACACAGAGCCTGCAGTGCAGGCTACCTGATGTTCTCAGGTGGAAAACCAGCTCTATGCCCATGCATGGTGTACCACGCACAGGAGTACCACATTCCATCTTGCACTGCTCCCACCACTTTGGAGCATCCTCTGAGCATATGCAGTTCCTCACTTGGCAGCTCAGTGGTAATTCCTTTGTTTTTTTTTTTTTCTTTTTTGTTTCACTCATTTCTACTGATTCCAACATGATTTAAGAACATTTATTCCATGAAGCTCTAAGACGAAGCTTTAGACTCATAAAGATTGCTGTCTGAGCTCAAATTATATAATTTAAGATTAGGATAGAAGCAACTGCGTATTCCTGCTCTGATTCAGTCAGGATAAAGTGTGATGAGTCAAAGTTCATTATTTTGACTTTCATTGTATTTAGGGCTTTTGCAAGAACTTCAGTATGTAAGTGCACAGGCTAAACGCAGGCAGCTGGTGTAATAGCACAGATGCAGGCTGGCACTACGCTCATCTTTTCTGTCAGTTCTTTGTAAGGGATGAATTTACAAATTATAGTCTCAGCAATTTTCCGTCGCGAGGGAGTCAGTGATGTCGCATTCAGAGAGTCGGATTCAAAGCGCAGCTCTGTTTCAGCAATTCCTTTCAGGAAGCCAAATGGCAAGCTCCCTCTTAGAGTACGCTTAATAGGCCGGCAACTTCATCTTTGCCAGGAAACCAATTTCCTCCTTCAGAGCATCTCCGAGCCCACTTGCAGACTGTGTCCCTAGTGGATGTTCTCCAAGGGAGACACAGCCTCCAAAGGCAATGAAGGAAACTGCAGGCCAATTCATTTTCTTACCCACATTTTTTTTTTTTTCTGTGAAGAAAGAAACAGCTGTGTCAAAAGCCAGGATAGAGCTGCTGTTTTTATTCCTGGATTAAGATTAAACCAGTGCATTGATACCTGTAACTCGGTTTCACCTGAATTCAAATTAACTGTAACAAACGCAAGATATTTTTTGTTTTGGAATCATTCACTTCTAAGAACTTCTCAGTACCTTTCACAAAAACAGATACCATCAGTGGGCCAGGGAGTGGTGACAGTTATATTTAGTAGACAGGTAGAAGCTAAGGTGAGAGGATGAAGAGAGATCACTCCTTATCTTCTCCAGGCAAGACAGACCTGGTGATCCAAGATCACAGTCCTGAATGACATGAATATTTCATACAGGTATTATAAAAAAGTTGCTAGTGCTGGAATGCCATTACTGCTCCTTATTCTCCGCCCATGAGGAACACGGAGAATTTTAAAAGAAAATTATTGATGTATGAGACACTTTCGTCTTTTTAGAGCTCTGCATTTTTAGTAGCTCCATTTGTTGCTCATGGCATATAAAGCAGAGTTTCTCAAAATGTTTTGGGACTTATCAGTCAATCTAAAGGGCCTCATCTTTTAGAATACATAATCGGGTATTATAAGGGACAATGATTGAGTTAGACTGAGAGCTTGCCTTGAAGGACATTTGTGCATAGCATTATGGAAAATGAACAAATGATGCCATGATACGTTAGAGAAAACCATATACCTTCTGCAGACAGAATCACCCCCTTTGAGATATAAACCACTAGATAAACCATTTCTGATATACTGGCACTGAGTTAATATTGAGGAAAGGCTGTGCTACCCACTGCTTGATAACAAGAATGAAGAACTATCTTTTAACAGTCAATTATGTGATGTAACTCCAAGAAGTGGAAGGTGACAGTTTCATTTTAAGTTTGGATCCCATCTGAAAAACACACAGGCAACACAATAAATTTATCAATAAGACTTCCCAGGAAGCATCCTTTGGGGGTTCACTGTGACAGGCCAGTTTGAGAGCAAGTAAGAAAAGAATCTACACCCTCTTCAAACTATGCCAACATTTCAAGATCAATTTAATCGGATATTCCCATGTAACTTTTTGACTTTAACTAGCTTGCCTATAATTTAGCTTGGCATCAAAAAGGTGTAGCCCACTGCCTACTGTAGCCACCCAGCTAGAAAGAGTTGAATAATTCACAACCGTAACACACAACCATTTCTACTGCACTGACTCTTTTCAAAATGTTTTGGAGGTCATTCATCAGGTATTTCATCTGCAATTTGTCTGTAGGCTCTAAACTTGGATGTAATCTGAGAGCTTTGCAGTTAGGGGGCATTAAATTGACTCTTGAGCTGTGCTAGAATTGCCGGAAGTCACTGACCTACCAGAAGTTTATTCTAACGTACAGACACGTCAGTGTGATATTAGACACACGCTCTGAAGGCGTCCCCTATGTATTCTAACATTACTCTTTAGTCTAAGTACTTTCAGTCTGGTCCATACCACGTGTCATATTGCTGTGATTTCAGAGTATGGCCAGCCCCTTAGGCAAACAAGGCCAAAGGCAGACGCCAAATGTAGGAGCAATCCCATGCTACACTAGGAAATGAGAAGTGCTCTATGGATTGTTTAAGCAGTCCTCTGGTTTGTTTCGAGGTAAGGAATTTGAAGGCATTAATATCAAAGGATTGTGGTAACGCACAAGGTGACTGGGTTAGCCCAAAGGGCAGGTAAAGGGTATGAAACTGGCTTGTTAGCATTGCAAAAGCATTTTAAGGTATATTAAGATGCAGTTATACATCCTTCAGTTCTTCAAGCATCTAGTGGCCACTGTGACACGGCTCCAGAAAGCCACTTGGCAGAGGAGGCTGCCTCCTCGTATGCTTCAGAGAGAACCTTGGGATAGAAAGGTGAAATACAAGTTGTTACGTTTGTTCTGTCCTATCAGGAAAGATGATTGCACAAGCCACATTTGCAAGACCGCTTTGTGCAGCATTGCTGCTGTGCACTGCAAAATGACAGAAGGTCAGCCAAGGATATGCCCTTGTTCTTAAGAAAAGAGCCAAGTAGTTAGAAAAAGAAAGGGAAAAAAACGGTGTCATATATTGTATTACAGCTCTATTCCAGCAAATTGCATAGTTGCAAGACTAAGTGCACTGAAGGCTTGAGTTCCAGACACTAACAATGGCACTATCAACAGCATGGCATTGCCATCTATGTACAAGGAAAAGGTAGTGTCTAACTGAGCAGCTTCACAGAACACCTTATATTATTTTGAGAGGCAAATTAGAAATTCCATAAGGCCCAGAGATGTAAAGGGTCAGACATCTCCACCTAGACTGAAAATCCTGTGTTTTGTCCCTTAGATGTGTGGGACAGGTCTCATCAAGACGCATTTGATGAAACACATGCTTTTTTTTTAAAATCAGAACTGTCTCCTTTCCACCTCACCTTCCTTAGCACATCAGTAACTGGGGAACAGATTGCTTGCCAGTCTGAAAATGTTTTAGCTGTTCACATGTTTTAAAAATAACAGCAATAATTTGCAGTCAGACTAGAATTTTTAGAATCATAGAATGCTTAAGGTTGGAAGGGACCTCAGAGGTCATCTAGTCCAACCCCCTGCTCACGCAGGGTAACCTAGAGCACGTGGCACAGGGCTGCATACAAGCAGGTTTTAAAGATCTCCAGAGAAGGAGACTCCACAACCTCTCTGGGCAGCCTGTTCCAGGGCTCTGTCACCCTCACTGTCAAGAAGTGTTTTCTCAAGTTCCTGTGGAACTTTTGGTGCCTCAGCTTGTGGCTGTTTTCTCTAGTCCTATCACTGTCCACCACTGAAAAGAGGCTGCCCCCTCCTCCTCACTGCCTCCCTTGAGGTATTTATAGACACTGATCAGGTCCCCCCTTCTCTTCTCCAGGCTGAACAGGCCCAGCTCCCTCAGCCGTTGCTCATAGGGCAGATGTTCCAGGCCCCTGATCATCCTCATAGCCCTGCGCTGGACTCTCTCCAGCAGCTCCACATCCCTCTTGTACTGGGGAGCCCAGAACTGGACACAGTCTCCAGATGTCGCCTCACCAGGGCTGTGTATAGGGGGACGATCACCTCCCTCGACCTGCTGGAGACGCTCTTCTTAATGCACCCCAGGATCCCGCTCGCCTTCTTGGCCACCATGGCACACTGCTGCCTCATGGTCACCTTGTCGTCCACCATGACGCCAAGGTCCCTCTCTGCGGGGCTGCTCTGCAGCAGGTTCACCCCTCATCTGTACTCTATTTGGGTCCACCCCTAATCTGTACTCTCTATTTGTAATCTGTTAGAGTTACAAATAGAGAAATGTGGGGAGAAAGTTTGGAGAGCCCTAATTCAGTTTCATCAGATATCTTCCAATTCTATATTTCAGATGGACGGAGTAGAAAATGTCGGAGAGGTTCATGGCTTTAGCTCCTAAAGAGAGATCATTATGGTCTAGTGTGTCGTCAGTCGCAGTGTCAAACGTCTCTTACCCCACTTAACTAGAACTTCACTTTAGGATTTCTTATATATAAAGACATCTAACCTGGACCTGCCATTTAAGTGAGGCATGGTTGACCTGGTCTGAAATAAGGTCTCTGCCTGTGTGGTTTGGAAGAGCAATGTGTTATTAATAGCACATCAAGAAAAAGCAAAAATGGGAGGCTGTGGCTGAAGTTTAGGACTGTGGTTCTTTCATACTCTGTTCTTTAAGCTTTAAGGATCTCCGGTGTGTAGGCAGAAGTCACTGTGCTCACTTTTAACCTGCTCAGCAGGTCATGTTTTCAGATGTGGTAGCCTATTTTTAAGTAAGTAGATCTGCATTTAAGCACTTACCTGAAAATGATGTGACAACATTTAAGGTCCCAAATATCCTAGATGGAAATATGAAGTGTTCAGCATCGCTAGCAAAATGGCTGTCAATTAAGATGTTTCTCTGTTTACATAGTTACATGTAGTTAAATGCCTAACTTCTTTTACCCCTTTCTTCTGTAAATATTTGAGTTTGACTTTTCTATACAGTTGTAATTCTTGAATGTTGGCCAAAGTCCCACTAAAAACTTATGAGCCATAGCAAGTTCTTAGGGACATTTTCAAATAAGGAGACTTGATCTGTTTTTGACAACATGACATAATTCACACTCTAATTTTATTTAGTTTTGAGAATCTTTAAAATAACTAAGAGGCGGTAAAGTCTGCAAAGCCAAGTTTGAAAGCAATATAACTCATTTTGTTTTCTCAAGCTTCTGCCAATAGAAATTAATAAAACAATTCCCCAGAAAAGTTTCACAATCCTATATTTACCAGTCAGACGGAAGTTATGTCTTTAATGTGTTTCTAACATAGACACACTATAATCAGGGAGCACTTTGTTACACAAAGAAAAAAACCTTTGCCCTTTATGCATTTAATGCATAGCATGCTCCTCAAGCCCTTTCATTTCAGACTCTACGTAAAAACACATTATCATGAGGGTAAAGCACTTACTTAGGCAAATTGCCTAAGCAATTTAAGCACTGCCAGACAGAAAACTGTCTGGGTTTGCTCTTTCGTTCATTGAAGTCAGGGTCCTTCAATGAGGAGAGGGGAGAGAGAGAGAGAGATTAGACATAACAAGAAGATTGTTGGAGAACTTATTTGATCTTTGCAGTGTTGTCTGGAAGAATTTATGAGATGCAGGCAGAATACAGAGCTTCAGAAATACTGAGTTGAGCATTTTAACAGGTCCACAAAACAAATTCTTGCTGACTATATAAACCTATTTGAGTTTTCAATTTGTGGGGCATCACTTAGGACAGTGTTGTTAGTGAGGGAAAAAAAATCAAAAACTTACATTTAATCAACAACTTTATCAACAATGAAAACATAACAAGAAAGGTGCATAGGGAATAGACACTGCTTTGGGCCATTATAGGGCCATTATAACTGAGATATGAAATATTTATTACTGTACAGACTTCAGGATAACATTAGACTTGTCAGGAAAGAGAGACTGGACAACTCGGATATATTGCATGGATATTCATGGACAGAAAGTTTGCTAAAAGACTTATTTCTCAGTGTCTTTTTCCCATGGCACTGCTGACATGGAGAACTGAAGCCCTTGAACGTAGTGGTCAGTCATGGCTCAGAGGAAGACAGAAGCCTTTGCTGAAAGTTTCTGGACTGTGATGTGCAATCCTGCAGGACACGAGTCCCATAAGAGCATGTGGTTCCTTGCTCTTGATTATCTTAAACTGCATACAAACGTCCTGTTTATTTTAATTATGTATAAAACACTAACTGTCCTGCATGACCTCCTCCACTTGCAGGAATGGTTTATAACGTTAGTTAAAATGATCCATATATACTGTCGTCAGTTCTAGAGCAGGCAGTGCCTGAGGAATGCCTTGGACAATCAGATTCTGTGGATGTTAATCAACGCATTTAAGTATGGAAGTAGAGCCTGTTGGCTGAATGCCCTGATATCCCACTGTGCCACATCTGACCAGCTAGATCTGAAATCAGGTTGAAAAGGAGGTGAGGTTAACTATGAGTCTGCATTTAATTAAATTTGTTTTATTAAATTATTATTCCCCAAGCAGACTGCAAACATGGAAAAATCCAAAGGAAAATAAATTCAAATTTATCAGCCTTTAGCTAAGGACACGAATTTCAAGGGTAAGGACTTTTTAATTGATTTGTTGACAGCCAGCTATACATTTCACCATAACCTGTCCATTTCTCAGGTATATATCTCCCACAAGGACTGTTCCTTAACTGCTAAGGGCATGCTATGTAAATACAAAGCCATTGCAATGTCTGTCTCCAAAATTAAAATAAGGTCACTGATACCAAATACGACTTTTCCATTGTATGTTTCTTATATGAAGAACAAAAGACAGACTTGAATAGGATGACCTTAATTACAGAATGAAGGTAGAGAAAATCAAGCAAGAAGAACAGAAACAAAAGTTCTTTTCAAACAAAAGACCCAAGCCAACCACATGTACTCAAAATGAGAAAGCTCCAGAATCCTTTAAATATGATGAGATTCGTTTTAATTTTTTGTAGTTTTAAAAATAAACACTGACCCTATACACCTTGGCGGAGTCTCAGAACAATTTACAACGAGAAGATTCTGTTATTGTCTTTATTTCCCCAACCTCTGAGCACTGAGAAATAAATTAGTCTGGGATTCACAATAAACCCAGAACTGGCTGAAATGAAAAACTGCCTATGAGCAAAGTTCTGGAGTGTCTGTGTCCATCCTCAGTCACCACCAAGAGCCTCACAGGACATGGATAACCAGATGTGCACATCTGCACACACAGGATCCTGGTAGCTGGTGCATAGCCAATATTGGAAATCATATCTCCTCCTCCATCCTGAGAAAATTGCAAACTCCAAAGGATGATTGCAGTTACCCAGACTAGCATCAGATATTTGGCTTTCAGTGTTTTTTCCTCAGCTATGAAAAAAAGAAATGTCACTACACATTGCATTGCTGATCACATGTCAGATTGTTTACACCCCTTCACTCAAGGATAAATTATCTCTGGGATACCATGAGGTTCATAATATGAACAAATGACGGAAACTGTGCAGCCATGTATTACAGATAAATATAATCTGATAATCAGCACATTAAAGGGATTCATGTTTTAGAAGGATATTTCAAAAACACCTGGATTTATATTCCTTCTTATTGTAGCAGCATATACACTTGTAGTCTATCCATTTTCTTATTCTTCTACTGTAAGATCATTTCTAGTTTTTACAATTAAAATTATATGAGTACTGAGAAATATTTCCATGGCTAAATAATATTATTTGTTGAAGTTAGATTTCATTTACAGTAAGGGAAAGAAAAAAAATTTAAATAATTGCTCTCATGAGTTTCATGAGGAAAAAAAAATTTTTTAAATTGTAACAGTATTGCAATCTGTTCAATCCATTAATCTAAATGACTGGCAAGATCCTTAGCAGAGAGTCAGTGATTTCAGCACAGGGATGGCTCCCAGAGAGCTGAGTAGCCAAATCCCAGTAGAGAAGGGGGACAGGGGAATGTGTCCTTTTCACCAGCCCCACGGGTTGGCTTGGGAGACAAACGAATGCCAATGCCAAAACAGGAAGAAAGAAAATGAGACACAAGTGAAAGAGAAAGAAGCAAAGCCGGGGGATACAGACAGAGCAATTCACTTCTGGGCAGATACATTTCCAAGCCATTTTTGGCATAAAGTTTTACCTTGAACTCTTCATTTATTTATGGCACCTTATTTAAACAACCTTAATGGAAGGTCAAGAACACATCAGATTGCCAAAGCGCTTTTGTTTGTGCTCTGATATCAGGTTTCTCTCAAAGATCGCTCTCCTACAGGTTACACAGTAGTGGAGCTGAAAGACTAGAAGGAGGAGGTGGAAGGAGAAACAGTCAGATAAAGATATGTGCATTTTTTGTTTTGTTTTTGTTTTTTCTTTTTGTGATCCTGCAAAAAAAATCACACATTGCTCTACAGAGACTTCCACTTCTTTTAAAAAACAATGGAAGAAACATCTCTTTTACAAAATACACTTTGTTGCATTTACTGTTATTTGCCTGTTTCTCACACATCTGCTCTAATGTTTAGCTAACTGTAAAATAGATCTGGATCCTCATGTTAGTCCTAGACTCTGTAGACTAATTTTCCATTTAGCTTCCCAGACAGAAATCATGATTTTTCTGAGAGAGGTGTGTTTTAGTAAGTTTGCTCCAAGTGTTCACCAGAAGGTAAGGCATTTAAATTACAAAACAAATAATACTTTGAAAAGTTTCAGCTCTATTTGTGAAAAGATAAGAGGATCGTTACTGTGAACTTTCCTGCCAAAGAAAACCATTCCAGCTGACTTCTACTTTGAATAAATAGAGATTATTTTCTAGTAATATGAATGATTTAAAAAGAGATAACAACTTAACTTAAAATATAGTCAGGAAAAGGTTATTTAAAATGACTCTTAATCATCCTGGCACTTGCTCCTTAAATGACTTGCTCCCATGTAATTTTTTTAGCAACTGAAGGCTCTTGGACTCCAGGAATGTATTTAAGGCTACCTAATTATAAGCATATATTTTACTCATAATGACTTCAGTGGGACTGTTAGTGTGTTCAGACATGTGTAAAATTTCTTCATTAAATCAGGTCCTTGAGTGGCAGGTCACATCAAAGTGGAGAAGGCCTTTTCCTATCTGAAATTTCACCATAGGATGTAATTTCGTTCTTGGTTGAACAGATGATGTTCAAGTTATTTTTCTAAGTGAATATGTCAGTTGATTTTGGAAATGACTCATGAAATAGACTAGTTGAAGCATCTTTTCTTTTCACTCTTGTAGTCAGCCCCTTACATGTCGGCTAGGTGCAGAACCTATGTTTTCAAACCTGTGCTTGAAAACACAAACGAAAATCTGGGAAGCATGAAGCTGAGACTTTGCACCAAGAACGTGGTGATGGCAGATACCAGGTGCTGCCAGGTCAAGCTTGGATGGATCCTAAAGAACTGCTGGTCTCTCAAGGCATGTCTTGTGAGTACCCTTCCATGTGAACCATGAGGCTGGTATTCACATTTCCCACTAGAGAAAGTGTGTTCAGGGACAGCTCTGGGGATGGCTGAGGTGTGAAGGTGGAAAGTTTTAGGCTTTCTTGTCTTTGTGGTCTTCACTATTGCATTCTCTCACCATGGGCATACACTAACTGGTTTGGAAGAGTGCGAGTGCAAGGTCCTGCACATGGGGAGGAGTTACCCCAGCTATCAGCACAGACTGGGGACCGACCTTCTGCAAAGCAGGTCTGTCAGGAGGAACCTGGGCATCATGGTGGACAACAAATTGACCATGAGGCAGCAGTGTGCCATGGAGGCCAAGAAGGCCAGCGGGATCCTGGGGTGCATTAAGAAGAGCATCTCCAGCAGGTTGAGAGAGGTGATCGTCCCCCTATACTCAGCCCTGGTGAGGCCACAGCTGGAAGTGTGTCCAGTTCTGGGCTCCCCAGTACGGGAGGGATGTGGAGCTGCTGGAGAGAGTCCAGCGCAGGGCTACGAGGATGATCAGGGGCCTGGAACATCTGCCCTATGAGCAAAGGCTGAGGGAGCTGGGCCTGTTCAGCCTGGAGAAGAGAAGGCTGAGGGGTGACCTGATCAGTGTCTATAAATACCTCAAGGGAGGCCGTGAGCAGGAGGGGGTGGCCTCTTTCCAGTGGTGGTCACTGACAGAACTAGAGGAAACAGCCACAAACTGAAACACCAGAAGTTCAACAGGAACTTAAGGAAAAAAGTTCTTGACAGTGAGGGTGGCAGAACACTGGAACCCAACTAAACTTGACTAAACCTGACTGGACACAACCCTGTGCCCCGTGCTCTAGGTGACCTTCTGTGTGCAAAGGGGTTGGACTAGATGATCTCAAGAGGTCACTTCCAATCTTAAGTATTCTATGATTCTATGACGAGCAGGAAGATCCCCCTTTTTGTTTCTTTGTTTGTTTTACTTTGTTGATACATCCAGGACAGGCCTGAGGCCACCTGTGTAGTGTGGCCTGGCTTTAACCCAAGGACTCTGTAGTGGGAGGCAGAGATGCAACTCAACTGCAATTTCCATTTGTGAAGCTTGAAAGCTCTTCTTCTTTCCCCTCTTTAACCCCTCATATCAACAGACAAAGTATCATTTAACATTTACTGACCACGGAGTAATGTTAACAGGCTTAATTCTTCATATACTTTTTGTTGAGAAGGCTGGGATCCTAAGCTGTAAATCTCTAGATAAGAAAAACAAATTTTGCTAATTCTTCCTCCTTATGGATCAAAATTGGGGCCAGCTCTAAAGTTGCAAAACATGATGGCAAAACATGTTTCATCAACACATATTTCAGATGGGGAAAACAAAGGCTGCCTAGGGAAAGAGATTTCAAGACCAATTATTTCCATTGCTGCAGTTGGAATCACAGTTGTCACAACATTTAATCTTGAGTCAAGCTATCACTGTCATAGTTTAGGGCTATGCTTTCTGATACTTACAACAACAGATCTAAAGTCAGTTATGTGTGGTAAGGTAGAGCGTGAAAGGCTATCCTGTTTCTACTTCAATCTTATGGCTCATTACCTAAGAGTAACCCAGATTCCATCCCAGAATGGTGTCAAGGGCAGGAGGAAGGTATGCAGCAACTCCCAAATCCTCTGCTGAGAAGAAAAATAATCTAACAGATGACTCCTGAACCTGTACCTTTTTCAGTAAAAGCTGTTTGGCATGGTCTTATAACAACACTGCACTTTATCACCCCAGTGTCACCCAAGTGCTGTGTTGCTTTGCAGGTCTACTTGCAGATGAAGTGAATTGTGATGCTTAGTATTGGCCGGGATTATTAAAATTAGAGACTTAAAGAAATATTTAGCCTTCTCCAGATACTTTTCTATTACTGAGAAATGGGAACTTCTCCAACACAAAACACAACAAATACACACCTCTGAACACAATATCGCTACTTAAATCCTTAAACACAGATTAGATTTGGTATTCAATCTGGAAGCTTATACACAAATCTCCACTAGCTGAATTTTAATTATCTAAAATTCCTGTTATCAGAACAAATGTGTTGACCCCAGATATCAATAAATTTTTCTGAATATTTTCTTGATTGCCACAATTTAAATATCAGTTCAGCTATACAGTTTACACATGCTATTAAAGATGTGAAGTTTGTTGCACGTTGCATGGTGTTTTATTTACACTATAAGTCAATAAAAATTCTGATGTATGAATGTTATAACTGGAATTATTACAGTATTTTTTAATTGTTGCAACATATAACTGAGTGACACTAATTTCTTCTTACGTTACTGCAGACATATTTGCGTAGAAGTCCTTCTTTTAGTTGTAATTCATCTTTGTCTTTTCTGAGGTATAAAAGGGTATTTCAGATTTTTAGGTTTTAGGAAGGTCTTATTTTAATTCCTTTGAATGCATAGCTTTCTTTACCTTCTTTGCCTTATACAGGGCACATCTGAGAACTTTACAAAAAGTGCAATATTTTCCTCTAATTTCACTGCAGAAATTTAGCTAGAGCTTGTACCGCAGACATATCCAGAAATAATTACTTCAAAATTCCCATAAAATATGATTATGCTGTTGACTGAAAATGCCTGCCCTGACTTACTTTATATCATTGTTTATTGTGTTTCTGTTTTTTAACAGATATAAGCAAAATTGAAAACAGACTTTTTTTTTTTAATTTCAAAATAGGTACCTGGGCCTGGAAGACATCAGATTTGCAAACACAGTTCCCAAGAGACATTGAATACTTGGTTGCTTTTTCAACTACAGCAAAGGATATCTCCATAAACTGTAAATGACTAGTTTGACTAAACTGTAAAACACTTCCTTGTAAAGATTCTGGAAGATTAAAAGCTACATAACCTACAGGATGCTTTAGGAAAAGTACAGGAGACACCAGAGCTTTTTCAGTGTTTTGCTCTGAAATAGTAAGGACCATGAGTTAAATTAGTATGTATAGGTATAAGTCTTTGTGTATGTAAGATTAAAACAGTAGAAATCCTTGTGTGAACATGCATTTCAGCTCAAGGATAATTCATTACATTTCAGTACAAATCTCTTCCTGTTAGACTAAAGTTAATTTGAAATGAAACTCTCTAAAAATTGAAGTATCAGTATTTGAAAACATTCTTTACCTTAGTCTAGCAGCAGAATCTGACGAAATGCCTGCCTGCAATTCATAGATGGAGACTGATTAAAAAAATAAAAAATAAAAAAAAATTAGAATTAGGGTATTTTAATTGGACCAGACATCTGGAGGTTCATGTAGTACAAGCAACTACTTGAAGCTAGGCCAGATAGAACAGGTTCTTCAGGACTGTCCAGAGAAGTTGTGAATATTTGCAGGGATGGAGACGCAAACTCTGGGCACCTGGCTCAGTGCTCAGTTATCTTCATGGTGAAGTTTTCCCTTATCCCTAATCAGAATTTTCCATTTTTTTCATCTTCTATCTGTTGTCTCTTGTCCTATCACCATAATAACAGCCTGGTTCTATTTTCTCTAAAACCTACCACAATACAATACCACCTACAAGAACAATAAGATAAAGATGTGCTGGACAGATCAAAGAGGAACTTCTGAAGGAAAATTGTGCTGATTAATTCTGTTGGCATTGATTTACTTCTTGTGGTCAGGAGAGAAGTAAAACTAGTAAGGACTCTCATGCAGATGACGCAAATACTTCCATCATGCAGAGGAGCACATTATCAACATCAGTGAGGTGGAGGGCCAGAAGAGCCACAAAAAGCAAAAATTGCACTAACTCAGGCAACACAGTCTTTGTGATCTACTTGTGGTGCCCTGACAATGTTCACCTGTTTTGGTGACTGCATGAAAATTCTAACTAACTCTTGTAATAAGACAGCGTACAAGCCAATGCAACTCTCCTATGCAATGAATGGGAGAGCAACTGAAACAGCAACCACCAGACTAATGTAGTTCAGAGTGCTTGGCAGCTTCAATGCATATCAGCTCCATGCAACTGTGTGTGAATGATTTTATGCTACAATGCTGGGCGAAGAACGTGGCCATCAGGCTCACCTACTAGCCCTACAACCCCTAAGGGTGAGGAAGATAAGCTAAGCTGAAGACTTCACGATCCATCCAAACTGGTGTGGTGGTTAAACATCTCAGTTGTGACCCAAAGTGTCTTTTGAGAGGTGCCTCCAGCATGTTGTGCTTTTTGCTACGGCTGCTGACCAAGCACTCTCCTCTCCTGACTGCCCTCATCCCACACAGCCATGGGGAGGTGCAAGATCACCGGAAAGTTTTGATGCCTTGGTCTGGCACTGAATACCACATCCCTATGCCCCCTATCCTTCCTGTTCTCAGACCACTGGGTATTTCTGTGGCAGGACATTTCAGCCAATGGACTGAAAATGTAATTCAGAAAGGCAACATTGAGAGAAGAAAACCAAGAAGATGGGACTCAATGCCTGACTTGGGGCTTCATTTGTATTTTTCTAAGAAATGATTTTACGCATAAGGAGAGCATATTCATATCTTGTACAAGCAACTGGATGGAAAAGATGACCACTGGCTGGGCATGCTAGCTGAAACAGAAGCTCACGTACATATTTGTTAATGTGTCTAATATGTGTTAATTCATTTGAGAGGGGAGGGGAGGGGAGGGGAGGGGAGGGGAGAGGAGAGGAGAGGAGAGGAGAGGAGAGGAGAGGAGAGGAGAGGAGAGGAGAGGAGAGGAGAGGAGAGGAGAGGAGAGGAGAGGAGGGGAGGGGAGGGGAGGGGAGGGGAGAGGAGATAGGGATAGAGGAGATAGGAGATGGGAGATGAAAAGAATAAAGGAGGAAAAGAAAGAGTCGGTGTAGCCACAGGCTTTATAAATAAATGGTATCTGCTCCAAAGCACAGGCTGTAGCCATTCCTTGCTCTGCATTGCAATAAGGATGTATATACAATGGCTGCACTTTCTGTTGAGTGTCCTTTTGACTGCTGGCTTGTGACAAGTGACACAAATCACAAGTCACTGTCACTAAAACACAGTTATGTGTCCTAGAAAGCCTTTAACAGGGAACTACAGAAAATATCACATTCCCCAGCATGAGAGCAAGGCATCTGACTAAAATCTCAGTGGAAGTTTAGACAGGTAAGTTTAGCCATTACATCCAGATGAACAGGAGCTGTTATTGCTCCAGGTCAACATCTCACAAGGCAAATAGTAATTCCATGAACAGCAGCAGGGCCCCGTGCATTGGTCTACGAGTGGTAACACTAGCATTTGGAAGGGGTAACTTGCAGGATGTCTAAAATGATTGTACTGTCCTTTGGCAGGGACTTGTTCCAACAGTGAAGCAAGTCAGGTTTGTGGAGCTGACAGCATCACGGCCAAGATGCTTTGTACCGGTGAGCCTCATGATACATTACTGTATCAGTAATTACTAATTACTGATTAGTAAAAATCAGTGATTACTGTATTTCCTTAAACAACATACTTGGGATATATTTCTTTTTGCTGAAGTTTCCTGCTGCAGATATAATTAATAAACTTTATTTGATAGATATTTTATTAGATAAAATACTTCTATTTTAAAATGATCAAGTAACTATAAGCTCTTTCAAAATCAACTGCTACAGCCTTTCCTGTTAGTTTCTTCATGAGGTTCCCCAGGAGGACTTTTGTGTAAAGAATTAGCCTTTGCAGAGGGCAATGGGGACCTGAAACATTCTTTCCATGATCTGTTGTTTACAGATGGTGACATCTGAGCAGCTCAGCTGAGTTCATGATCATTGGGCATGAAACTGGAGCAAGCCTAGTTCCTTTAAATTTTATATATGCATGTATATGTGTATTTATATTTTCATATAAGTATGTACACCTATGTAAGCATGTATGCGTATGTAAGCATATATATGGCATGCTACCATTCCCTATGTTCCCTCTCACTGCTTAGGAGGAAATTCCTCTAAAGATTCACATTGGCATTTATTTCTCATTGTGTGCCATCTTCCAGTTGGCCTACTCTACCTTCGAAATTAACTTCAAGTCCTTTAGCAAGTGAGAAAGGAAGAAGAAACAAATTTTCATCTTCAATATTGAATCTGTATGGCACTATTAACATTTCTTCTTACTTATTCCTTAGAGACTTAAGTTTCCCTGAAGAATTTGTTACGATGAAATGCAAGGAGTTGATTGAAATGATTAAATTCCATATTCTCCAAATAAATGTTCAGGCTGAAATATGTCCCTCTTGAGAAGCAAAAAGAAGGAAAAATAAGTTTTAGCTATTACATAAAAAGTCATCCACAGTCTGTCCTTGTGCTATCAAGGAACAGCAGAATAAACATGACTCAATTATAATTAACAGCACTAATAACAGAATGGAAGTAACAAATTTATTGCATTTTCTAGAGTTAATTTAAAGAAAGTGAAGTTAGAATCAGGAAAATTGTTCAACAATCACAGTATAATGATGCATAAAATATAAATTACTTAAATCTTATAGAAAGAAATGTCTCTTTAGTTTTGTAGATAAAATATGCTAGTTAAACTAGTTCATTGAGAGTCACATTATCTCCTGGTAAATCTCAGAGCATTTTTGAGCTTACTTTTATAATAAACTCAGGCCTCATGAAATGCATTAAGAAGGGAAAAAAAAAAAAAAAAAAGGAGAGAAGAAAAACTAAATTTCTGGCTTGGCTGAAGTCGACAGCAAAATTTCAGCAACTTGAAAAATTCAATGATCTTATTATCCTATGTAGTTATACACATTAAATTTAATTAATTTACATAGAATAAACAGAGTATTGTGGCATACAGACAAATGCACATACAAAATTTCCATGCAGAGCAACTTCACTTAGATCTCTTGAGACAAGATTATCTTCAAGTAGAAGATAATCAGTATTCTGAGCAATGAAAGAGCTACAAAATAAATGAAAAAATAAAATATGTTTTCAAAAATACATCATCTTGAATTTTTTCTTAGTTTTTCAAAACTGGTGTATAGATCATTTTTTGAGGAAAAATGTTATGCCTATTTCATCTTTAAAAATCCAGAATTCTATTAGTAATGTATCTGTGTGTACATTTGTGTCTATACAAATATATGGACAGATTCTGTCCATATGCAAATCGTCATACAAAAAAAAAAAAAAAAAAAACTTGTGATGAATTTCATTTTCTGCTTGTCTGCTTTCTCTCTCCTCTGGTATGCACAGTGCACAACACAGGTTGGTGCACTATATATAGCTCTAAAATTGAGCGGTGTCTTTAAAAATGCATCTCCTGTCAAGTTTTGCTGGAAGCAGCTCCACATGGAGGGTTTGCTGCAGCCAGAGGCTTACAAGCACTGTGAAAGCAGGCTGAGGTAGGAAAAAGAGAGAAAAGTCACTGGCATGGATTTTTCTTGGCATTTCCACATGGGCACAGACAATGTCTTCCATGTCCTTTGGGTTTCCTGTCACTCTCTGCTCTCTCCAGTTGCCTTAACTTGGGAATTAGTGTGACTTTTCTATACTATTAGTCTAACCCGGTCATGCTTATGCGCAAAATAAGGAAAACAGAATCTTGGTGTTTGAGATTTTTTTCATTATTTACATATCTAGCAAATCTTAGAGGTTGTTTCCATAGGAGATTAAAATAAATGAGGATGACCAGTTCTTCAAATCTGGCCCAGACAGCAGGAGGCTGATGCTCCGGATCCTCCTTACCTCCAGCTATTTGTATCTGCTGCTCAGATCCAAACCAAAACAGAGGCACAGAGTGTGATTCTCACACATATGTAATGCTTTCCTATCTGCTATCCAGGACTGGACCCTAATCTTTTTCTCAGCTGCCTTGCTTCAAGCACCCATGAATTGCAACCTTCACTTTTGCAGAGGATGGGAAGGGGTGGACCCATGAAGCTCAGCCGGAAGTTATTAAAATACGCTTCAGTTGTATTACTGAGGTTTGAATCTCTCAGGGCAATCCATCTCAATTTTATGAATGCCTACTCTCTATTAATATATCTAAATTCATTTCCCCATTCTCCTGTTTTGTCAGATATTATTATATTTTATTTTGGTTACATAAATTCACTGTTCTAGTCCCATCTTCTAGGTTATTAAGTAATGTGGTACGCTCAAACGTGACCAGGTGATAGAAATTGCATGTTTCATTTAATATCCTGAATCAGAAATGTAACTTTTAAGCCATTGTTGAATGCAAAGCAAACAGAAAAGACTCAAACAAAGTCATTATCAGGAGATATTTTTTCTTACTGTGTTGAGACCACATTCCGTTAGGCAATAGAGATCAGCAGAAGTAACCCCCTCCTTGTACATCTGATCACAAACTATACTAACAGTCATTAAAGTTACTCTGAATTATTTCCTTGAATCATTCCCGAACAGAGGATGAGACCACAGTTAGCATCAAGGCTAAAGAAATAGACAATCAGCCTGACACTTGCTTCACCAAAGTTCTGATTTTCTATTTCAGTGCCACTCCATTAAAGGTCTTTTTTAATTAAGACACTCTGCATGGCCTTGTACTGATACCTAAGGCTGTAGCTGCTGGAGGTTGGCGCGGGATGGTCACTGAAAGGAGAAAAACACTGAAGAATGTACGGATTTCCAGATGGAAAGAGAGCAGGCAGAGCAGGAGATGCTGTTCTACTATATTCTTGGGGCCAGAATTGGAGTCCATGTGATTTTCCTTCATATTATCTGTATTTTAAATTGCTTTGCTTTCTATTTCTATTTGATTAAATGCTTATTTTCTTATATTCTACTTCTGTTCCTGTAACATCGAGGATATAACAAAAAACCTGTATTTAGATTTTCTCTGTTCTACACAATCTTACTAAGCTATACTGAACCAGAACATCACCAGTTGATGTCAAAGCAGGGCAAAAAAAAAAAAAAAAAAAAAGAGTAGCAAAGCATCACTGTTGTACTACTAAAATCTGTAATATAATCTCTTTTTAAGGAAGTAGTCCTGCTGTAGACTACTTGTTTAATTATAGGATTAGTATCAGATCTTTGAGATTCAAGGTTTCTCATGAACTAAAGAGGTTTGTCTGTTTTTTTGTTTGCTTGCTTGTTTGTTTTTAATAATTGTCAATGTTGATATATAGAGATATTTACCTACCTATTTTATCAGTTCATGTTAAAGAAGGTGAAAATAAATGGCAGAGTATATTGAGGTATGCCTGCAGATCGCGTTGCAGATGGTAGAAAAAGCAGGTGCTTGATCAGACATCAGGAGTCATTACTTGATTCATTTGTGTGAAATAAAAGAAGTTGTGAGTACAATCTCATAAGCAGCACTCAGCTAAAAGGGTTATTTTTCCACTGGCAGCAATATTAGCATGTAACTTCACTGTGCTGCAGGAGGAAATGGCAAACACGTTGATGGCCATCTTCATTTTACAGATGGAGAAACATGATGAGCAGTAGATGATTCTTAATATCATAACTGTCTTTATAAAAGGAGATGAAAGTGTAACTGGAGAGCATTGTTCATTTTCATTCTTTCTGAGATCCATCATTTTAGTTTGCTGTTTCCTCTTGCCTTCCTAATACTTTCACATTTCATCCCGGAATGAGGGAGAAATTCATCTTCAATTATTTTTGACATGCAAATAACTATTAATTGAAAAAAAAAACTTAAAATCACATGAAACCTTGTTGACATTTTCAAAAATACAACTTAGTTCAAATTGATCTAAATATACTCACACATTTCTGCTGTTATATGGTAAGTGTGTGCAAGTGTGTAAGCAAGTGTGCAATTAGCTTCCACCCTAACTGTGATCTACCATATCATCTATACCTTACAAATGCACAGATACAAGTGTGTTGTGGGTGACATGCACAACTTGCCTTGCAATCACCTAGTACTAAAAACCACAGCAGTTTCTGAACATGCAGGCTGCTTCCATCTGCTGCAACATTCAGCTAAAAAAAAAGCTGCAGCTGTAGTTACATTGCTGCATTTCTGGAATTGAAAGTGATGTACACTGTACCTCTTCAGGGCGATGGTTATTGTTTCCGATTTGCTCATTCAGCTGGAGTGATAAGTCAGGTTATACAGCAGAAGTTTAACAAAATTACTGATGGGATAGCCTATCTACTGATCTTTATTTAATGATTTGATAAGGTTATTCGGTTGGTAGCATGACAGTAGGAATGACAATAGAGAGAGAGGGGCATCCCAAACAACAAATGCTATGGACACTGAATATTGCTCTGTTCTTCATAGCACATGTAGCCTCCTACAATGACCCCTGGAAACTATCTTGAACTGCTCAGCATTGACTCAAATAAACAGAGGTACGGTGGGAGTACACTGCATCCCGCAGGAGTCATTTAGAAGTTATATAAGATGGAAGGGTTTCACTTCTTGTGTGGTCACTGAGGATTTATGTTATTTGTTTCAAGAGCTGACACATGAATTAATTTAAACAGATATCATACTTTTAAAACAGCAACAAAAGCTATAGTCAATCATTCTTTTTAAAATGGAAAATGTTTGTAGAGTATCCCTTGGGGAATAAAAGAAAGACTTCTTGGAGGACATTCTCCCTGCCCTGGGTCTGGATAAGCATGTTTGGTCTGTCACTGACACAAGTCCAGCTCTTAATATCTTTGAATGAGTGAACTCAGATGTTCATTCCCTACTTGCCATATACTTGCCATAATTAACAAAATTGTTGAATGAAGCAAGCTCTACAGAAACACCTATATGACTTCACTGAAATGTGGTGACAACTACTAGTCTATTTATAAGTCACTGAAAGACATCAATCTCTACATAATACAAATATATGATTGATGCAATGCATCATTATCAAGCAACCAATTATTCAAGCACATTCTGTGATTTCTTCTATGCTTCTGTTATATTCAGGTGCAAATCAGGCCCAAGAGGGTGTAAAGGTCCTTCTAGAGCCACTATATATCATGCCTACTGCTTTACTTTTTTCACTTGGTTAGTTATAACCTCAAGGAGATATAACCAGATTGATCTAATATGGTCGACACTCCAGAGGGCTGTGCTGCCATTTAGAGGAACCTCAGCAGGCTGCAGAGTTGGGCAGAGAGGAACCTCCTGAGGTTCAACAAGGACAAGTGCAGCGTCCTGCACCTGGGCAGGAATAACCCCAGGCACCAGGACAGATTAGGGGTCGACCTGCTGGAGAGCACCTCCACAGAGAGGGACCTGGGAGTCCTGGTGGACACCAAGCTACCAAGCAGTGCCCTCATGGCCAAGAAGGCCAATAGGCTCCTGGCTGCATCAGGAGGATGTTGGCAGCAAGGTGAGGGAGGGGATCCTGCCCCTCTGCTCAGCTCTGGGGAGACCGAAACTGGAGCCTGGAGCACTGGGGGCAGTTCTGGGCTCCCCAGGACAAGAGGGACGTAGAGCTTCTAGAGAGGGTCCAGTGGAGAGCGACAAAGATGATCAAGGGACTGGAACATCTCTTGTATGAGGAGAGACTGAGTGAGCTGGGCCTGTTTAGCCTGGAGATGAGAAGGCTGAGAGGGGATCTGATTAACATGTACAAGTACATGGAGGGGGAATGTAGGGAGGAAGGGGCCAAGCTCTTCTCAGTGGTGGCCAGTGACAGGTCAAGGGGCAATGGGTGTAAGTTGAAACACAGGCAGTTCCATCTCCATGTGAGGAGGAACTTCTTTCCTGTGAGGGTGCCAGAGCCCTGGCACAGGCTGCCCAGGGAGGCTGTGGAGTCTCCTTCTCTGGAGATCTTCCAAACCTGCCTGGGTGCCGCCCTGTGCCCCGTGCTCTGGGTGTCCCTGCTGGAGCAGGGGGTTGGACTGGATGACCTCTAGAGGTCCCTTCCAACCTTGAACATTCTGTGATTCTGTGATATATTCTTGACAGATCAATGGCTACAGTTTATCAGCTGTTTTTATCCTCTAGGTGTTTAAAAACTGATTATGTAATCATCTGTTTTATCCTATTCCAGGTATTAAAGCTAGCCTGACATTTCAGTTTGCAAGGTCACACTGTTATTCCTTTTATTAATGATAGGTACTACAGCTGACCTCCAGCCCTTTGAGGTTTTCTCTCTCCTTCACGAAGTTTTGCAGTTAATCACTAATGCTTCAGAAAATGTTTTACATACTCTTTATGTTCTCTAGGGTGAATTTCAGAGGCCTCTTCACCTTAAATGCCCGTAAATTATCTAAATATTCTTTAATCTATTCTTTTCTTGCAATGCCCCATATTTATCACTGTGTTAAATTATTTTCACCATTCAGTCACCAGCAACTACATCTGTTTTCCATGACTAAAATGAAAACAGAATTAATTCCTCAAGGTCTAATTTAATTTTATGAAGCTAACCTGGGTGTTTATCATCGCTTTATATTTATTTTTAATCCAGTGACAGCATGCAGTTAACAGAATGATTTTTGGCACCTCTGGCTTTCTCCAGCTGTTTAAATATGTTGTTGTGGTTTCAGCTTCTTTGAACTGCCTTCTATGCTACAGATTTGTTTTAACTGATTGTTTGTAGAATATTTTTAGTCAGAATTTGATGTACTAGTTATTAATGGGTTACAGTTCATGAGCTATATCCATCATTATTTAATTAATCATTTCTGATGGTATTTTGTTTGGCCTTCTACTATAACAGCTGCATATCTCTAATGTTTTGGGGACAACAAATCTCCAGACCTGGGACTCATAATGAAATTAGATCTTTGCTTGTTGTGGTTATTTCCTCAATCTTTCAACATGTGCAGAAGGTAGTGTGGCCCAGTGAGTGAGGCACTGTGCAGTGCATTTTTCAAACAGTGTATGTTTTGTGTGAGTGTGGCTTTATTTTTTTAAAAAATGGAGATTAGAGATAGAAAACAACACTTGGCTCAAATGTTTCCCAGATGTCTATGTGTTTCCCCTATCTGTATCAACAGAGCAGAAGCCTAGGAGTAGTTTCAAAATAGTGCAGTTGTGTAAAGAGAGGAGAAATGGGGAAGAGAAAATGCAGTGGTGAATATCCTGCGAAACATTTCTCTTCAGGGCCAGAGAGAAAGACGGTCAGCAAACAGATGGGAACAGCCTGTCCAGAGGTGCTGTGGAGTCTCCTGTCCTGGGGGTGTTCAAAACCTGCCTGGTTTGCCTGGACTCAGCCCTGAGCAACCTGCTCTAGTTGCCTTTTCTTGAGCTGGTTGCTGAGATCAGATGACCTCCAGAGGTTCTTAGGTCCCTTCCAGTCTCAGCAATTCAGTGACATTGTGAAATGCAGCCAGGGCACTTACTTCAGCACTGTCCTCTTGCTTATGTGGCTCTACTAGTAACCCTTTATTTCTGATAAGGAGAGTTTCCATGATCATATCCTGTCAGCAGTCACACATACCTTCCCAAAAGTTTTTGTGTTTCAAGCTGAAGTCCCTCATGTAGATTTCTGGGCCAAATTTGATTTCTTAATTATAAATATATTTAATGACAATTATTCAGTGTTTTATTTCTGCATGAGCAAAACCACAACATATTAAAACTGTTTTCCTGGCATTTGGTTAGGGACATGCCCTGTTTCCTGGTTAAAATAAATGTGCTTTGCAGTACTGTGTTCAGTATTTCTTGTTTCTATTGCTCTATTGTGAACTTTTCTTTTGAGTGGTTGTTTTAATAAACAAGCAATTACTGGAAAAATGACTTTTATCTACGAAGTATTTCCTTTTAAAACCGGTAAACCTTTCCTTAACTTTTTATTGTATATTACTCCTCAACATAGCCAAGTTATTTTGCTTTCTTTTATTCTTTTGGACAATGTCCACATCAAGGCATGTGAAGGAAATAATAAATCAATTGATCAATTAGCAAGATCAATAGCTCTGTTTTGACATTCTGCATTAAGCATTAACTAATTGCCCAATTTTAAATGCTTTTAAAACATATCTAGGAAATCAATAACACAGTAACTTCATTTGAAACAGAGGAATGAACACGGTTATGCAGGAGGAAATAGGCACCCATAATCAAGGTACGCACCACAGCTGTAGATTTTTCTACTATTTTTTCTTTTATGTGTCTTTGTTCACATTTTTTTGTCCTGACAGTCATTTCCATTCATTTGATGGAAATCAATAACCACACAGCACTTTAGTAGTCTATGGAAGCTGTGGGTTTTTGTAGCTCCTTCCTTCAATTATGGTCACTGAAGACCAAAATGGGACAGATGGGAGCTATCAAGGCAAGAACACATCTTCCACATTCTACCATGTGATTATCCCAATTCCCAGTATGATGAAGGCAGTCACAGAGCTGGGAGATACACTCAGCACTGGTAACGTTAGGTGACCCTACTTACTCTGAGTTAGGCTGTATTCAAACTTCACTTATTTTCAACTATTCTTACATTTTCCCACCCATTAAATACTAATTTCTCCTGCTCTAGTTAAGTGGTCTTTTGACGGTAATGTTCAACACATCTTTTATAATTATCTCCCTGGTTATTATTACTTTTCAATAAACTAATTTATTTTGACATGCTCTTATATTTTATTTGCCATAAGCTTTTACATGTGTATATTAATAATAATTCAATGAAAATAGTCAAAAAATATAATAGTAGTACGCTTTTTTTCAAAAATCTTTCAGTGGTCAGTTTTCACATTTGGTGCCCAAAATATTTAGAGTGCTATGAACTATGCTGGTATTCCCTCTAACTCCCAATCCACTTAGTTTTTGTAACAATCAGCTAACTTTGCATAAAAATATTGTGAATATCTTTGGATAGGGGCAGCCATAATAGCCAGAAGTGATTTAGTAAGCAGTGATGTTCTGTGGTAAATTAAAATTCCTAATGTGAAATCCTGGCACCACTTATGTATATGGGAATTTTGCTATTGATTTAAATGAGGCCAAGATTTAATCCTCTTCTCCCACCTCAGGCATAAAATCATTTTATGTAACATATAGGCTAAAAAGTAGCCTGGAGCAAATTTCTTGAATGTAACGTGTAGCACACTTTGAACTGCGTAGATGATGCAGTCTGACCACATCCAGATGATACCACGTATTTTTGTGAGGAGAACATGTGCTTTTATAAACAGGTACCATCTGTGCCATTCTCTGGAGATATTTTATCCCTTATCTCTAGAGGTAGGTCTCACCACTCCATGTGTGATGTGTGTATTATCTTCTCTGTGTCAAATATCCTCAATGAGTGAGCAGTTCAAGGTGGTTCTATATTTTACGGATCATGATCATTTAATGAATAGATAAAGATGACTTCATATCTCTGTACTATAATAGAAAGTATTTTCACTTTCACTTCTTTTTCACTTCCACTTTTTCACCGTTTCACATGGAAGTTGTTGGAAGTTGCATTTGTAATGGTTTTGAGTTGCCTTAGATGGTATAGAAATTTTGTATATCGGATTGGCTACAGACATGTCTGCTACATGCATATGTATTCATACAGTAAATTAATTTGATAGTCAGGATATGTGCCCAGGAAGAGTGAGAATTGAATCCAGATACGTACTCCCCTGCAGATACTTTAGATACAATATAAGAACTATTCAATTTGATGCTCTGACTGCAGCCATCTGCTGTGTTCAACAAACAGGTTCTAGTATGGGCCCAGAAATGTAGGGGAAGAGGGAATTTTGGTTAGGTTTAAAGGAAGTCCCATAAGGAAAAAAAATGGAGGCTAAAAGGGCATTAAGATGACCCTAAGATTGAGAGAGCACCTGAGACGTTAGTCTCATTCCAGTACTCAGCAAAGTGACTCCTTAGGTAAGATGGACTTTCTGCAGTTCAAAAAAATCCTTTTACTTAGATTTTTTTCCTACCATTAGAATTAGCTATTTATTCTAAGACAGCAGTTTGGCCTGCCATATTCCCTTTTGGTCATAGTTTCTTGCAGAGAAGATCTAATATTCTTGTCAGGACAGAGCTGCTGATGCTGATGAAATGAGGTTACCTCTTAGATTCCAGTAATCTAGAGACCATCTAAGAGGGGGTAATTGTAATATAAATACGCTCTAGAGGGTAAGGGCTGAAGCCTGAAATGAAGTACTGAGTCCAAAGAAGACTTTACTTTTCCAGGACAGGCAACTAATCAGATGCTTGATGAATTATGAACTTTGCAGTGGTTAAACAGGATATATTGCTGAATCTGAGATTAAAAAATTGAGAATTCACAGTTAGGAAACTATTTGATATGAAAAAAAAAAAAAAAAAAACGTAAACTAGGCAAATAGGGCAACCACATTTTTCAAGCTCAGCACTGCTCCAGCTGAACATCTAGAAGGATGTTTACCTCCCAGTGATAAGTTAAATAACTGTGCTTTCAAAATGCCTGTCTTCATTTCAAAAGTTTCACAAAAGTTGTCAGGTGTAATTTGCAGGGACTCTGAAAATCATATATCTATTGGCTAGGTCAACTGCAACACTAAGATCTGTGCATATGTGAATAAGTTGGATTGAACCTGGGATTTTTGCTAAAAATTACAATATTTCTCAGGTATATTTTTCAATGTGGTGAGTGTTGTAAAGGTAGCCTCATATGAACTGTACAGTAATATATACAGTTTCTTATCCAAAGTTTCAGAGGAAATCTAAAGAGGCGATGTTTGATGTTCAGCATATCTTCTGACAGATTGAATATTGAACCTTCACAAGGGCAAATTCTCACAAGCTCTTCCAATCCTAGACAAAATATTATACTTCATTATGCATTTTGTTCATACTATCTATCTGAACTTTAAAAAATAAAAAAATAAAAAAGACCTGCAATAGTGTCATTTGGCAGTGGAAGGATATTTAAGGAATCTCATCTGATCAAATAGCTTCTTCTGGTATCTTTTGTCCCCAACTTAATCATTCTCAGCTTCCTGTACATTTGGCAGCATCTTCACTGGTTTGTACAAGGCCTGCAGCAGATACTTTTGCCATTGCAACTCCACCATTTAATTGTTTGTAGTTCACTCTTGCCAAATAAGACAAGCACAAATAAGAACTTTGATTCAAGACTATGAAGGATGTATTGTCCATTGCCCCATGCTCCCAAAGAGACATTCAGAGCACAGAGATTTTGTCTTTTCTGCTTTTTGGTGCTTTAGATTCTATAGTACCATAGCAGACACTTCCACATCCTCATCTATCATCCGAAAGACAGAACGTGTTTTTTCAGGCAGAGACCAGAACATGCGGTAGAATATTTCTTTCTCTACTCATGATCTTGCCCCTCAACTAGAATTATCTAAAGAAAATATGTATAAATATTTTTGTTTTTCACTTCTAAGACAATGTGATAATCAGAGAGACAATAAGGGAGCCAGACATATCACATATTAGATTCTCAAGTAATAGATTCATTAAGAAAAATTCACCTTCTAATTTTAAGGATGCTAACATAATAATCTTTCTTACTGTCCATCTTTCTTTATTATTCATAAAATCATTGATTGTCTTAACTGTTTCTCTTTGTGCTATTGACTTCCCATCCCTTTAGCATCCATTCCCTTTAGCTCAAGAAAGCTGCTCTCAAACACAGCTTGTCTGCGATGACTTTTCAATTAGAAGTACATTTAAAATAAGCATCAGTGGAAATAAGAGCAATATAGTGTGGTGTATTTCAACTTGAAATCATCTTCTGCAGGACATCCCTTACTGTAACATACAATTTCTCTAGGGTGTCCTAATGCAACAGGTTTGCATCTTTCTGCAGCACAAATATACAGAATTATTCAAAAGAAATATACATCTTCCTAAGCATTACCAGTAGTCTAGGCTTGTGTTAGATGCTGGATCCAGCTCATCTCTGACCAACTTCACGACCCTAGTAGGCTAATCTCTTAAGTAAAACCAGTGTGCTCTTTTTTTTTTTAAATGCACTGTTTTTTGTGACTTCTATCCATGAAGATAAAAAATATGAAAAGAAACTGAATATCCTCTAGATATTCTAGACAGTCTCTAGCTCTAGATCCTTGATACTATCAACATAAATACTCAGAAAATACGTAATTCAGACAAAGTTCGGACAAATGAATGAAGAATATATCATTCTTTGAATAAATGCTGCATTTAGTGCATGGTGCACTATATTCTTAATAGGATAGGAATTCTATTTCCAGAAGTGAAAAGTTATTTGCGCTAAACTTAAGGTGTCTAGTCATAAATATCTGTAAGAAGTTACCCATAATTTGGAAAGAGTCTGGAAGGCTTTGATTCTTAGGTATGGGGGAAGGAATGAAGTAGGTAAGGTCGATAATAGCTCTTATGCTGGGGAAATGATAAATAACTGGGAAGATATTACAGAGAAATACCGTAAATGATGCAATCAAACAAATCAATCCAATGCTGTCAAATGAAGGTCATATATCTAAGAATTAAAAATGTACGTTAGTATTTACATGATAGAAGCTTGTATTCAGGGAAGCATCAACTCTGTAAAGAACTCAGAAAACACTAGCCTATTTGGCAAACAAAGGGTCTTTATATTGAGATCAGATTTTTGTTCAAAGATTTTGGTGTGCGAAAATTAATCATTGGGCTTCTGGCAGGAATTACTGGGTAAAATTTTAAGGATAAATACAGGATGTCAGATTAGTGAATAACTAATCCCTCCCATCTCTAAAAATCTATGACCCTAATAAATTAAATGTTCTGGTATGAAAATCTTGGTAGTTTTCAAATATTTTAAGTTAGGTGAATCTCTCACAGGATAGAAAATATGAATATAATTATTTCCCTAATGGGAGTTCAGCTATGATTTAAACAAAATTATTGTAAAAGAGGAGGAAAATCTTGAGTGCCAAGGGAAAAGAAGGAGAAGGAGAAGAAGGAGAGGCAGAAGGAAGAGAAGAAGGAGAAGAAGGAGGAGAAGAAGGAGAAAAAGGAGGAGAAGAAAGAGAAGGAGGAGGAGGGAAAGGGAAAAGGAAAAGGAAAGGGAAAGTGACAGGGAAGTAGTGAACACAGTTTTATCAAAAAATCTCAATCAATGTATTTTGCAAAAGGTTTGCATCTCTTATGTCTGTTAAGACCACTTTGCTGTTGGGATCATTTTATTCTGTAGAGGCAGAAGAGTCGAAGATCAAGTCTTATTTTGCAAGCTTTAATCATTCAATTTAATTTTAAAAGTCATTAAATCTTCTAATAAGTACAAAATATGTTCAATTTTAACACAGGTAAATCATAGTATTTCGGCATTCTGCTCTTTCCATGATACACTCAATTAAAAGGCTGTAACCAAATATTAAAGAAGTCGCAATTTTCCTAAAGTCAAATCAAATTGTATTTTGTAGTAGCAGTGCATAATCAAGTTGCCATTTATTCCAGTATAGAACCTATTCTGAATTGATTGGCCAATTAAGCTATCACTTACTTTATTTTGGCCAAAAAAAAAAAACCTTTGAAACATCTGGTTCTTGCTGGGTTCACAGGACCATGCTGGTTGCTATTCATCCTTGCCTACCCTATGTAGAAAAGTGAGCTGCTGCTTGCCTTATTGGAAAATCAGAAGCCTTTGAACTAGCTGAACAGAGCTGAAAAGTCATTTATTCATCTCTCAGTTCTTCCAGACCTTTGATCACCAAGAAACGAAACACTAAAGAGAAGGGTCACTTTTGGGCCCTGAGAGCACTTTCTATAGCCCTACCTCTTGTCTCTCAAAGCAGAACCAGCATCAGCCAGCCTGTGCTGTGCCTTGTGACCATCAGTGTGCACAGCATCATTACACTGCACAGTCCATCCGTTTTCTCTCTCACTGAAAAATCAATATGTACCCTATACATACCCAACTACTTATTTCTGAGAGTAGGATATCCCAACAAAAAAACCCCAAGCCCAGGCTTGTTTCTAAGCACAGCGTCCCTCACAGTTTACTCTTCTAGCAGAGGATGGTGGTACTTGCAGTCAGGACTACCCTGGCAGAAGCTGGTACAGATACTGGTGGTACAGCCACCTCTTGAAGGTTTTTATAGCCTGGAATACTCCAGGCCAAATTAATTCCAAATTCATTGCTAGGCTTGGCCTTCCCTGTTGGCCAAGAGTCTCTAAAGGGTTGGGAATTGCCCAGGGTATAAGCTGATGTAGAGAATTAGTTGACTTTTAGGTCATTTGAATCCACAGCAGTAATCAGTACTTCATAATCCTTCTAGGGAACTTGAGAACAAACAAGGTCCAGAGCTCTTTACTGATTTCTGGGTCCTCATTTTCAGACACACAAGTTTTTGTTACTGCTTGGACAAGCAAGCGGTATCTTCTTTCTTCAGATATATATCTTAGTTTAATTTTATCTCGCTACTTTTAAAGATGCAGTTTAATGAGCAGGAGCCAGCAGCAGCACTGAACTTCTATAAGGTCATCCTCCAGAAAAAAAAAATTAATTGCTTTAATTATCTGTGTAAATGTTTCTTTTGTGTGTGTTATCATAATAGCAGCATTTTTGGAAGGCTGCAGGGTTCTCTAGGGTTTTGGCAGCCAGCCCTTAACAGTCAAAGAGTCATTCCTGCAAAGAGTCACTGAAATGATGATGCAGAAGAAACAGCATTACCTAGAAATAATAAAAAAAAAGTTTTTATCTAACCATTTTTCTTGGAAAATGTTCTGTCCTCTTAAAAAAAAAAAAGAAAGAAAAGAAAAACAGTCAAGCAGCTGGCTTTAAAAGGTTGGAGGCGGGAATAGGAGTCTTTTTTTCACCTTCATACTGTTATACTGACTACTTGAGAAGCTCTTGATTATCAGAGGAAGAGGCCAAATTTTGTCCTTTGGTCAGAACATTAGCCTTGCAGCAAGATTTTAGCAAAAGGTGACATTGCTGCTTGCAATAATTAGAAGTTAGAATAATTATCACTACAGCTTGGTGGATGGCAAATCAGAGTCATTAGCTCACCCTGGCATGTGTGTGTGTAGTCTTTGTCAGACAAGGAACTGAATGAGGAGCTTTGGTCCTGGTTAGTTTTCTAAGGATATAACTGAAATAACTGACTAGGAAACCAGGTGCATCGTGTCTGTGTTTCCTCTCTCCAATCAAGAGAGAAACAGGCCCTTACAAATGGTAATTCCAAGACAAAGACGTAGTTTTACTGTGGGGATACAGTACTTCCCTATATATTAAATAGAGAAAGATCTTCTGGCAGTCAGGACTCCTGATTTAGGCCCCTCAGATTGCTGTCTCCCTTAGCTAAGGAGTCATCTTGACCTTATATCCTGTATTATCCATGTTCTGGAACTATCTTTTTTTAAAAAATGCTGCGTCACTTAAGGTTGGGTCATTTAACTCCTTTCTCTGTTTTCAAAACAACAAATGGTTGCTCTGTGTTTTCAGTTATTTCTGTAATCTCAGAAAATACCAATGAGAAAAGAGTTACAGATAGATACTTTTCCATAAATGGGAGTAAAATATTATTTAATTTTAAAGTAATGGCTACATTTTTTATTTTACAAAATCTGTTTCTGTTTAAATCACGGTTGCTTTTTTTTCTTACACGAAGCACACTTAAAATAGAAATATTTTGTTGCCATAGCAATATTTTTCCCTTTGTAATTCTGTTATTTGAGGTTCATTGCAAACTGCAGTACATAGCTGAAATTCAGAGATGGAAAAGACATTTTGGATCATCTCCTTGGCTGATATGGTTGGTATCTAAGGCATGTATCAGTGATGATATTTAGCTCATGGCACAGCCTAATGTCATTTGAAGTGATCCAAAAGGTGACAAGAATAATGAAGAGTTAAATAATACAACTAATTTTTTATCACTGTCAAGCTGATTTGAAGCTTTCCAGTTTTGACTGCAGCCTGGATAAATAGTCCTCCTATGCTAACGAACTTCATCCTCAATGTATTGTACTGATCAATAATTGATATCCTAAAAATAAAGTGTGTAATATTGAGCTTCTCCATCACTTTAAAGAATTTCTGGTACTGTTATAAGCGATTGCTTTCCACCATCATTCCTAGCTTCATTTATATCTGATTCATGCCATCAGAAATCCCAAATCAAGATCTGGGCAAAACTCTCCCTATCAGGGGCAACTGCCTTAGATTGAACATATTCTTTTTTAAATTCAGTGCTATATAGCTGGTGTTTAAATAACCGAGGTTATTTAAAGGGTTAAAGGATGCTTAAAAGGCCTAAACAGCCTTATATTTGCATTTTACTGAGTAGAAAGAAGGGAAAAAAGAGGAACTAAATATAACAAATTGGGGAAAAGGAAGAAGGCGGGGACAGTGACTTGGAGACAAGGACCTTATAGGACAGATCAGAAAACCAGATCTCCTCGGTCCCTTGAGAAGTGTCCTGCCCCATCTCTTGCCTCAGGCACTCCTCGAACAGTGGAGCTGTGTACCACTTTGCAACAAATAGCAGGAGTTTCTAATCAAATGCATTTCCCGCACTTGCATATTCCTACCCAAAGGCACTTCTTTAATAAAATGCAATTTACAGCACAGTGAGAGACCTGAAACAACATCACTCTCAGAGTGGAAGCTGAAAGGCACTAAGAGCCCCTTCCTCAAGGGAGTGGAGATTGCAGCATCGCCTGGCCCCTCAACACACTGCCTTGACTACAGCTCCTCAGGAGTCCCACTGCTGTCCACTTCCCTCAGAGCTGCCCTATGAAACGTTCTGTCAAGGAGTCCATAAGGCTGCTCTACTAGGACCCAGTGTTGGCATTGGAACAGCAGATCATAACTAAAAGTGTATTTTATGTCCTTAAACTGTTTACCTCAGTCACTCTTTTCCCTTTCTTGCCTTCAAGAGGAGAGAAATTTCTAATAATAACCTTATAAATCACTTAGGTCTTTAAATGTGTCAGGCAGGTATGCTGGCGTAGTGCTGAGCAGAAATCAGCTTTATCAACACTGTGGTACTCACTTCACCTAAGGATTAGATTGGTAGGATTGTTTTTATTACTGGACACTTAAATCTCTCTCTTCTTTCTGCCACATCATGTTTTGAGCTGTTCTGTTTAAAGTAACCGTTTACAGTAAATGTTTAATAAAATAATTTATGTTCACTGAAATATGGTCTTCTCCATGCCACCCTTGTCTCAATATTTAACAAAAAATCTGTCGGGAATAAAGGAATTATAGGTACCTGACACTTTCAAGACTACTGAGCTCAAGGAGAAGGACAGTGCTCTTAGGGCTTAACTCTCCCAAACCAGTACCAAAAGAGGCAGCTGGAAAATTTGCAGGAGAATTTGCCTCATGCAACCAAATCATGGTGCTTCTGCTTTTGTAGTGTAGAATATAAACCTTCTGGGAAAATATACAGTAAAGTGAAATTCATATTTAACTAAGATTGGTGTCTGTAAGATGGGGTGGTTATTCCTTCCTTGTTGTAGTTTGCACTGGGACAGGAACATCCCCACCCTGCCTAAGCGAGAGCCATCAGCTTTGTAACTTCTCAGAAATTAAACAGTGGATCTCTGGCTTGTACAAGCACAAAGTATTACAGCTTCAGCCAGAGCTTTGCAGTCCAAGAGGGTAGCAAACTCATATCTCCCATGAATCTGGCATGCAAGAGGAGCAGTGCCGCATCAGTGAAGGTGCTCTGGGAGATCCAATTCTCCTTCTGCTCATGGACATATGGATACCTCACAGGATTCACCTCAACCAAGTGTTTCCGCTCAGCCATATCTGTGATTTCTCCGTTATCTGCATCATATGAACACACCCATTTTTCAGAAAGATGAAGTTTAAAAGCTCTGCTTTTTTATGAGGAAGCTCATAAAATATGATGACTTCTGACTGTGAGTAAAGCAGATGGTTTTGAGAATCTTCCAGTTTTAAATCACTTGAAATGCACCTTCCCTTCTCATGTATGCAGTATTTGACAGAGTTACAGGTCCTAGCAGAAGAGCTCTTCCCAAGAGAAACAAAATCTTTGCAAACAAATCACCTCTATGGATCACTCACAAATATTTAAATGCCACCTAAAGAGTGACTTTCAGAGAAAAATGAAGGTGTGCAGATTACCAGCATACTCTCAGCAAACACACCGAGTCACACGAATCAGTGGCGAATGCGTGATATACTCCCCCTCTGTGTTAATTGAGACAAATTTCTTTTACAATACGCATTCATTTTCTCACGTACCAGCATACGGAGAAAGATGCAGCTGGGCCAAGATCTACCCTCAGAGATGTGCGTGTAACGCCTACAGAAACCAAGAAAAGTCATACGTACCCATGTAAGAATAGAAAACTTGATTGATGGCTTAAGGCTCTTTTGCAATGAGAGAACAAGAGAGAGAAAAATGTTTTAGTTTAGTAGAACAAGGAATGAAAGACTTTTCTGGTAGTCACACGACACAGAAAGGTCCAGGATTCAAGAACAGTGGACATATGAAGAACAGGTGTAAATACAAACCTGTGCTTGGTTATACATAAGAAAATAAAGAGAAAATGTCAGTGCAAGACACCTTAGTAAAACATAGGCCCCAATATAAACATTCTTGGAAGGAGAGAAATAAATTTTGCTCATGTTAAAAGAATTCTTCAGACCTCTTTTTGTAACCTCCCTGAAGCCCAGGAGAATGAGGGCAGAATGCTGGCATTTGAAAATGCCCTTATTAAAAAGTACACTAAAAAATCTCAATCCAGAGGGAGCTTGTTTTGTGTGGCAAAAAGTGAGAGCACTTCAGAACATAATTTTCTAAGTGCGCTGGGAGCACTTTTCACCGAACTGGCTTGCAATCATGCTCTGATTTTCCAAATGCCACTGAAACGCAAACATGGCACAACCTTTGCTGCCTGCTATAGCTCTCTTTGACAGCCCCACCACGGCATGTGCACTTGCACATGTGTCCTGAGGGTGTCCGATCCCCTCACAGGCACAAGAAGAGGGTCTCTCTCGTGTCCAAACGAGAGCTCCTGGAGGCACCTGGGAGGAGCCTCCATAGCTGCTCTCGTCCAGGCTATCCGTGTTGACCAAGGTGGTGGTCCTCACTTGGTGGGTGACTGTCCTTCCGCACTAATGAGGTGTGTCAGCCTCATTTGGGGGGGGTCACTTCGAGCAAAAAGCTCTGCTACTTACTTCTCTTTCCAGATTTCTCCTCCAACCCCCTGCTATATTAATTACTGTCATTTGACGGTATTGAAGCAGTATCCATGGATACCGTGTAGCTGTTCTAGAAATTGTACTATTGAATGCAGAAATGATGGTTCTCTCCTCCACACACATATCAAGACTTGAGCGAATAAACCAATAGACAGGGGACAGATGCAAGGAGAAAACAGCAGGAAGAAGATGCCCTGGCTAGCTCCTCATCTGAGGAGCACAGTGAGCAATGGCCACCCCATGCCAGTTGCCCTAGGTAATTAAATGCAGGTATGTACTTCCTTCCCAACAAACAGAAAGTAAACGTCACTGTTTGCATGGCAAAAGCACAGAAGCAAAGAAATTCCTCAGCTAAGTGCAACACGCTTGCTCCCTTCAAAATGCATGTCTAGTGTGCTCTTCAGAAAAGGAGCAAGGTTCAGGTAAGGACAGTTCTCAGAGGAAAGATGGATCTCCAAAATTCAGATTACACTCAGATATGTTGCACATTTAACCTAGTAACTAAACCTTTGAGAATTTTTCTTCAGTTACTGCACACTTGTCAAGCATTTTATCACACAGAGCATACTCATTTCTTGTGCACAACTAAGTTTTTAAGTGCTTGCTTATGGGTTGTGTAAAAGAAGCCTGAGGTCTAATGATTTAATGTTAAGCAGTAGTTGCAAGATGAATGCGGGAAACTGGAGAAATCCCTCCTAGGTATTTATGAGGTTTAAAGAATAAGTGAACTGCACGTTTCCGTTTAGTAAATCTGTGGTCAACTTTATCACTTTAATATGGCAGCAGAAGTGGCAGGAGATGGAAGTAAAGAGATTTATTGAAAAGGCATCAGCTTATACATGTATCAAACCACAGAAAACTTCCAAACTCCCCAGCGGACAATTTTAACTTTTTGTGGCCATGTAGGTCTTTTTTTCCTTTCTTTTTTTTTCTTTTTTTTTCCTTTGTAAAGTGCCTAGCTTACATGGTAAGTAATAAGTGATAATAACAACCAGCTGGTTCCCATAGAACAGAAAGTGACTGACAAAGCAGCTGCCATTCTGTTTTCTTTCCCTCCCCTTGCCACAGCTTCAAAGTGACTACTTAATGTGGTATAATAAGAGCACTGTTATGATTATTAGTATTAAACCCAAGACCTCATGAGGTGCTCCGATGAACAGAGATTTGATTTTGGGGGATGTGGTTTTCTAACTGACTTCTAAGGGTGCTCACCCACTTCTGAAATGCATTTGCCGAAACCGTAGCTTGTCAGGGCTAGTGTGCTGAGTTTTTTGGTCCTGCCCGCACACTGCCTCTGCATTAAGCCTCACCAGACACCCTCAAGCAAGGCAACAAATGGGCCCAAGCTTTGCAGGAAAATCTCTTGGAATTCTGTTTTAAACAGTGTTGGTATTTTCTACACGGTGTTTTCTGAACCCTTCAAAAATACTGTCCTTGCATTTGTTTCCATTGGAGGCCTTCAGGATTCTATCTTCCCTAGAAGGAAAGAGACTTGGAATAAAAGTCACAGATGACACCCACATCCGTAAAGCTGTCTGTACCCATGTTTGGAGTAAGTGCAGTAGATAAGTAACTGGACGCACTATATTTAAATATTCCCGGTGGAAGTGCAAGGAGCACTAGTGACACATCAGACCTGAACTGACTTGATAAATGTAAAATACTAGGGAGGAATGAAGACCAGAAAGTGTGGCAATATGGAGGATTCGGAGCTCTCCCAACATTTCCACTGAGAGATTTCCATGCCAAGAACCTTCTTTACTTAACAATAATAACTTATATTTACCTCCCTGGAGTGTTGTAAGGCTTAATTAGTTAATGTTGCAAAGTGCTTTGCAGATGCAAAGAGCAATATAAGAACTAAGCATTATTAACTGGTAGAAGACTTCCATGTGAGAAGTCCCTGCAGTCTGTTAGAACTAAATTATTCAGGGAGTCCCCTAAAATTATGGGGTGAGGTTTAGAGAATTCTCCCTTGACAACACTGCAAGTCCACTTCTGCGGCCTTCCTGTAGCCCAAAGCAGCAAACTCATATTATCTCTGTTTGCCTGGCCTTCGCATCAGTGCTATAGCCACGGAAAAGCGTCTGTGAGACCCTGCTGGACTGAGGATGGACTGGAGGCTGCACAACCTCAGCTGGCGGTGACTGCTTTCCCCAGGCTGAGGAGAGGAATTCAAATAGCCCCAAACAAACCACAGGGCCTTCCGAAATTGACCCTCGCCTGAGTGACAGCTTCACTGCTTGTCTGGGTCCCTCTCTGCGAATATCGAATGCTCAAACCAGGAGAAAAGGGAGCTTACCTGACCCGTGGCTGGCCACTGGGGCCCAGTAGCTGCCGTTGCATCCAGGTGCCTTATCTCAGCAGAGAGCTGGCAGGAGAAGTGATCTGGGAAACTGCACTGAGTGGGGAGATGATGGCGGGAAAATGCTGAATCCTCTCCAAGCTGGGCTGTGTGGTGTATGTCTCACCAAGTGGAAAAGCTGCTGGAGCCTGCTATCCCACATTTGCTGGACAACTGCAATTGGCAAAGTGGAGCAATAAATTGTTGTGCGATTTACGGGATGATTGATACGCTTTCTTATGCGAACACATAAGCTGAACACTATGCACACCATTGACAAGCTGGAAATCTTCAGCTGGCAAGCGAAAACAAACAAATCAACAAAAATAACTCAGATACAGGGCTGCATACGCTACAAGGACTAGATAATGTATTGCTTTTTAGTTTTCCATTTATCTCCAGCACAACAAGAAATACTTGCAGAAGTCCTCATTACAAACATGCATGTGATTTTTAAAAAATTCATTATTATCTCCATCTTTTCTTCTTTTTCTGTCTTCTACGTACATACTAGTTTTCCAGATGGATTGTCCAGTTGGCTATGTACAATATTATCACGCGCTTTTACACCAGAAGGAAAGTAGATATTTTGGCATCTGAAAAATAGAGTGATATAAAAAATAAGACATCCAAATAGTTGAGATTACTTTTCTTGTCTTGGAATCATCTCAAACAAGACATGTATATCTCAGTGTTCATATCCCAGCACTACTCATTCCTTCTGGTGTTACATGGATGTGCCAGGGGACATTCATTCTAAGGGTCCTTCTCTCTCTAGAGATATTCTGGCAGTCTCCTTCCTCTGCCCCTCTGTAGTTCTGGGCAATGGTTTTCTTTCTTTCACCATGGGCAGACCCTGGAGGGTGTAAATAAGACAGAATCTCAGGCCAACATCACCATGCAGCTGAACTTCCTCCCTCCTGCATTGTGTACCAACAAAGAGCAAATAAAATAAAGTCAAGCCTTACAGGCTTTCCCCAAGCTACAGTTGATAACTCGATGCCAGTTCCTAATACCTACATACATAGGAAAAATACACTGAGTTTTTACAGTACTACTGTGGATTCATATTAAAAATCTGCTTGGCTTGTTTGAATAATTGGCCGGGAACTGCAGAAAATATACAATAACCATACACTGGAAGGAATTTCAGCCACAAGTCTGAAGGAATTTCAGCCACAAGTGTATTGCAAAGTGGATATGCAATGTTTCAAGTTTTCCTTTGCCATAACAAAAAAAAAGTGAGCTATAGGTCCCAGCAGTAGAACATTTTTCCTGCCAACAAATATTAACAGAGGGATCTTCTCTCCTCCTACAGAATCTGCATTAGTAATGCAGGCAAAGCAGTTTAATACAGACACAGAAAATGTCGTGTGTAAAATATGTTACTGGGTGGATTTTCTTTTTCAGACAGTGGTATACATTGCCTTTGAAAACCTATTTATTTTAATGGGTCACCACAAGCTAAACAGCTGCCACATTTCCTGTCAAACACCACGTTGGTTGTTTGTGGTTTTCTCCATTCCACCTCACTATAGATCAACTGATGAAGGCTCATCTTGTAACCAAAATAAATACAACCGGCAGGTACATGTTTTCTGTGGTATTTTACAATCATCTGTTATTAACAAATCTTGTGGTAACAAACCTTTTATAATGCATTTATTCAAGGTTCATCCTTCCCAAAGAGTGGAGAATAGTTAATTTCTCTTCTCTGCTCTACTTTGTCTAGCTAAATTATTAATCACATTGATACTCTATCAATACGTCTTTCTTTAATGGCTAAACGTGTTAATAATTCAAATATCTATGGGTGACCTCTTTGCACTCCTGTGATTTTCAAAAGCCCCAGTGCTCTTTGAAGGCACTCCATCATTATCATGCACAGAACAAGTTAAAAGCCTTTTGTTCCCACTTTTCCTTCTTCCCTCCTCTTCCAGTGTCCCTGTCCATGAGGTGTCCTGTTTGTTAGCAGCAACCTGGAGTCAGTTTTAAGTGGAACAGCTAAGTTTAAAAGTGTGAACTGGTGATCCAGTTACAATACTTCAACATAGAGCAAGCCTATTGGGCCGACTGATGAGTGCTGTGCTGCATAAACCTCTTTACAGTTACCTGGTGAAGCTTTTCAGTTGTGATTAAATTCATCAGCAGAGTCTGAAAACCTCAAAACTGGAATTTTGCCCAACTCAAGGGTTACACAATTATGAGTTATTAGAGTCCAGCAGTCTAATGATGCTGCCAAACCACAAAAGAAATTAAGACTGCTTTAAAATACTACAAATGAAAAATGCAGTATATAGGATCTTCTGTAAGGCTTTTGTTGCACTGCCTACAATAAGAACAATGTTTTCGAGCAAATTTCTGAACCCCTACAATGCATCTGAGAAATCACCTGTAAATAAGGAATTCTCTCACATCCTGAGAGGAATTAATGGATATATCTTCTCTAGATTTGCTGAGGAATGTCTATGTTAACTCTCAGCTTTTATGCATTTTAGATGGAAAGAGAAGAGCTAAATTCCAAAAAATAACAATGGAAGCCTAGCACAGCACAGACTGGAAATTCAAACAGATTGAACCACATCACAGAATCACAGAATGTTCAAGGTTGGAAGGGACCTCTAGAAATCATCTAGTCCAACCTTCCTGCTCCAGCAGGGACACCCAGAGCACGGGGCACAGGGGGGCATCCAAGTGGGTTTGGAAGATCTCCAGAGAAGGAGACTCCACAGCTTCCCTGGGCAGCCTGTGCCAGGGCTCTGTCACCCTCACAGGAAAGAAGTTCTTCCTCACATGGATTTGGAACTGCCTCTGTTTAAATTTGTACCCGTACCCTCTTGTCCTGTCACTGATCACCACTGAGAAGAGATTGACCACATGCTCCTTACATTCTCTCCTAAGATATTTCTACATATTGATCAAATTTCCTCTCAATCTTCTCCTCTCCAGGCTAAACAGGTACAGCTCACTTAGTCTTTCCTGAAAAGATAGGTAGATGTTCCAGTTCTTTAACCATCTTTGTCCCTCTGCGCTGGACCCACTCAGAAAGCTCCATGTCCCTCCTGTCCTGGGGAGCCCAGAGCTGCCCTCAATACTCCAGGTTTGGCCTCCCCAGAGCTGAGCGGAGCGGGAGGATCCCCTCCCTCGCCCTGCTGCCAACATCCTCCTCATGCAGCCAGGATCCCATTGGCCTTCTTAGCCACGAGGGCACTGCTGCCTCATGGCTAACTTGGTGTCTCTAGGTCCCTCTCCGTGGAGACCTCTCTCCGTGGAGACCTCTCCAGCAGGTCGAGCCCTAATCTGTCCTGGTGCTTGGAGTTTAAATTGGAGGTCTGGAAGCATAAGCTTGACAAGCAAACCTCTAAAGCAGCATTGCCACCATTTCTTTCCTTGCCACTCCCTGTTTAAAAAATAAATAAATAAAAAAACAGGCCAGCTTTATATGCTCAGAGGTTCTGGATCTGGAAATGGAACTGTTGTGTGTAGGAATTTGCAGATATAAATATAGAAAGATACATAAAAATGAATGGGAAATACATTTTTAATATGTCACATTGTCTCAAAATTAATCTTGTAGTGCCTGTCTTGAGAACATAGTTTTGTTTTTGTGAAATTAAGGGAAAGTAGAGATTTACGATAGTCTACAAGGTGACAACAGTTTTTCTTATGTCTTATGTCTTTATCCTGGAGTCATTTGTGTGGGGCTTACACCGTCTTATACCTTACACTATACTTAATAGATTGTATGTATTGATGTTTGCTATAAGACTTTCTGTTCCAAGAAAACACACCTTTATGTAGTTATTTAAAGTTCAGTACAGGAAAGCATACATCTTCAGAAGCTCCATAAAGCCAGCATTTTACCCTTGTGCTTCAGTGGCTTTATCTTACGACTAAGTGTTTTTCCAAAATATGGCTGGAGCTTAAGCACATGCTTGAAATCCATGGCCCTAGGCTGTGACACACCCACGAAAGCACCCAAAAGGCCTCCTCACACATGGCCCCTCTGAGGAGGATTTAATGAGTTTCAGTATGTGTTACTTGCTGGGACTTACTCTATGCAAACCAAGGGAAGGTTTTAAAATAGCGCATTAGTGTCAGGCTGAGAAGATCTGCTGACAGAGAGCCAGACTAGCTGCCTCAGAAATTTAGATGAGCAAATACATGCACAAATCCAACTTATTTTTGCAACTGTTTTCCCAAAGAGGTCCACACTTGCACATCTCCACAGCAGAAATAAGGAATTAGGGGGTTTTCTTTTCCTGAAATGCTCATAGCCTGCCCTGGAAAGTGAAAGACACCTTTCCTGGCAGGGTGTCACAGCTAGGGTTGGAACAATGTACACCATGTCATGTGTCAGATGACTTGTGGTAACCCTTCTGACTTTTAGTACCAAGGAAAACACATATGTCTGGATCTGCCCATGCTGGAGGAATCTATTCAAAACAAAGCATAATTTGAAGGTCACTCTTTTGAATGTTTGTTATTTTATCTGTGCCTGCTTTAATATTTATATTTATCTCCATGGTAAAAAAAATACATTTTTTTTTAAATTTCAGTTCTGATATTGTGGGAAACATTACACAGAGAACTATGCACAACAACATTAGAGGTCAATATGAAAACAAAACCAGGCCATGTTCATGCAAAGCTCTAACCCAAGCACACAAACCCTCCCAAAGTGCAGTTGACACTAAAGATTCGTGCCTGGAAGGGCAGCAGGGGCCTCTCTTTGAGGGTGAAGGAGAGGTCTCCAGATCCATTACTGAACTTCACGTAACATTGAGCAAGAATGACATCTCTTCAACCAAGTTTTGAATTTCATTTTTGGCTTCATAAAGCAGCTCAGGAGAGCTGGCCATATATGAGGTCTCTGGAGCCATTCTGCTGTGCACAAAACAATCTGTATCACTGCATGATTTGCCTTACAGTCAACCCATAGCTCAAATAAAATTGTCAAAAACAAATCATTTTCTATAGTCCTAAACTAGCCTGACAGCTGCCAACTTGCAACTAAAGTAAAACGTGACTGTACACAGTCAATGGGCTCTGTACCCTAGTTTGTGGAGAGCTCAATCCTTTCCATAGCCTCTAGGTCATAAAAACAAGCACATTTTTTCCCTTTTGTGTTTTCTCTTTTTTATTTTAAAACTCTAACCTCCTTAGACTCATGATCCCTTGTATTCTCCTGTTCACTACTTCTGTGGACACTGCTGTCACTCAGATGAACCATCTGAGGCAAAGAAAGGTGAATTAGCCAGCTGGAAACTACTGCACAGAGTAGTGAAAAAGCCAAATTTCAACTAAGTATTTCCAGACCCTCACACCCTTATTTCTTCAGATGCCCCAGGCACTTTTTTCAGGAAAAATATTGTCAGAAGGACCTGGCTAGGGAAAAAAAAAAAAAAGCTGGAATGAGCCAGCTGAGACAAAACATGAAGAATTTGAACATTAACCTAATGTTTTTGCTGGACTTCATTTTGTTTTACCAGACTTGTCCAGGACCAAAAGTGCTATCTCATCACACCCATTACACAAAAATTCCCCTGCAGCTCCGCTCTTAGCTGAAAGACAGCGCTGCTGCCAGCAGCCCTTCTACAAAGCTTGCCCTGGTTCCCCATTCCAGTGGAAAACAAGATGTTTTGGACCCTAATGCTGTCCCTGCCCGAGCCATGTGCAATGGGTGCCCATCCCCTCCTCTTTTACCTCCTGCGGCACTTTTGTGGTTGTTGATGTGCAAGAGGCTCCTTTCCTTAAAGCACATAAGAAATGCCTTTGCTCACTCTCAAGCAGCCAACAGCACTGCAGAAGACCTCAATTAGCCCTTGCTTTATCCTCCAACAATATGATGAATATTTGATAGCTGCCTATTGCGAGGCGAATTTCCAGGGAGAAGCCTGCCCAAGCCGGCCGCGCGCAGCCAAGCAGCCGTGCAAGCACGTGGAGCAGCCCAGTCCCTGCCGGTGTTGCTCAGACCTGCTTGGGAAATGAGCTTGGCAGCTTCGGTCCAGCTCGTGGCCAACCAGTGGCTGCACTGCAAAAAATAAAATCAGTGATGGAGCTGGCACTGGGATGAAATTGCTGAGCGATGCGCTCATCCCACGTGCGAAAGTTCAGCCTTCCCCCATTGGTTTACAGAAGTTGGGATGAGCGTGGAGGCTTTTCCATTTTCTGTTTTTTCTGTGCACAGTTACAGCAGGAACAGTGGTGTGAGAGGAAAAAGTAAATAAAAAAAAAAAAAGAAGAAATGTAGAAAAATGTCATATCCTGCAAGCAATAAAGGATCAGACATATCAGAATTAATTTTTTAGGAAGTCAAATAATTTCCATGAACTCAGAAAATATACCTCAACTGAAAATTTTCCCAGTGAAAATGGCCAATTTGTCTTTTGCGTGGCAGTGTTTTTATTTTCTGATTTTTTGTTAGAAAAAGATGTTTAAGAAAAAAATGTGGATTGAACAGAGATATGGAAATTAAACCTTGTGTTTCAGATTGATATTTCAGTATTTCAGTACAATAAAATGTGAAAAAGCCAGTACATAAAAGGAAGTCTTTTCAATGCAATTTCCACATTGTTTTTTCCAAAAACTATCTATTCTGAAATTTCTCTCTACAAAAGAGGAAAGAAAACTATCTAAATAAATACATTTGGTCAATTTTCCATTGAAATAACTGTTAAAACACTACACACTCTTGTGGCAGGAAAATCCCTCTTTCAAAGACCTCCAACATATTACACTTGCATAACAACGTCCTTATTATTACTCACCAGAGACTTAAGTTCTTGTTCTGCCCATGTTTAGGAAACTCTGCCTTACTGTTGCAAAGAAGCAGTTATTTATTCCAACAAGACTGGCTTTCCTGGTCAACACTCAACAGATCAAAGTGAATTATCGGAGGAAGATCTGCTTATTTTAGAACTGTGTATAATACAACAGAGGCCATGGTGTCTCTTTACAAGTCTGATTTGTGTTTTGTTTTATTTCTTTACTATCTAAAAAGTATTCAGATGAAGCTCTCCATGAAATTATTTAAGCAGATTTTTCAAGTAAATTTGTTTTCAAATTGCGTGTGGTCTTATTTTAAAAGTGCAGAGACTGTGGAACTGTTAACACTCATTTAAAAATTTGAAGGCATCGTATCGTCCTAGCAAATTTGCTTTTTATCCACAGTGCAAAATCTGCTTCATTGTCTTTGCCATTTGTATATGTAAGATAATGCGTTCCAGATATTTCCAAGAAACTTTGGCTAGCTCACAATTCTTCATCCTCAGAGTTGTTTTCTTCCTCAGCAGATTTACTCCAGCACCCCAACATGGACCTTCAGCCAGTGTTGGCATTGTGAGTTTGGGTAGTACTATGTGGACTGAGGATTTGTTTCAATATCAGTAGAAAAAGGTCTGATAAGGACATCTCAAGGACGTCCTACTTACCTTACATCAAGGTCCCAAGGACTGGATCTTACCTCCAGTTCACCTTCTTCAAAATGCCACTGCAACATCCTAACTACTTTCAAAGTCATTCCAGCCCACACCTTTCCTGTTAAGCTTGGAAAGCTTTTTGCCAGCCTATCAGTGGCTCTGCCATTAGAAGTGGTAATCAGCAACAGGATTCTTCTTCTTGCAAAAGGAAAATGCTACAGTGTATCTTGACACTAGCACTGCTCATTGTTATACATCTGATAGGAAAGCAAAAGTCCTGGAACAAAATAGGCTGCTTTCCTTTGAAAATATCGCCCACTCTTCCATGGTAACTGTACTTTCTCTCTCTGTTACTTCACTTTGCAGGGTTTACTGTCAACTTGAGATTTGCTAAGTATCAATTCTTCTGTTTTGGTTTGGTTGCTCAAATGGGTGGTTTGGAGATGGTTGGAAGCTCAAAATTCCTTCAGAGCCCAGTGTAACTCGGCATGTAGTCCTGTGCGCTGGGAAGAGTGTTTTGCTTTCCAGACATTCAAACACAATCTAGTAGCCCAGCTTTTCCAACCAAGAGATATTGACAGATATATTTCTGCATGACATATGTGTTTCATAGTAAGATTTGATCCACACTCATTGGCCAGGGACCTTTCCAAAGAACAGCTAATGGAGTTGTTGTTTTAATAGCTTGGTTTTTATATATATATATTTGTTCTTCTCAAAAGTACTATGAGTGGGACATCAATAGTCTGATAGCACACAGATAAAGAAGAATGCTGCCTATTTATGGCAACTTTCAATCCAAGACCTGCAGTGGGAGGGCTTCTCAGGAGCCCTCCATAGTCACCCTGCACATCTCAGGCTGGATGAGGTGCAACTGCCACTTTCCTCTGCGTGTAACTGGTTCTGTAGCACCAAACACAGGATACATCTTGATGGTATTTCGCAAAAGGCCAGGGAGATATTCTGAGACATATATTCTGCCACAGTACTTGCCCTCCTCGGTGCTTGGTGACTCACAGAACAGCTTTCATGAGTTGTTCTGGGAGAAAGAACAGGCAAGAATGAGAAATTTCAGTGAGGGAGTACTTGCACAGAAATCCTGAACTTTTCCAATGCCCCAGTGTACTGCATAGTCCAGCTGACACTTATGCAAAACATTCAAAATCAGAGACATGTACTGATTTCCAGCAGCTGAGGATTCAGGTCTGTGTTTTTTTGATACATGTTAGCATGACCATGATCTTGATCTATTTTTCTATGTAAATGGAAGGACTTTTTCCGTAAGAATCCTGGAAATATCAGTAAAAGAGAAAAACTGAGTTACCTAGAGACACAACACGGTTTGTATCATGTAAAGTCTACCCCAAAGACATGAGCAGGAAATTACTTTGTCATCTGTGAGAAGTTTTTGCAAACAAATGGTTTTGTCATTAGAGATAGACTTTTTTTTTTTTTTTTTTTTTTTTTTTTTTTTTTTTTTTTTTAGCAAATTATCTGGAAAATGCAGGTTTAAGGTGGTCAGCCTCCTCTGCAGATTCAGATGGGATTTACTGAGGAGTTTCAACTGAAATAAAAATGACAAAGTAATTCATGAGTGTTTAAGGCACTTGGCCTGGGAAAGAAAAAAAAGCAAAAAAACACATGCATTCTCAGTTGCTGTGTTCCTAGACACATGTAACCAAAAGAGAAGGAGCTGTTCTGGTTCTACCTGCCAGGTATCTGCTAGAGCCCTTAGGCAGGTTAGACCCCTGGAGAACCTCATCTTGCATCACGTTCCCACCACGGCTCTTGAACAGCCCTCACTCCCAGCATGGGCTCAGCCCAACCTCAACTGCTGATGCTTTTCCATTTTTCAGGGACATAATCATTCCAACGAGGGAAGAAACAAGTATATAGATGGTTTGTGCAAGGCCTTGTACACACCTTACAGATAAGACCTTCCCCTTCAGGCTTAGATGCAGAATTAATCTGAACTGGAGCTATTGGGAGAGTTCCACTGCTTGTGTGCTTCCATGAACCATCAAGCAGCTGAGTCACAGCACTAGTTCACTGCAGGGAATGGCTGGAGGGGACTTGAGGCAATCTCCTCATTCAGCTTTTGATTATCTGTCCCTCTGGGCCATGATCCCACAGAAGCACCTACAGCAAAGTCATTTTTGACAGCAAATACATTCTGATAATCTTCTAAGATCTCTTCAGTGGATATTTCATACCCAGGCAAGGTATTCCTTTGCTCTTCTTGCTTTTAGAAAGTTCTTTTCCCTGTTTCTTCTTATGATGGAAGTAGAAAATATGTGATTCTCTTCCCCTTTGCTGTAAATTTTGCCTGTCTGAACACTGTTATCTCATTCAGTCTTCTCCTTTTGGGGATAAGCACTCCCAGTACATTCAGTCTTTCTGTGACACATAACTATAACCTTTGTCATGTAGGACAGTGTTCTTGGAGATGTGGTGTTAAGTTCTAGGTCGCACACATATTGGGATGTTCTGGCCACAGGACTTTGAGGAGTTGTTGAAAATGAAATAGAGGAACTTTGCTGTGTAAACTCAGAAGTACTAGTATGTAGAAGTACTAAGGCATCATTGCACTTTTGCAGAAAAATCCAGTATATACTTTTTGAATTAGTGTACATAACACCTGCATTTCAATTCAAACACCACTGAGAAAGCTAACCCCGGGCCACTTAATTTCCTGGGCCGAAAACAAAATAAGCTACTTTGGATGAACCAGTTTTATGTTCAGCATAAATCAAAAATATTTGCACTGCTGTCTCAGTGAAAAAAAAAAAAAATCTTGTCATCAGTTTGACTGAGTATGGGTTTGGGAGACTATCATTCAGTAACTCAGTCAAAACTCACATAGATTCATATGGGGTTTATGATATCCAGAGGCATTAGCACCTGTGTAGATCTAACAAAGTCCAGAAAAGGCTGATTTCAGCTATGAAAACAAAAGTCACATTAGTCCTGGCTTTACCAATTTGTAAAATATCCTTCAGGAGAAAAATGCCCATGTTTGATCTTACACTAAGGATATGTTGAAATCATAAATATTGTTGACAATATTTTAGATGTTTGTCAGGATCTTTCCCATGTGTCACATTTCTGTGAAACATTTTTATGTTATTAAGATAGTTTGTTAGGCAGCTGACATATTAAAGTTCAACACAAACTTAACTCAGCTTTACAGCAGAGCTTTCAAGATGATGGGTTACATACTTACCTTAATGTGGTTAATGCTTTATTGTTTTTAAATTTAGAAGAAAGCCTGCCAGAATGGATCCTGATACAAGATTGAGATATTTTAAAGGAGGCTTTTTATATACAAGAAACACTGAAAGACCATTTTGCCCTCCATCAAGATTTGGCCCCATTATGCCAAATGCTAAAGGCTCTCACAGTAGACAATCTTGCACTTTGAGTTCTTGTCCTAAATAGTGTTTTGATTTTCTAGAAGCCTAGTATGCTTTGTGGTTTTTTTTTTTTTTTTTTATCATTTATTATTTTCTATTTCTAAAGGAGGCCTCTTCCTCCCTCCCTTTCTACTTTCTGGGCAGAGTCCAGGTGACTGTGGTTTGGTTCTGTGGGGATTTTTCTCTTGCTTCTCTCTCCCCATACATTTTTCATGTGCCCATTACTGTAGGTGCCATAAACACAAATTAAAACCAGCATCATTTCTGTCAGAAAGGACCATATTTCTCTACTCATTCATTATTTATGCAGCTTCCTTAAGTGGTGTTGTTCTTGCTTGTTTGTCTCTAATAGAGGATACAAGTAATTTCACAGCCTGCACTCATTACTGAAGTGGGTTTGATCAAGGGGACCCACTGAACCTTAAAAACAGTGAGACTCATCTCTACTGGTAGATAAATCCATGAACATTGTCCGCTACTGAACAGCCAGCCCCAGTCAGCCATTGAAACCACATTAACCTCAACTGTTATTGTGGGTCACTGAAAGGAAGGCAGTGCCTGTGCTTTGGGCACATTTGAGCACTGAATTTTTAACCTCTGGACCTAGAGAGGGTGACAAACTTGCATGATGCATATTGGATGTCAGAGCATGAGTACTTAAAGAGCTGTTCTGTGTCACTGAGCTCAGTCCTGCAAATAACCCCACCTCCTGCTCTTGAACAAATCCAACTCCAGTCTAAAAATACTTATGTTTCCTCTCTCACTGTTCCTATAAGGAAGTTTTCAGATCCTCACTAATATTTAGAAGCCTTTCTGTTTTCATCCTATACTTACAGATGGCCAATTTTAATCCAGTTATTCTTGTGCTGACATTATTATTGTCTAATTTACATAGTGCTCCCTGCTCCCATGCTGCATCACCTATCAGTTTGCTTTGAGGGAGTAGTTGCACAGCTCCCACATTTTATTTTGTGAAAGCTAAACCTGCGTGTCTGTAGCGCTGAAGCATAGACGGTCATGTTAGTCAAGGACTTAAAGCACTGGGGAAGGCGGAGAAGGTGTCCCTAATGGGAACAACATGTTCACAAATTTGTCCACCTTCACGAGTGCATTATCATAGAAGCACACACAGCGTTGATCATCTGAGACCTTCAAAATTCAGGAACCAAAACCACCTTGCACTTTCCTGGCCAAATGGTGGGAACTTGGCAGCCTTTTTATTTTATGCTGTCAAGGATTTTGTTCATATTTTCAAGTTCTTCTGCACCACAGGGAAAGCTATATTCCCTTTAAAAGAAGAAAAAAAGCTAAGCTTCTTGGCAAGTCATATGAAATCAAATTGAGGCTTTGAGAAAAGTATCTAATGCTACAAACCTCATAACGAAGCTGTGAGGCTCAGTAGCATCACCTTGCCTCTACTTGTCCCAGGCAGCAGTACACCAGCTTACACACTGATCTGCTACATCTACATATTGCTCACGAGGTCCTCATTAACAACATGCTGCCCATCCACCAATGTTCATCCTAGACAGGTAAAAAGGGACTGCCATAGGTTAACAGCAGACTCGAGAATACTGTGTAAATGCAAGAGTCCTGTATGGACTTGTCCTAGCACCTCTGCACAGGAGATGGGCATTTGCAAGACAGTTTCTTCCCTTTTTCTCTTCTTACAGCTGCTCTGTTAGGAGCACCTTGCCAAAGGTGATGCTCCAGCTCTAGGTGGACTCCATGGCATCTAGGTCATTCCTGTGAGGACCAGGTCTTTGCTTGACACTAGGATTTTGTGTGCAATGAACCCCACAGCAGCTGCCCACCCTCCTGGAGAGCCGGTGGAGAGTCTCAATGCCCCGGGCCCACCAGTGCTCTCCAAAGGCTGGTGTCTCCTGACACTCCAGTGTGAGCAGACGAGGCTGGGAAAGGTAGAGAATTTCCTTTAAAGCAGAAAGGAGGATGAGTATGGCCAGATTATACTTCTTCTCCATCTGTCCTAACTCTTAAGGACCCTGAATAACTGGGGCTCCGGCTACTTCGAGCTGCAAACCTTTCCACTGCCTTCTCTCTCTCTTTGCTCAGGGGTTGCTTTAGTCAGAAATCAAGCCACAAAGCGGTGGAGCTCTCTCCAGACTGAGGACTGGTGTTCATGCCGAGTGAGGCGAGCCATGCAGCAAACGCGCAGCTCCCAGCGTGTGCCCGCGGTGCCTGCGGAGCCGTCACGGCCGCAGCGCGGGAGAGCACTGCCACCCAGTGCCAAGGCCGGCGCCTCTGCATGCCCTCCGAGCCCTCGCAGGGGAAGAAGCCCATCGTGGTGCCCACTGCCCTTTCCTCACCACAGCGCCTTGCCTCAAGACCCCTAGGAGAGCTGCATCTCTTGGATGCCTGGAGCTATAGCTGCTTCATCCCTCCATTGCTTCCTTTTCCTTGTGAGTTAACATTTCAGTCTGTTCTTTTGCTTTCATTTTAAACATCGACTTTTTAAGTAATTCTAAATAGAAGGAAGTAGTTAATATCTCTGTCTTTTTCAATACCTAGTTAAATTAACAGCCTGATGGCAAGGCAAGCAGCAGCCTGTGAAGCACAGGAATGAAGTGGTCAAAGTGGTGCAAAGAGCTGAAGGTGGATCCTGGATTCTAGGTGCAGACCCCAAAGTCAGGCCTTGTGTATATGGGGATGCTAAGGAGATTTAAGCTTAAGATCTGCATTTAAGTTGTAATATATAAACCATCTTACATACCAAAATGAATTAAAAGAAACAGAATTAAGCCCTATTTTAAATAAAAATGTCACCACAGTAAGGTAATGCAATTTGTCTAAGGTATTAAAAAGTGGATTTCCTTTCCTTCCCTGCATCAATGTGCAGTCTATCTTTAGAGCACAGAGCAAACACAGCTAGAAGGTGTTGGATGCCAGAGATGGTCCCTTCCACGCTGCTCTCTGGTATTGATGATCTGATGATATTAATTTCCTTCTGCTCTACTCCCATCTCAAAAGCAGCCTGGCTCCTGCTTCAGCTACCTGAGCACTCTTTGGTTTACTCACCTACAGGAAGGGATTACTGCTGCTCTTCATTAAGTAGATAATGCAAAGAGAATTGCTAAAGAATTACTGTTGTCTGTTTAGAGGTGAAAGTTGTGAGATTAGATTAAAAAAATACTGCCTAAAGAAACTCGGTATTTTAGGTACGGACAGCTAGGTAAGTGTGCTTAGCATTGAAATATTTGTACTATCAAAAGAATCAAGGAAAGATTAAAGAAAGACTTGAGGTCCAGCTGCTTAACAGTAGAAAGCGCAAACCCATAAGGGTTGCAACTTCACTCTGCTTCAGCTCAGGCTCCAACACCAATCCTTGCCTGGCTGAATCCTCAGGACAACAGCAAAAGTCAGTGTAGAATTGCCATGGACTTTACAAACTTAATGATCAGCCCTCTCCCATCTCAGTTTCATATCATGGTTAAAGATAAGGGAAATGAAAAAAGAGGAAAAAAACGTATGGCCATTAGTGGTTATTGCAGTTTATTCCCAGTGTAGAGATACAATATCGTTTGTTTCTTGGTGATTTGCTGTACATAGTGTTACTGACCTTTAGTTACTTACCTAAAGGCAAATACATTTCCATTAGCATTGTTTACACTTTCAACATTATGTGAGTTAGTATACAAGTTACTGGAAAAATGGCTTATGTATTTCAGGTGTCCTGCCCCATGGAAGGAGTGAGAAGGTCGAACAGCCTGGATGGTTTGGAGATTTTTGGGACCCTTGCCCATGGCACATTCTTTGAAGCACTCAGGATTTTTCAGCTTCTCCCAGGATCCCAAGGTAGGAACTCCATAAGAGGTAGAAGGAAATGAGTAATCTTGGACCATAAATTGCTCCCTGAATAAGTCTTGGCTTTGTTTAAAAGCAAACTTACGTGTAGAGGGCAATAAGGGAGCTCAGGAAGGCTCCCACGGAGGCATGGAAGCCAAGTGGCTGGGGCACTTTCCTTGCCATGTGCCAGAGTGCATGGAAGAGCACAGCCATCCCTGATGCTGAGGTCTGCAGCAACCAGCAGCCTTTGCCAAGGAAGCAGCAAAGAACATCATACAGCTGTATGGAGAGACCAAACACCCTGCTTAATTCCAAAGTTAATGAAGAGAGGAGAAAGCTCCTGGTAAATATGTTAAAAAAAAAAAAAAAAAAAAAAAAAAAAAAAANAGTGCATGGAAGAGCACAGCCATCCCTGATGCTGAGGTCTGCAGCAACCAGCAGCCTTTGCCAAGGAAGCAGCAAAGAACATCATACAGCTGTATTGAGAGACCAAACACCCTGCTTAATTGCAAAGTTAAAGAAGAGAAGAGAAAGCACCAGGTAAATATGTAAAAAAAAAAAAAAAAAAAAAAAAAAAAAAAAAAAAAAAAACCTTATTCTAAGCTTGGAAAACAAAACAATTCAATGGTAAAGATAAAAGAAAGCCAGGTCATGCAAGACATTTGCATTAGGCAGGATAAGGCCTTATAAATGTGCAGTAGGGATTAATTGCACTTTGGCAGAGATGGACTAGATGACCTACCACAACAGTTCTTGAGGTAGTTAACAATCAGAATAAGTCATCCTGAAAATGCAGTAGGGAAGCTCAGTGTTGCAGAGACTCGCAGCAGAAATGGCTGTGTTCTTCTGCATGATAATAAGAGAAAGCACAAAAGGGTGAATTAAGGACACAGGACTGGCTCTGCACTTTAATTTCCTGATTTTTGTCAGGTTATAACTTGAACATTTCTAAAAGGTAAGGCAATTTTGTTGGCTGTGAAATCTTTATCTGTTTTCTTTTTGCTTTTCTTCTTTCCTAAGAGGGAGATGGAAATATCTTGTGACAGATTTTTAAATCCTGAGTGGCTGATACAGCTTGACAATAGACGTTTTTACAGTATAGTGTTTATGAAATTAGGTTTGTATGGTGGGTGCACTACATACTTACAGCACAACTATTTATTCAGGTAATCACATATTTTAAACAAAAAAGGCAATCTTCATATAAGCATGATTTATTTACCCTGGAGACTAGAAAAACTCTCTCAGGGAAATGTATATTTAGACATCTTTAAAAAATATCTTACTTACCCAGTTAAATACATTAAATCTGGAGATTAGGTGATTCACCTGACAGACAGCAAGGCCTCCTCTGGAACTGTTTCATTCTGATAAGCAAATGTGTATTTCATGCCTGCTTGCTGTGGAAAAATTACTGTATTTGCACAATAACTTGTAATGACTCTGAAGAGGTGTTTAAATATCACTAGCATTTTTAAACCCCTACACAAAAAAGCAAACAAACACAAAGGCAGTCAATATTTTCATCAAACACTACTATATTCAGCTATGCTGCAGCTTTGATTCAGGGGCGCTGAACACTTACGTCTCTGAGACATCTGCTGTCTTCAGACCGGCAGTCATCTTGTCTTCAGTTAGGAGCAGATAGAGGAGTGTCTTCAAAGAAAACTTGCTTCCTAAAAGCTGTAACCGAGTCCTTTTTTATTTTGGGTATTCTCGCTGAGAGTCTATGGCCACTGGGAAAGCAACCTCCCTATTAAAGACAGGTTGTTTATACAGAAGGAATGTTAAAGGTGTTTTTTAAGGTGCTTGAAAAAAAAATTTGAAGTGTGATCTCTAGGATGAAGGGAAAATCAGTGTCATTGTTTAGTAAGGGGAGGTAGATTTTCCTTTCTGCCAATGCTTACATTGTTCCCAAATGGCCAGATTTCCCTAATGACACACTTAAAACTGTTTTCTTCCAGCTTCCTATAATTTAAACAAGAAAGAAAGAAAAGGAGAAAAAGAAATGTGACTAGCATTTCCTCTCTACTTCACGTATCAGAGAGTAGCATGGCTGTCATTTAGTCAGTCAGATTTACATACCTCAGACCTTATAGCTGAAACGCTTCAAGAACTATCTTGTTTTCAAAGCTGGGACCAAGCACTGCTGCCAGGCGTTTGGCTGAGAACAACATTTTCTACGGACAGACTCTGGCACTGTAAAATGAATCTCTAGGATTAGTTCTTCAGTAGAAAACTCTTTACACTGTTCATTGCGGCAAAGAGGTTGTTAGGAGCCCAAGGGTTCTCAGCAAAAGAGTGCAAAGTGTCATTTGTGAGAAACACAAGACATTTTGATAAGCAGAAATAGAGTGATAATTTGCTTAAGAGACTTAAAATGATATTGGTACTGCCACTTTCTGGAATTGAGAAATCACTTTTAAAATTACAGAATCACAGAATCACCGAGTAGTTGAGGTTGAAAGGGGCCTCTAGCGATCATCTAGTCCAACCCGTCTGCTCCAGCAGGGACACCCAGAGCACGGGGCACAGGGCGGCATCCAGGCGGGTTTGGAAGATCTCCAGAGAAGGAGACTCCACAGCCTCCCTGGGCAGCCTGTGCCAGGGCTCTGTCACCCTCATAGTGAAGAAGTTCCTCCTCACATGGAGATGGAACTGCCTGTGTTTCAACTTATACCCATTACCCCTTGTCCTGTCACTGGCTACCACCAAGAAGAGTTTGGCCCCATCCTCCTTTCATACATTTTCCCTTCATGTATTTTCCCTTCATTGTTCAGTTCTTCTCTCAGACTTCTCTGTGAAAAAATCAAAGTGAAAAACTACTCTTTTTTTTTTTTTTTATGAGCACATGGTGGGTTATCTGGGATAGAAGATGGAAGCAGAAGTCAGCAGGAGAATCAGAGGAATGTGGAGAGAGGAGTGGAAAACCAAAAAGCACGACAAAGACACAAAAGATACACTGATCTCAAATTTTCCTCTCAGTGAGGCTTCTCATTTGATCCTCTTTGAAGGGACGGTAATTTAAAAGTGAATCATTTCAGACACTGGGAAAATAGCAGGAATGGTATGAAAAAAAAAACAGATTTGCTGGTCAAGACACAGAAATGGAGTAGAAGAGAATTCTGTATTTCTTGGCTTTATGACCATGTTACCTACAACCTAAACTCCATGAAATGTCCTCTGAAGCACTCCTTTGCTCAGACATACTTACAAGTCTTTCTGTTGCACTGTACTACCTCTCCAGGAAAACTCCTCCTCTTCTTCCTCTACTTCCATGCTAGTCCCAGTTCATACAGTGGACTCACCATTACATGGACTTCCTCCTTCACTCCTCTCAGTTTTGGACGTTGAGGTCTTCAGTTCCAGTTACACCACTGTTGTCACCAGCTGTTCATTGTGGAAGAGAACGGAAGTCCCTGCACAGAATTATTTTTTCCAAAAATGTAATCATAGTATTTTGCTCTTATAAAACAGCACTTTTCATTCAAAGATCTCTGAGCTTGTAACTGATTACTTAAGTCACAAAATGTCCCTGTGATCTAGGAGAGTATTGAAATGGATGAGTAAACTAGCATAGATGAGTAAAAGTCATTAGTCAGGATGACTAATGGAGATGAGAAATGCACTGATACAGGATAGCTTGTGGAAGACAAGCATGAGCTTCGAATGGGTTACCAGAGTGATTTTCAGAGAACGTTTCTGAACACCTACACTTGTTCTGCAGCCAGCAGAGCTGTGCCTGCCTGCTCATGCACGTCTGAAAACCAGACCAGTTCTGACTTACTGGGGACACCAAAGGGGAAGAGGAAAAGACATTTCTGAAGCAGAAGTATGTATGGGATGTGGGAACACAAGATGGAGTGGATCACACAGGCTATCGAGTCCAATTGCCCACTGTCACAGACAACCACAGAAATTACATCCAGCCTAGAAGTCTGTGTGGACTGTCCACTACTCACCATGCTGCCCCAAGCTCTGGCACCAGATGTCCTCATGTTAGACTTTATCGGGAGTCTGACCCTCACCTGATTGCCGTGGCAGACCGACATCACCTCCCAAGCTGGACAAGGACATCTTTAACAGCACTGCTCAGATGGATGTGCACCAGCCAAGCGCTATCCAGTCATGCCATGCTCAGTTTCCCTTCACTGTGTGGCCCACCCTCACCTGCTCCAGGAGCACCAGGAGAGAGAAGGGGAAAGAGACAGGAACATCTGTTTCCCATGTGCAGTAATGAGGGTACCAAGGGGCTGATGGATTTGGAGTAATGCTTGGGTAAGACTGACAACTATTTCCTCCTGCTTCGTACACATAACCAGCACCCACCTGTTTTCCTCCTACCCAGAGATATTTTTGAAAAGCTTCTTCTAGCAAATTTCTGCACCAAAATTATCACCATCTAGCAGTCAGCCTTGTTGCCGTGTTCCCACGTCAACTGTGTGTCATGACAACAGATGATAGAAATGCTGCTATTCAGACTTCAGATTGCGTGTTTCTTTTCTTTCTTTCTTTCTTTCTTTTTCTTTTTTTTTAATTCTCCCATTTTTAATAGCTTAAAAAAGAGCTCTGAACAAAAGTGCTTGCTCCGTGATGCAGTGCTGAGCTAAGGCGCGCAGGGCAGGTATACCTGCCCACACTTCAGCAGGCAAAAATAGGTAGAGTGGGTGAGGTTTCCTGAGGCATGTGGGGGCTGCAGCAGAAATGCTTCTCAGGAGGAAAGAGACAGCGAGAGGAAGGAAAAGAGAGAGAAGCATGAGGACGTGTGCGGAGATGCCTCCTCTGGAGCTCATTTGTGCTGGTGCTCCTCTTCCCTAAGCCGTGTTTTCTGTCACCCAGCTCCCTTGCACAGGATGCAGCTCTGTGCCCAGGTTGCCCTGTGGAGCAAAACTAGATCAGACCTTTCACCTGGGGATGGACCTCATGCTCCAGTGGGGAGGGCTCCATGTCCTATCAAGTCTGCCCAAGCCACCTCGAGATATCAAGAGTGAGATTATGGCCAATAAATCACAGTCAGGCTTTTGTTCCACAGCTATCTGTCATCATAAATTTCACCTGTGATCTAACAGATCAGGACAAAGACTAGATTAAGCCTCTGTTTTGACATGAGTGTACTTTTATAAAAAAAGATGGGGAAATGCAGAAGTAAGACTGTGAAAAGTAGGACTTCTTACATAATTTAACAGTCTAAATGTTTTATTAACCTTCTGCTAGGTGAGCAGAAGTATTGATTGCCTTCCTTTGGATCAAAACCTCCCCTAAAATGTGATGCTAGCAATATAAGAAAGCCTAAGAATGGCAATTTTAAACACCATCTATATTAAAATTCTTCTGAACTTTCCCAAAAGAAGTGGGAGAGTAGATATGTGTGTAATGCCTTTAATGTAAAAAAAAAAAAAAAAAAAAAAAAAAAAAAAAACCTGTTTTAATTTTTACTG